>NW_009258891.1:742870-751011 GCF_000687185.1 Egretta garzetta
CAGCAGCCCGGGCGCTACCGGGGGCGAAGCTGATGCTCGGGCCGTGGCGCGGCCGCTGAGCAGCTCTGCGCCAGTCTGAGCCCCGAGACGGAGCCGCTCAAAGCGCTGGTCCGTATGGGCCCGATTCCCAGGCGTGCTAAGGCAGGGGTTATCAAACGCGCAGCCGTCGCTGCCGTCTGCACAAGGCTGCTGGGGGAGGTCGTGACACGGGTGGAGGTTTTCTTCTGGGAAAAAAAAGAGAGTGTGGTGGTCAGGGCGCTTGCCCTGGGCGGACATGGCCAAGCAGAGGGAGCTCACACCACGCGTCCTATCTCCCACCCGCGCGGTGCTTCCAAGCTGAGGCAATGTCCCGCATTGCTTTTATTGAATTAGGATCATGACAGCCACAGATACAGGATTCTGAGAGTTAGAGAGAAAAAAAGTGCCCGCCTGTCCTCAGTGAAGGTGGCATGAACTGTTCCCAGGTTGGCTTACGCGTGTTGCACAGTGAAAGCCTGGATGAAGAGCGCTGTGGACAAAAAGTGACCCAGAACCCATCACAGACATCCACACCACCCACGGCCACATGCGAAAGCTGTGCTTTCCTCACTCTCCAGGCCTCATGTTTCTTTGCAGAGGGCAAAGGAGTGGGGCAGGGGGTGTAAAGGCGGTTCCTGACCCACGTTTGCCCTTCGCTCCTGCTCAGTGCGCTTTCCTGGGGCAGTTTGAGCCCTCTCATGTTGAAAAAGTCACTGATGGAGTCCAGGTCTCTCCCTCTAGGCAAGGGCTGGCCACTGAGGGCACCACCCACACGGCAAAGCCTACCGGTGTGATTGCCGGTTTCCAAAATATCCTGGAAGCCATCAATCAGCTTTGAATCCTAAATTGAGCTGGGAGAAGCAGAATTTCCAGGCACCTTTCCCCGTTTACTGTTTCTGTTTCATGGGCTCGGTGCGGTTTCTCGTTGCCTTCTTCCGTGGGGTGCAGGTAAATCCGTGGCTTCGCCTCCAGATCTCAAAGTCGCATTACAGCAGAAAGTCCTGGAAACTGGGATCACTGAAAGTGGGGGGGAAGTTTCACTGGAGGGCTGTGAGGAGAGCTCAGGGTCAGGACATCTGCCGAGATGGGTCCTGCCCCGTCTGCTCAGCTCCTGGTCGCACCCTGTGTGTTCCTTTGCGATGCTTTTCAGTGAATGCTCCCACCGAACTGCAAGACTCTGATTTTTTTTCTTTAAAATAAAATGCGCCATGAGTTTTTCTTTTAAATCCTTGTGACCATCTTTGTTATGAATCCTTGTCAACAGGAGAAGCGAGCCCTGGAGCGGAAACTCTCGGAAATGGAAGAGGAGATGAAGGTAGGAAATGATCTGTTCGCTCTGTCTATTCCATTTGATAAGAAGAGCTTTGTATTAATCCCTTTGGGGGTTGTAACCCAGGGGTAGGACACCGAAGGTGTCATGGGAAGGGACTCGTGTTCCCTCCGAGCGTGTTCCTTCGTGCAGTCAGGAGTTACTTGAATGGCCGTGTTCTCCAAACATGAAATACTAATAAAACTGTCCTATGACCATCTGATTGCACCATATGTTTAATTCGTGATGCTGTTTGATCCGAGAACTGCGGAAGCCGTTCTCCTTCCATGCTTCCCCAAACTAACCTGTGGCGTCGATGAGTTTCAGTGTGCTGATCCCCTCTGCCCCGAATAGTCTGCAGCCCGGGCTAAGCCGCTGTCGTTCTCTCCGGATGGGTAAGAAGACGAAGCTGGCTTTTGAGATCACGCACGCTAGCCAGGAAAAAACACGGAGTGATTGTATTTCTGTACTCCCTGCCTAAAGCATGTTACTGGGAGGCCGGGTCAGTACGTCAGCCTGGAATAGATCTCAGCAAAGGGGGAATTTGCTTCCCGGGGAAGCGTGCAGCATGGCTTGCTGTCACGAGCCATCGCCACCGACCGCTCCTTCGCGTTCTCCTCTCTCTCCTGGCATCGCTTTGAAGGATGGCCCTCCTCCTGCCACGGCTTGGACGCCCTGCGAGCACGGGGCTGGCGGGGAGCACTGCGGAGCAAGAAGCAGTGGGTTTGGCCACCTAAGCACACCCAAAACTTCACACTGATTTTGCAGCGTTACATCATTTTACGCTATATTTTAATGCTCGATGCACAGAATGCCCCCCTTCTGCGCTGTGCCCTGCGCTTTCATTCCCTTTGAGCATGACCCAGGTGGGACCAAGCTCCTTTAAGAAGGAAGGAGCCCGCCCGAGAGCCGTGAGCTCTCCGGGCACGGTGTGCTGATGGAAACAATTTCCTGCCACGCTGGAGGAGCTTCCAACTTTATGTTTCTATTTGAAGCTTCATATATTTACCGAATGTACGTCTTTGAAAGGACCCATTGCCTCGTGCTGCAGAACGATTTGGTGGAGTCTTACTGTAAAGGCTCTCTGGGTCTTTCATGGAGGAGAAGATAAGTGTGGATGTGCTAGCCAGAAGGGGAAGGAGAAAGGACGGAATATGCCTAAATTCCAAATTCTTTGTTCACTGAGCAGTTAGTGACCTTTAACCCCAGGGAGCCCTTCCTGTAATTACAGGAACATGGCCTCCAAGAGCCAGTGCAGACGGTAGCAGTTTGTGGTGTTTCCTCAGCTGGGCTCTGCAAACCAGCTCAGTCCATGGAGTTAAAAAGACAAATTGGTGTCCTCTAGTGGCCTGTCGGTTTTGAACATTTATATTGGTTGGGAAAGCAATTAATGAAAGGAGGCGCCTGTAGGACCTGTTGGAGGCAGCCAGAGCACCTCTGGTTCGGGTGGTCTGGAGCTGCAGGCTGATGGAAGCCAGGATGGTGCAAAAGAAGCACAGCTGGAAGGGTGATTTGTTCTGACATTGCCCTGAAGCTGCTGGAGACGTGAGCTAAAGGAGCCTGTGGTCTAGCCAAAAACGAGCGATCAGGTCCTCGGGAGTGGTACTTAGTCTTTGCTCTCTGCTGTGTTCCTGCTGCGTTGAACAACCACAGTGGCCTTTCGTTAGTCGAATAAATAGACATGAAATTTGAAAATTCCTCCCCTGAGGTTCTGCTACTTTTTCACGTTTTTTTGCAAAAACTCGAGCATGTGGTGAGTAGCGGTGTGCGCTGTGATGTGTCTGTCTCGACAGGCGCTCGGTAAATGACTATAAAATCTCTGAAGATAAAGAAGTGGACAAGTCCGTAAGGAGAGCGCTTTCATGTCCACTCACACCGTGCCTTAAGCGGGAGAGTCAGCCCAGCTGTGTTTGCCTAGGATGAGAGAACCTCCGCAGAGCATCTGCGTTAATCCCTACTATGGAAGTTGAGCCAGGAAAACAAATCTATTAATTCTGGTTAGACTTTCATTCCTGCCTCTGGCGCTACCTGAACAGCCGTCGAGCCGAATCAGAAGGAATAAACGACTGAAGCAAATCCACTGGCTCCCTTTAATGTGGAGAGCGGCAAGGGGAGAACAACCCAACATCCCAGGTTTTAGGCCTCGGGTAACACCGTGGGGTTTGGGATCCTTCCCACTGGTCTTTGAGTTGAACCAGTCCAGCATGGCTCACCTCCAGCTTTCTGAGCCCAGCATGTCTGTGTCCAGTTCTGTGCATCAGATGCCCTGGCCAGGGCTTTCCTCTTCTTGCAGCCGACTTCTTAGGAAGAGGAGGCAACAGCAGTGGTGGCAGGAAGGTCCTGGGTTTCTGTTGCAGAAACACTTTGGATCTGGTTTAGTGGTGGGCAGGTAGGGTTGGACTCAATAATCTTAAAGGTCTTTTCCAATCAAATGATGCTGTGATTCGGGCTGTGCTTGAGGCAACGAGCTTTGTTCCTTTTGTGAGTTTAACCACGTCAAAGCAATCAAGAATGGAGAGGAGCAGGACAAACCCCGTGATCTCAAGGAAGGCTTTGGTGCCAGAGCTGCTGTTGGGAAGGTGATGGAGCGGTGCAGCGTTTTCCTAAGGGACTGCAGAATTTGACTGGAGAGGCAGCAACCTGGCCAAGGAGGGAGAGAGAAAATCAGCATTTGCACTGAACTGAATTCGGTGCCAAGTGCCTGAGGTCCCAACTTAACACAGCAATTTTTCTTGAAGGTCACAGAAGCTTCTTTATTCCGTAGCAGCACCGCACCTCCTGGCTCTGTACACTGTGCATGCTTTGGGCATTTTTATTTCCCCTGGTCTTGCAGGCACAAAATCCTTTAATTGAAGGCAGGTACAGCTGAACTGAGAAGCCCGCGTCGGGAAGCCAAGTATCAAGCAGAGTGATAAGCAATCGCAGCGGTATCGTCCAGATTCTGGGCTTTGCCCTTGGCTTCAGTCCCAGCTTCCCAGCCTTTGCTAGGGCCCTTGGATAAATAGAGGCCAGTCCTGCCTGCAGCACACGCACATTTCTACGTGATCCTTTTTATTGTCCGTGGCGGTGTGCTGAGGCTGAGCAGCGTCTGCTCGTGCCCTGCTGAGGTTTCGTGCTATACTGGTATGGAAAAATAACGGTGGTCTCTCAAACGATCGCCCTCCCTTCTGTCCCATGGAGCACGGTGCCCCGCTTTACCTGTGTCTGATGTTTTCTGCCAGCCTGATGCTCAGCTGCATTCCCTGTGATAAAACCGAGGGCGTTTATAATCCATGCTACCACCACAAGAAATGGCTTTTCCAGTACGAACCATCCTCCGGCGGCTCCTGGGTGCGATCTGTCACAGGACAGACGGGTGATGTCCGTGTCCTCCCCGGGCGCAGGGGGAGTTGGCACAGCTCGGGTTAAGTGGTGGATGGATGGGATTCAGTGAGCAGGGATCTCGGTGCCAAGATGTCCCTGAAGCTCTCCTGCGGTTCGTGGCCGGAGCGCTGGCTCAGGACCTGTTGGTTTATCCCGTGTCAGAGCTGCGTTGATGTAGCCCAAGTAGCAGGGGCTGCTTTGTCAGTCTGATGCCCTTAGGGAGCTCAAAGCCCGTCCTCTGCTGACTCCCTGCGCTCACCAGCCTTGCTTCCCTTGGTTTTGCAAGGCTTTTGGCTGAGGCATCTTGACTCCTTCCCAGGGAGCAGAGGTAGGGCCTTTGGGTAGCTGAGGGGTGGGGGCTACGCAAAATACTTCTCTTTTACACAGGAATGAGCCCTTGGACAAAATGTCCAGGGGTGCAGCAGGCTCCTTGCCAACGGCAGCCAGCTCCACGTCATGCACCTTGGGTGGAAGTCCCAAGTTCTTCCTAGCAGAGTAGATTTGCCTGTGCTGCTTCTGGTTAAGGACAGAGAGGGACCTCCCTTTGAGCGCTTCCTGCTAAAATGAAATGGAAGAAAGGAACCCCCTTCCCAGCAGACCCTTCCCTCCATCTCCTCCCTGACGTTGAGTAGGAGGACGCAGGGAAGAGCATGCTGGTTTGGGGCAGGACTGAAGCTGCTTTGGTTCTGGGCTGGGATTTTGTCACTTGACCTCACAACTACTCTTCTTGCGGGTGTTTTGCTTTCTGCCTTTCCCCCGTGCTCCCCCCGCCGTGGAGGAGAGTTTCTCGGTGGTGGGCCCTGCTGCCCTGAGCTCTCGGGAGGCCGGAGGGATGCGATGCTGCCCAGAAAGCAGCTCCGCAGCCCTCAGCACCTCCTGGCCCCCGCACTGGGTACAAACGTCCAGCCCGTGGTTTTGCTTTAGCATCACCGGGAAAAACGTCCTTGCAGAGGTGGCGATGTCTGCATGGCTTTTGCCGTTTTCCCCGGTTTGCCTTCCTCATTGCTTTTATGTTCTGTATCTCCCCGTGGCCACTGTACCTGTGCTAGCCCCGGCGCTGGGGCTCGACCTCTGCACCGTCCTCTGGCCGCTGGGTTCCCTTCTAACCAGCAATGCCCTTCTGTTTTCACGTGCCTCCTGTGTAAGATGCTCTCATTCAAACTCCTGTCGTTCAAACGAGCGGTGTAAGGTTCTGAATTTTCACCTCTGGAGATCAGCAATAAATTGAGCCCCGTGGCAGAGAAGAGCTGAATCTGGGCAGGGATGAAACCCCCACCCCACCCCCCCGACCTTAGGACGGTGACGCTTTCAGGTGCCTTTAAAATCTCCTGTGAAGCTCTGTTCACTCCTTGCTACCCCAGGCTGCTTTAGCTTGGAGGGGTGCATGAAGAAAAGGAGTTGTAAGGAAATTCTCTGTTGCCAGCAGTGGCTGCAAAGCCTGCGTGGGCGGTCGGTGGCTGGGGACGGCTCTCGCAGTACTCCCCAGGGCCAGGGGCTGTGTGCTGCCGGAGCTCACCGTCTGGGGAAGGCAGAACACAACCTGCAAGAGGCTGCCCTGCTTTCCATGGGAATTCCCTTTATTTGAACTTTTTAAAGGCTTTGGGGGCCCCTGGAGGAAGGGATGGCTCCCAAATCATCCGCGGTGTGTTGTAAGGCTTTCCCCGTGCGCATCTGAGCTGCTGCCCACCCAGCACTCGCTGCTCCCCCTTTTTCTTTTTTTCTTTTATTCTTTTTTTTTTTTTTTTTTTTTTTTTTTTTCTTTTACTGCTTGTGGACTGAATTCACATTTCTGTGCCTTTTTGTCTTCGTGGTGTGTTTTCTCTGTATTCTTCTGTCCACTCCTCTCACTCTCCGCAGAATCTCCACCAGCTCAAACAGATTCACACTCTGAGGCAGATGAATGAGCAACTGCTGGCTGAAAACAGGGCTCTGACCCGGGTCGTAGCCAGACTTTCTCTGCCTGCCAAGCCCTCCGAATCAGAGGAGCTGTAGCTGCTTTCCCGCCGGCTCATCTCGCCTCCCTCTTCCACTCTTCCAGGCAGGTCTCCGCTCCCCTGGCCGGGCTGCTCCCCTCGCCCCGCTGCTCTCGAGGGTGTCTGATGAAGCTTGCGCCTGAAGAGCTGCATGCGGCAAAGGATCCGCCAAAAAAAGCCAAAAGCCAAAAGCATGGTGTTGCTGCCCGGCTGCAGCGGGAGGCTGTTCAGCCCCGCTGACTTGCACTCTGCCCGCCGCCGCCCTCGCCGTGTTACTAACCGCCCGCAGCGGGGGCTGCCTCGTCCCGCGGGCTGGGGGCCGGGGCCCCGGCTTCGCAGCGCCCGCAGGTCAGGCAGCAGCCCCTTCCCTGCCCTCGAAATAGGTGGAAATGCTGCATCTGCTCACAAGGCGATTCCTGTTTAACTTGGCTCAGCGAGAAGCTGGCGCCCAGGAAATAAGATGATCCAAAGGCAGAAGGAACAATCTAATGAATTTCTAGGGATGTTACAAAAAGTGCACGTCTTAGGGAAGTGATTTTTAGAAAGCCTACAGCTGGGCGGCCCTCGGCAGGGGTCTTGGTCACTCGAGTGATGAGGACGAGCTCTTGCCCTCATTTTGAAGAGGGTCTGAGTTCAGTTTTTGAGTCCGAGCTCGCAGGCTGCAGCGTCCCCGCCGCGGTCCGGCTGCGAGGCAGGTGAGGCCATCCCCACCAGATGCACTCCTGCCTTTCTCATCCTGTGCTTGAAATTCAGTGCAGAGCAATTAGTGCTTGAAAGCCAAGGACGAGCCTTCTGTAAGCTGTGCCCTGGCAGTTAAATTACATCCTTTCTTGCTACTTCATTGGTTCGGTGCTAAAATAAAGCTGTAAATGCTTCTTTCTCTGGGCCCTACCTGTCTTTTGCAGGTTAATAGGGATATTCAGGCCCCTTCAGACAGCTTTTTTTTTAAAAAAAAAAAAGGAAGCAGCAGCATGCTCTTGGGGGCTGGAAGTGGCACTGAGGTATAAAAAACTCTATTCTTAGCACACAAATTATATCAAGGATGATTAACATCAAACTAACCGGGGGAATTGTGGCTTCCCCTTTCTGGGAGGCTCAGTTCGAGACCCGGCGTGGATCGCAGGGGCCGAGGGGGGGTGTTATGTGGCCTGAATTGCCCAGACGGTCAGCTGAAATGATCTCACCGGTTTTCTGGTTTAAATCAGCAAAAGTGTTCTCGAACCTGTCACTGACTCCTCCTGACCAGCGGTGAGTGTAAGGCATTCTCCTTCCCAACGTGCCTGGGGAGCTGAGAGGGAGAACTGAGCAAAACCATTTCCAGACTGGCAGAAATAATGCTCCACAAACCGTGAGTCGCCGGCCGCTCTCCTCCCAGGAAATACTCGCGTTGTTGCTTCCCCCGCTGACACCCGTCTGCTCGGACGTGCCTCGTGGCTCGTGCAGGCTGGCCGAGACGCGGGCGCGCTGAGCCCTCCCGG
>NW_009258891.1:751064-752348 GCF_000687185.1 Egretta garzetta
GGCTGCGAGCCCTGGGGCTGCCAGCCCTGCTGGGTTTTTTCTGCTCTTTTAGTCGGTCTAACCTGGGATGCTGCTGGTGCCTGTGAACCGTGTCTCACCGGTGTCTGTCGCCATCCCAGCCATGCGGTAACGTCACTGCTTTAAACGCTGGCAGATTTACCCCGCGTTTGCAGCCGTGGTGCTTTTCAGAGAATCTCATTTTCCAAAATTCATGGAATTTCTGAAGCGCCACCTTCTCCGGTGTCACAGCACCGCTGCTCAGGCCAGCCTCTAGCCCAAAACTCACTCTGCACCGATGCTGCATCCCGATCAGCTTCACCGCCCCCGTGGGCTGAGCCGCAGCCCCCCCGCCATTGCCAGCGAGCCCCCTGCGCAGCTTCACCTTCCCGCCCCTGCCTTACCGGCTTCGCCTGCAGCTTCGTTCACCCCGCCCCGAGCCGCTTCGCTTCGCAGGGAGGAATGAAGGAAATGTTGTAAGGTTGGGCTTTGGTTCTCAGAGAGCTTCACTGGACACCGATGGCGTGGGCTAACAGCCAGGAAACGTTTCAAGCAGCGCTTGCTTTACATGTGCTTACGCTCCTTCCTTTTGGGATAAATGGCCACGGTTGCACTGAAGCATGCGTGTGAGGCGTCGCCACCGCCAGCGCTTCCAGTAAGCTGCAGAGCCCGGCCGGTTGCTCCCCGATGTTGCTCCTGGGAACCTGTGGCAGATGCTCTCTAGCACAGCAAGTGGCAGAACTTCCCATCGCTGCCTTACTACGGTGATGGACACATGGAGGACTGCGAGGCCACCCCCGGCAGCGGCGCAGGGAGGGCAGGGACCGTCCCTCTGCAGACCCTGCGGGGCGTTGAACCGTCGCAGTGCACTGGGCTGGAAGGCGCCGGGCTGGGCTGGGGGTGTTGGAGCTCAGGAGGAACCAGGGGGGTGCAGAGCGAGACAGCAAGTGCTCGTCCCGTTTCTCGGGGCTCTGAGCACGTTGGTGATGGGTGATGCCTCTCATTTGGCCATGAGAAATTGCATAAGGAGTCGTGACTGCTGTTCTGATGACAGCCCCGTCATGGAGATGTGCCCGTCACACCACCACTGGGTCCAGTGAGATGCTTTGAAGATCACTAGCTGAAGCTCCGGCCAGCCCATCACATAGGTTTACCCTTTCCCCAATATCCCACCATGCTGCTGTTCCCCTTACGCTCTCTCTGGAGCATCCCCCTCCTCTGCAGCATCCCCCTCCTCTCTCTGGAGCATCCCCCCGCTCTCTCTGGAGCATCCCCCTCCTCTCTCTG
>NW_009258891.1:752463-752953 GCF_000687185.1 Egretta garzetta
TGGTGCGGGTTTCCCCTTCCACCCCCCGGGACGGGAGCGCGGGGTCTTCCCGTCCCCCAGCGGCTGGGGACAGCCCAGCAAGGTCACCCGCCCGCAGGGTGGGGAGCGAGGGGAGCCGGGAGGGGGGTTGCCAATGAGAAATGCTGGAAGGGTCCCAGCGATTTCTTCCTCTGTGTCCATTTAAAAGCACGCTGGCTTCTGTCTGTGTGGTGACTGAGCTCCAGCCTTAAACACCGAGCACGATGCTGGTGTCTCCAGCATCCATACGTTCTGCCAGACCCCTGGCTGCGGCGTGCGCGTTTGCATTAAACATCTATGGGATCCCGTGGAGATTTGGGTTCATTCTAAAGAGATTTCGCAAGCCAGGCTTGGCCCAGTCCTGAGTGAGAATTTCAAACCTTTGTTTTCCCTTCTAGTCCTGGTAAAATGGTAAAAAAAAAAAAAAAAAAAAAAAAAACAAAAAAAAAAAAGCTTTATCATTTTTTGCAAA
>NW_009258891.1:753528-754536 GCF_000687185.1 Egretta garzetta
TCCCGATCAGCTTCACCGCCCCCGTGGGCTGAGCCGCAGCCCCCCCGCCATTGCCAGCGAGCCCCCTGCGCAGCTTCACCTTCCCGCCCCTGCCTTACCGGCGTCGCCTGCAGCTTCGTTCACCCCGCCTCGAACCGCTTCGCTTCGCAGGGAGGAATGAAGGAAATGTTGTAAGGTTGGGCTTTGGTTCTCAGAGAGCTTCACTGGACACCGATGGCGTGGGCTAACAGCCAGGAAACGTTTCAAGCAGCGCTTGCTTTACATGTGCTTACGCTCCTTCCTTTTGGGATAAATGGCCACGGTTGCACTGAAGCATGCGTGTGAGGCGTCGCCACCGCCAGCGCTTCCAGTAAGCTGCAGAGCCCGGCCGGTTGCTCCCCGATGTTGCTCCTGGGAACCTGTGGCAGATGCTCTCTAGCACAGCAAGTGGCAGAACTTCCCATCGCTGCCTTACTACGGTGATGGACACATGGAGGACTGCGAGGCCACCCCCGGCAGCGGCGCAGGGAGGGCAGGGACCGTCCCTCTGCAGACCCTGCGGGGCGTTGAACCGTCGCAGTGCACTGGGCTGGAAGGCGCCGGGCTGGGCTGGGGGTGTTGGAGCTCAGGAGGAACCAGGGGGGTGCAGAGCGAGACAGCAAGTGCTCGTCCCGTTTCTCGGGGCTCTGAGCACGTTGGTGATGGGTGATGCCTCTCATTTGGCCATGAGAAATTGCATAAGGAGTCGTGACTGCTGTTCTGATGACAGCCCCGTCATGGAGATGTGCCCGTCACACCACCACTGGGTCCAGTGAGATGCTTTGAAGATCACTAGCTGAAGCTCCGGCCAGCCCATCACATAGGTTTACCCTTTCCCCAATATCCCACCATGCTGCTGTTCCCCTTACGCTCTCTCTGGAGCATCCCCCTCCTCTCTGGAGCATCCCCCTCCTCTGAAGGATCCCCCTCCTCTCTCTGGAGCATCCCCCCCCTCTATGCAGCATCCCCCTCCTCTCTGGAGCATCCCCC
>NW_009258891.1:754700-754991 GCF_000687185.1 Egretta garzetta
GGGAGCTGGCGTCTGCCCCGGGGGCTGCCTGCACTCGGTGGCGGTGGCAGTGGAGGGGCTGCAGGTGAGAGGGAATGGGCAGGAGGTTGTGGTCAGAGCTGAAACGCCAGCTTAGGAGGAAGGAGAAGGTTTAGTGGGAGTTTTGAATTTGGGGGAATTCCTCTAAGATCCTCCTCGAGTCATCACTGAGCTCACACCGGTGCCGTTCGTGCCTGCACGTGACCCTGCTCGGCCCTGGCGTGCTCCGGCGGGCGCTGGGCTGGTCCCCTCGGGGCTGCTGGCGCCCGTGGT
>NW_009258891.1:755514-756054 GCF_000687185.1 Egretta garzetta
ACCCAGCGGTGGCTCCGGCCCGCCCAGCCGGGTCCTGCCGTAGTGCTGGGGCCGTGGCATGGCTTCCCACCACGGGCTGTCCCAGCTCCAGGGGTCCCTGCCTCTTCGCTGCACTCGAGTCCCCGCTCGACCCCTCCGCACCCGATGCCCAGTTTGTAAAAATCCCGGAGATGGTGCGGAGAAATTTCTGACATTAAAAGCGCGCTGGGTGGAGGGCGTACGGTAAGGAAAGCTCTGCCCTCTGCTGTGGCCCTTCGGTGGCGAGAAGCTGCAGATTTTGACAGAGCTGAAGTCGGACAACCAAAGGCTGAAGGACGAGAACGGAGCCCTCATTCGTGTCATCAGCAAGCTCTCCAAATAGGAAGCCTGAGCAGAGGCCGAACAGAGAGGGGTGCCCTGCGCGAGCTGCCAACCCCGCCACCAAGCCCTGCCACCCCCTTTCCTCCTGTCAGAAGTACAGCAAACATTTCAGCCGTGGGATCAACGTCACGCCAGCCTTGCCCTGCCCTTTGCTGTACCTTCCCTTCCACCCTTATTTCC
>NW_009258891.1:756078-759266 GCF_000687185.1 Egretta garzetta
TTATTATTTTTAATTTCAGCATGTTGTGGTGTCTCAGACATTTTATTCAAGGGAGAAGAGAAACGCGAGGACTGGGTTTGAGCTGCCAAAACTTCTTCTTCCAAAAACCCAGTATTCGGTGTTGGACTCCGATCTGGAGTAGGTGGCTCCTACTTTAAAAAGTGACGCCTAAAGAACTAATCCAGCACATCCAAGCCCTTTCCAGGTGGGAAATGTGAACACGGGCTGGGACTCTGAGGATGCCCATCAACCCACCCGAGGTGTGGGCCTCTGGTTAACACGTGATGCTGTGAAAGCCACCAGGGCTGATTCTGTAACGGGCTGACGACGCTGCTTTGCACAGAGACCTTCTTCTCCTTTCACCCCAGTAGACCGAGTCTTTTATTTAATAGAAGATTTCGAGCCTGTTCGGTAGCATCAGCGCTGACTCTCGGCATCAGCCCCCTTGCCGCTCACCCTGCCTTTCCCCCGCAGCCGGGGTGGGTTGGTACCGCGCATCCTCCTGTCTTGGTTACGTCTGGACTCTTGCTCCTGGGGTTAGGAGATGTCACAGCCACTTGCCAAGCTTTCCGAAGGACAAGCTTGAGCCCCTAGAGATCCACATGCACATGAGCGTGCATCGCCTTGCAGGAGCTGTGCCCACCCCAGCCTCCCCACCCTAACAGCCCCCGGGGACGGTTTCCTGCTTAGCGAAGGCAGAGCCCCGCAGGGGAGCCTGCTCTGGCGTTTCGGGGACCTTGCTTTGATTTGTGGCGGGAGGCCGACCGAGTGCGAGGCAGCGCTGGTTGGTTTGTAGCGGGCGGGGATGGCAAAAAAAAACCCGTTGGTGAAGCAGCTCGACGCAGCCGGGTTTCAAGGCAGAGGAGCACGAAGCCGTGGTCCCTTGTCCCCCTTGGAAAGGGGTGGGTGCGCTGGTGCCAGAAGGACGAGGAGCTGCCCTTGGGGCTGCTGGTAACTGTCGCCAGGATGAAAGTCTTTTAATCTGTCAAAAGCTTGCAATAAGCCTTGACCTTGAAGGAAACCTCAAAAAACCCCCACTCTTCAATGTTACGCGTACTCAGAACAGTTTGAAATTGTTCTCTCTATGGGCATTTAGACAGTGGCTCCTCTACGTGCCGTGTGATTTTGATGATAGCAGCAGTAACCCATCATCGGAGCTGCTGGGCTTCCCCTTAACAGCCTCCTCTTGACCGCTACCTTCCCCCTCAGAGACTCCTTGCTGAATCCAAACCACTTTCCCACCTGCATCCTTCCATAGTTGTCCTCTCGTTCCCTTTGATTTCCCTGCTCCGTCCGGCTGCGAGTTGGAGTCTCGGTCGTTGAATTTGGAGGAAACTCTACCTACAGCCGTGGGCACCACTGCTGACTGTGGGCTCGCAGCTCCTGCTGGGCTCGTGGCGCTCTTTCGCTACGAGAGAGATGGATGAGATACTTGAACATGAGCATAATTCTTGAGCTTGCTCAACAGGGTAAATTTTATCTCTGTCAGTCAGTCCTGGGCTTTTTGGAACCTTTTGCTGGCTATTGCTTCCGAAAGCGTGTTTCTTTTGATCTCCCTTGGGATTTTTTTCTTTGGGTTTTTTTTTTTTTTTTTCCCTAGTTCTCCATTTTTTCCCCCCTTCCCATCCTCCCTGGTTCCTTTGGCTCTTCTGGGGGCTGCCGGTTTTTCCCCGGGCAGCTCTAGACAAGAGATTCCTCTTCCACCGCTCCTCGGCAGCAGCGTTACTGGTGCGCGGCAGGAGCTGCTGTTTCTCCTGGCACGCGGAGGCCTTTCCTCCGCTGTTGTGCTTTGGGGAGGCAGAGACCAAAGCTGGCGATGGCGCCAGGGTTTCTGCAGAGCACTGCCTAAGCCGGGCCTCCTTTTTATATTGCTTTATTTTAACCCTGCTATATTTAACAGCTTTAAGTCTTGAGATCCGATCAATGCGTTTTCCGCACGCCGTTCCCACCTGGTGCACTCGTTCTGTGAGTAGTTCTGCGGTTCTTGATGTTTTTTCTCTTGGTGACCCGCTCCTCGCTTCCAACGTGGGCTCGCTCAGCTCCGAACAGGAGTCCAGCCCCTTCTGCGCCACACGGAGGAGAAGGGACCTGCTGGGGCTGCTGGTGGGCGCAGCGCCGCTGTGCCGACACCTGCGTCTCGGGGCGTGCGTCCCAGTGGGACGAGGGACGAGATTCAGACTAAAGATCCTGTTCTTCTCACGAGGCAGGTTCCCGGCAGCGGGAAGAAGCCTGGTATCTGTTTTAGGGAGAGGGTTCCACCCAATCTGACAAACCCATCCTGCACTGACGTGCAGCCCCTTCCTACCAGGACACTCCTTGCGGTTTATCCTACGGAAGGGAACGCAGAGGGTGCGGAAGGCTCGATGCCCCTGCGTGGCACCTTGCAAAGCCAAACCACTGCAGCTGAAGTGTCTGCTTAGCACTGGATTATCCCCTGACCGCCGCCGAGGGTAGAGGACCCACCACCCCTTTGGTCTTGCTGACCAGCCAAAGCTGGGAGGGTTTCGTGAGGGCGATGCAATTGCAAACCAAATTCTTGAGAATGAAGTTGGGATTTTGTTTTTTTTTATTTTATTTTGGTCTCACTTAATGCCTGACATAGCCAGTGCACGGAGGGGTGGCGGATAGGACACCTTGCCCCCCGCGCGTGGGACAGAGCGCAAAGCAAGCAGTTTTTAAAACTGATCCCTGTTTGAACCAGAGCATCTGCCAGAGCTTTTTTTTTTCTAAGCAATTGCTTGGGGTGAATTCATTTTTATTGCTTGGGGTGAACCCGCCTGTTGTGGCTGCGAGTTTGAGGACGGCTCATTGTAAATAAACTCCTTGGAGAAGCAGGACTGGCTCACGAGATGGGGAGAGAATGTATTTTTATGCAACTTCTGAGTGGCCTTTCAAACCCTGAGATGAATGATTTGTTTTACTGGTTGTTGTTATATAGTATTATAAGTATTATGTGTTTGAAAGTTTGGGAATAATATTCACATCTATGATGCTTGTAAACACAACAGTATTTATAAATGAATAAAATAAGAGTTGATAAAATAGAAGCTTTGGCTTTGCTTCCGTCTTTCTGGCACTGCAAGTTAGCCTAAAATGCCCATTTTCTCCTGAAATTTCCATAGCACAAGAACATCAGCCGTCAGTGAAAGCAGGACCGCTCTGCAGCCGCGTGCCTGCTGCAGCTGCGC
>NW_009258891.1:759917-761476 GCF_000687185.1 Egretta garzetta
TTTTTTTTATTTTATTTTGGTCTCACTTAATGCCTGACATAGCCAGTGCACGGAGGGGTGGCGGATAGGACACCTTGCCCCCCGCGCGTGGGACAGAGCGCAAAGCAAGCAGTTTTTAAAACTGATCCCTGTTTGAACCAGAGCATCTGCCAGAGCTTTTTTTTTTTCTAAGCAATTGCTTGGGGTGAATTCATTTTTATTGCTTGGGGTGAACCCGCCTGTTGTGGCTGCGAGTTTGAGGACGGCTCATTGTAAATAAACTCCTTGGAGAAGCAGGACTGGCTCACGAGATGGGGAGAGAATGTATTTTTATGCAACTTCTGAGTGGCCTTTCAAACCCTGAGATGAATGATTTGTTTTACTGGTTGTTGTTATATAGTATTATAAGTATTATGTGTTTGAAAGTTTGGGAATAATATTCACATCTATGATGCTTGTAAACACAACAGTATTTATAAATGAATAAAATAAGAGTTGATAAAATAGAAGCTTTGGCTTTGCTTCCGTCTTTCTGGCACTGCAAGTTAGCCTAAAATGCCCATTTTCTCCTGAAATTTCCATAGCACAAGAACATCAGCCGTCAGTGAAAGCAGGACCGCTCTGCAGCCGCGTGCCTGCTGCAGCTGCGACACGGGGAGGGCAGCGCTGGCCCGCGTGCCTGGGGAAAGCCCGAAGGAAGGAGCTGTGGATGCACATCCCCGAAAGCCCCCACCGGCCTCAGGGGCGATGGGGAGAGGGTCCCAGCTGATGCCTCTGAACCACAGCGGGGTCCAGGCCCACGTCCCCCCACCGTGCCCAGCCTTGTATTTGCTCTGCTGGGGACCTTGGCCAGGACAAACCCGTAGCAGAGAGGCGGGCACTGGCTCCACGTCTTGGAGCCTTTGTCCCAAGTGATGTTGCCAGAAATCCCCGAAATCCCCGCGTATTTCAGTCTTCAGAGGCGGTTCCTGCAGCCTGAGCTCTTCCCCTTGGGTTTAGGGGCATCCAGCAGCTCTGCCAAGCAGGGCAGCACCTAATCAGGAATATAGGGGCCAAGCTGTGTGTTGGGGGTGAGGAATTTGGTGGGGACCTTTGGTATCTTCCCACCTGCACCCCATGTCTGGGCCAGCCACGATCAGACGACGCCAAAGGCTGCTGGGGACATCGCCACCATGCACATGAGCACCCTTGTGTTTCGAGGGGACCTTGGCCCCCACGGGGTTCCCCTCATGCCCCCATCCCTCCATCGTCCTTGGGCTCACGGCCCTGGGCCCTGCCCCCCGCGGCGGACGCCCCACTGAGCCCCAGCAGCAAGACCAGGAGGGAGCCAGGGCTCCTTTCAGCTTGTTTCTTTAATAAGGAGACAGATATCATTACAAAATAACCATTTAACGATAAGAGACGGAAACGACAGAGTCCACACGAGAGGAAGGGGCTTTAAAAGCAGCTTCCCGCCGGAGCCGAGCGCTGCGGGGGCCGGGACGGGGCAGAGCGGGGCCGGTGCGGGGATCCTGCGCTCCAGGAGCCGCCCGAGCCCGGGGGTCCCGGAGGAGCTGCTCCTCCACCCCAGGGTTGGGGGG
>NW_009258891.1:761902-774262 GCF_000687185.1 Egretta garzetta
TGGTATAAATGCGACAAGACACAGAAACAAGACACACATGGAAGTGATGGCTGCGTCGGTGACGGCTCACCCTCCGCTGGTGGGACTGGCTTGGCATGCTTTGCTTCTTGGCGTTATTTTCTTCTTTTATGACGGTTAAAAAGGCGGGGCAGAGCGTGCAGCGCCGCGCTCGGCTTTAACCATGCTGCTACTGCTACGTGGCTGCATCTCATGCAACTGTTCATGGTATATACAGCTATGTCTCCATATACTTTTAACTACGCACAACTAAGGGGGGGGTCAGAGGCAGCGCAGATGGCTTTAATATGTTGGTTATTTTTCCCGTTTTTTTTATTAAAATAAAAATTAAATTATGTATTGAAGTCACAGTTTCCCCCGCCTTGAGGCTTAAAGAGTCCGAATGGAGCCAGCTGGGTGGGACCTCTGCTCCTGGGTGAGACCCTGGGTGATGCAGCGGGTCTGGGGGGGCAGGGGGTGTGCATGGGGGTGTGCACATGGGGGTGTGTGCATGTGTACGTGGACAGGCGTGCGGGCACACCTCTGCCTGCTTCCCAAGGAAAGCCGCGGGGCCATGCACGCTTGCAGACCACCAACAAGAGGACTTTAGTGCTCCTTCCAGTTCCTTCTTTTCTAACCCACTTGCCCATAAGGCAAATGCCCCCCCCGGTGCCCGGACGGACTTCAAAACAAGAATGGTTCAAGAGACGGAATCCTGCCCCGGCCGAGGGGCATCAGCTGCCCCCAGTTCCCCATTCATTAAAATCACCCCGAGATTTCTTCTCCCTTTGGCCACACGAGCAGGGCAGGACCTCGCTTGCTGGCACTGACACATCTGCTAGGAGAAGGGACCGATCAAAGCTGGAGATGGCCCTGCGGGACCACTCGCTTGGTGGCCCACAAAGCCCCCATAGCCCAGCACGGCCCCCAGCCCCGCTTTCACCCAGCCCAGCCGAGCTGCAGCTCCAGCAGCTGTGCTGGCCCGGGCCATGGGCCACACGCAGCCCAGGTGCTGGTGGAAGTCGTCTTAGAGGTCCCCAGTCCAACCTCCCCCCCACCACACCACAGCTTGGCTAACCGAGCCCCGAATCTCCCCCAGGGACGGAGATGTCCCTCGCTAGGGACCCGCCCCAGGGCTGCACATCCCTCCAGGAGGAGGGGCCTTAGAGGTCTCCAGTCCAACCTCCCCACCACCACACCACAGCTTGGCTAACCGAGCCCCGAACCTCCCCCAGGGACCGAGACGTCCCTCACTAGGGACCCGCCCCAGGGCTGCACATCCCTCCAGGAGGAGGGGCTCATCCCTGTGCCCAAACTGAACCCCCGGAGCTGCGGCTGCACTGAGTTTCCCATCCTCACCCCACCTCCAGCAGGGCTGAGATGTCCTTTGGGGAGCGGGGCAGCAGGGAGCTGGCCGAAGCATCCAACAGCACTGGGGTGAGTTCAGTTCTGGCACTTTGTCCCCAGGCTCGGGACGCCCTGCACTGAGGTCCCAGCACAGGCCCTGGACACCCAGACCAGCGTCCCTGATGCGCCCCAGAGCTCTGCTCCACTGCAAGCCCCTCGCTGGAGACGCAACACCCTTCGCTGCTTGACTGTGCCAAAACCCCACGAAACCAAGCCCAGGAAAGCAAAGCGGAGCGGGGAGCATGAGGCTGCTGGGGAACCGGAGCCGGGACGGGGACACCAACTCCTATCGGTGCTCCAGTACAGACTGGGCTAAACTGGGCAGGGCTGCTAGACCCTCTCCCAGCTGCAGGGAATGACATTGGCTTTCCAGCTCAGGGGCTTGGTCCTGGCTCATCCCATGGTGGGGGAGGTAGCCCGGAGAAGCTCTCGCCCACTGTCAGGGACATGGATATGGCTTATACCCCCGAGGGGAGCGGGGTGGGGTGGATTCAGCAGCCAACAGCCCGGTGGGGAGCAGCAGCTCGTGGAGGTCAGGGGCTTTGGTCCCTTGTTGACCACGGGCTCGCTCTCACCCTCCCCACCAGCATCGTAGCAGTGGGATGCGGCGGTGGGGCTGGAGCTCCCCATGGCTCCCTGGCTGCCCTGAGGCTGTGCGGGGGTGCCCATGGCTGGGCTCAGCCCCGGGGACAGGCGATGGCCTTTGGGGAGGCACCTGGCACCGCCCTGGGGGGGCTGCCCCCCTCACATTTGGAAACCCCTCAGCATAAACCTGCCTTGTGGAAGCATCTCAATCTACAGGCTTCAACCAAGCACAGTGGGCCACCCCTGCAAACCACCCAGCACCAGCCTCACTCGGCTCTGGGGACATGAGGGCCACAGAGCAGAGGTGGTGGTGGTCCGCACTGCGCTGCCGTGGCACGCACATCCCACCATGTCTCTCCTCAGAGCAGACCCCCGGGGACCCCCAGGCTCAGGCTGGCCCCCACAGCTCCGGCTGCAGCACCGAGGGCTCTGCTGTCCCTGCAAACCTCTCCCCAGAAGAAGCCAAACTGGAGCTGGCCAGGGGCACTCAGCCAGCCTTGGCCCGAAACCACGGCTCTTGCCCTTCCCAGAGGGAGGCAGGCAGAGCACCTGGGTCTCCTGAAAAGGGTCTTCACTGTTTGATGTCCACTCGAGCAAGCACAGTGGGTCTGGTCATCTCCACGCTGGCAGGCTCCAGCATCACCTCCATGCAACATTCGACAGTTCCCCACGTGAACCCGAGGGAAGGACGGCAGCAGCGATGCTGCGGGCTGGTGATGCAGACGCCAAGGGAAGGCCCCAGGCGTGGCGGTGGCTTTGCACCTGGGAGGGATGGTGGGCAGAGGCGATGGGACATGCAGCTGAAGGGAGCGATGCTGAAGAACGAAAAGAACCATCCGTGTCTTTAACCTCTTCCCCTGGAAGCTATTGGGACTGTCTGGAAACCCTTCCACAGCCATCAAAGGGTATCTCAGCTTAAAACAGAACAAAAAAACCAAAACCAAAGGTTGCATAACTGAGGTATCAGTAGCTCTGGGTCGCTTCGACTGTCAGCGGTGCTGGGCCGCGCTGGCCAGCAGCTCTTCCTATTTGTTTTTCCCGAGAGCTGCATCTACTTCTTCCTCTGGCTTCAGCGAGTGCCACTGGGCAATGGGCCGCCGGGGGTTGGCCAGCATGTCGGACCAGTGCCGCAGCTCCGTGCCGGTGGCGTTGCAGCCTGTGAAGATCTTGCCGATGGCTTCATTCTTCCCCAGCTTGTCGTAGTCCAGCACCGTTATGACCACCTGCACTTTCTAAAGGAGGAAACCTTCTTTAGAGGCGTGGAAAGGCTCAGTGGCCGTGATGGCTCCGCAGCCTCCATGCTGACCCCAGCCCCGGCACGGCTCAGCAGAGTGCCCCAGCGATCCCCCAAGACTGAGCCCCACCATGGCCCATTTTGGGGCAGGGTCCCCTCCATGCCCATAGCTTCCTCCCCTTCCTTCCCAGAGGATCCTGGGGTAGCAGAGCCATGGTGGGGGCCCAGCTCATCCTGACGTGGCCACCTGGGAAAGGGCACCAAAGGGTGGTGTAGGGCTTGGCAAGAGCTGTGGGCTACAGGGCTTGACGGGGCTGGGCTGGGGCAAGGGGCACGTGCAGGGGTTAGGGCAGGACACAGAGGGGCAGAAGGCATCCATCAATGGTCCAAAATGCCCCTAGAACCACAGGAGGGTCCCTACTATAGGAGGGGTGAGAAGCACTATAGGGCCAGGAGCAGAGGAAAGCCCCATTCCTACTGTGAGCTAGGGTTGGGGGCTGCATCTCCCACGGGTGCTGCCCAGCCTCCCACCTCTGCCTCTGCACCAGCTGCCCTCTGCATCAGCCCAGGCCCCGCTTGGGACTGGATGTATTTCATGGCTGACCAGACCAGAAGCTCAGCAGGAGCCGCTCAGGCTGGTGGGAAGGCTGGAACGTGGCCCGGGCAGCTACAGGACTTCTCCCATCACCCCCACTCTGCCTCCCAGGGAAGTCATCGGACAAACCTGTATCTGCTCAAAGGGGATCTCAAAGCTGAAGGACTCATTGAAGTAGGGGTTCAGGGTCTTCTTCTTGACTGTGGTCTTCTTCTTCTTCAACCTCTTGCCGTTCTGCAGCAGGTGGATCTTCACATAGGGATCTGGGGGGGGCAGGAGGGTGCATCAGCCAGGGCTGAGATGCCCAGGAAAAGTCTCAGCCCAGGATGAGGTGCACCATGGGGTAAGGAGGCCTCCACGAATAAAGGTGCTCTGAAGTTTGTGGATGGAAGCCAAAGCCAAAACATTTGGGATTTGTGGGAGCAACTGGCCAAGGGATGGAGCTCTTCTGCATTCTGTGGGTCTCCTTGTAGGAGGGCTGGGGACAGTGGAGTGACACCAGTGGATGCTGGCCTGTCACCCCCCATTTCTGGAGGAGGACACCCAGCAATAAAGCTGAACCCTTCCAGTCATGCAGGTACTGCTCTTCTCCTGGTTAAAGCAGGTCTGGAAAGAGCTGGGGACCCCTGGGCAGAAAGCTCAGCCCTGGGATGGAGATGGGAAGACTCTTCTGGCATAAAACATGCCATCAGCTGAGGTCCTTGGCCCTGAGTCGAGGCCCAGGTTGAGTCCCGATCCCTGCAGGTATTTAAGACGTGTAGCCATGATGCTTAGGGACGGGGTTTAGTGGTGGGATGGCAGGGTTAGGGGAATGGTTGGACTTGATGAGCTTAAAGGTCTTTTCCAACTCAAACAATTCTATGATTCTATGATTCCAGGAGCAGGACCAGGAGCAAACGGCAGAGAAGCATTTTCACCACCCAAGCCCTGCAGTGTCCTGGCCCTGGACAGTGGCGGATCAAATTCAAAAAGTCCTTCCTAAGGGCTGGGGGCCTCATCCCACCCCCATCTCCCCTCATCCCCCAGCCAGACCTCGGGCTGCTTCTTATGCAGGTGGCCCCACGCACTGGAGGGGGCTTCCCTGAGCCCCCAGACTGACAGCCCGGTGTCCTTCCCCAAGAAAGGATGCCAAGAGCCCCACGGCGCAGCGGGAGGAGGATGCCCATGAGCTGACACCCACCTGAGAGACCCCCAACATCCATCTTCTTCAGGTTCTTGGCCTCCAGGATGCAGACAGTGAGCTTCCCGGCCGTGGGCACGTACCGGAGGGAGATGCAGATATCTCCTAGCTTCTCTGGCTGCCAAGCGGAGCAGGGAGCAGACATCAAAGCCTTGTCCCTTTGGGGGGACCGCACGCAGGTCCCCCCAAACCCTGCTCAACTCGCGATGCAGGCACAGGCTGGCACCCCGTGCACCGGCACAAGGGTTTGATCACTGGGGGCTGGGGCAGGCCAGTCCCAGCACCGCACCCGTTTACACTCTTAGTTTTTGTTACAGCAAGGCTCTTGCACGGGGGAACAACAGGGGCAGATCCTGCCCAGCGCTCATGGCCAGGACACGCACGGCATTCGGGTGGGAGCCCACTGCGATCGCTCTCCCAGAACTGTGGGGTGGCCCAGAAAGCAGAGCACATCTCAACCCCCCTGGCTGAGGGTGAACCAAGGGACTTGCACCGGCCCCACTCTCACCTCCTCCTTCTCGCCGCTCTGCAGGTCCCGCCACTCCTCGATGGGCTGGCCAAGGTCCACCGTGTTCATGGGCACCTTCACCTCACCAATGATGTCATGCTTGGAGAAGCGATCGAAGTCGTAGATGGCCATCACCAGCGTCTTTCCACCCAGTTCCTGGTAGGGGACCTGCACAAAGAGGGCCACCGGGCTGGCAATGGACTTGGAGGAGTCCAAGCCAGGACCACCCGCTCCCAGCAGCACGGGTCAAAGTACGGGACCGGGACACAGTCAGGAGGAAAGATGGGAGCAGGAGACAAGGTCCTGCACTGTGGGTAGGAAGGGACTCACCTTGAAGGTGAAGGTCTCGTTGAAGGCAGGGTTGAGTGTCTTCTTCTGCACTTTGGTCTCATACTTCTTCTTCTTGTCAGGGAGCAGGAACACCTTGACGTACGGGTCTGAGGTGCCACCCATGTCCAAGGCTGGCAGTTCAGCGGCTTGGAGGATCCCCACTGTCAGCTGGAGGGGGCAGAGGGGTGTCTTCAGCGAGACAGCCCAGCTGTGCGCTGCAGATGCCAAGGGCTTGTCTCCAGCCCAACGTTGGGCAGGACTCCCCATGGTGCAGCACCCAGGTCTCTGCTCCCTCCTGTGCTGCCCAGGTCCCAAAGGGAGACTTCTCCTCCCAAACACCCTCCTTGGACAAACCCCACTCCCCCACCTCCTCAGCCATCTTCCATCACCTGGTTTGCTTGGAAATCATAGTCCAGCGAGAACTGCAGCTTGCCCAGGTTCTCCGGCTCCTTCTCCTCCTCCTCGCCTTCCCCCTCCGTCAGACCCATCTCTGCATCATCGTCATCCTGTTAGTCCTGAAACGGCAGCCGAGGTGCCTGGCTCAGCGGCAGGGTCACAGCCCAGCGTCGCCGTCCCCACACCACTGGGGAGCTCTGGTACCCCAGCCCTACTGGCTTCTCAACCCCCTGGGTTCTCCCCGTGAGGGGCAAGGAGACCCCCAGCGCTGGGGACATAAAGCACCCGTAGAGCAGCCCTGGGGTGGCACCAGCTCTGCCCACAACCATGCAGCTGCCGGGAAGCCCCCATGCTGCTTGGTGCTGGTCCAGCTGAGACAGCGCGGGGAGCTGCCTCAGGGTGCTGGGATGTGGGGTCAGCTCCAGTGGGGGGAGGTTTGGTGCTTGTAGGGGGGTGCTGCATGCAAGCAACCTACTGCAAAGGCTACTCTACCCCCCAGCCCGTGCTAGGGCTTGGCAATAGGGATATCACCTAATTCTCCTGTGTATAAGACCTCTCCAAGGGTCCATGGGGTAGGAGCCCCAGCTCCTTATCACCTCTTGGACATGGCCCCAACTCCCCTGCGCCACCCTGGAAGCAGCCCATGGAGGAGGAGGCTCATGGTGGCACCTACCGTGGAGGGCGTCCCGGGACGGAGAGGGAACATGCAGACAGGGCATCAGGGAGGGAGGATGGCGAGAGCAGCGGGAGGGAAGAGAACCATGTTACAGAGAGCATCAACAGGAGACCCATGGCGAGGTGGGAAATTGGGGTTTGTACGGCCCCATTGAGCCCCAGGGGACGGGAGCCCTCACCCTCCATGGGGGAATCCCACCCCACATCTCCCACCACCGCGAGGCCGTGCAGATGGGCAGGTACGATGGAGCATCGCTGCTCAGCACTCCAGCCCTGCCTGCATCCTCGTGGTGCCCATGTGGCTCTGAAGAGCAGGAACAAAGGCCCAAAAATCTCCCACCCCCTCCCAATGTCCGTGGGTCAGGGACCCAAGCCCACTGGTACCAAAGCCTCCTTTCTGCTGCCCCCTCTAGGAGCACCAGCACAGAGTTGGGATTTGGGACCCCAAACTAGTGGGTGTTTTGGCCTGGTGGTCCTCCCCACTCGCCCAAAGGCTCAATGGAATGAGGGCAACTTGGAGGCGGGGACACATAAGGGATTAAATTAACATTGGCTGGTTCAGGTGAAGGATTGGCAGGTCCAGGCCAGCTTGAACCTGGTCCCATCGAGGCCACCGGGCACTGGAGCGGGACAGTGCTGCTCCCTCAGCTTCCGGCTCATGTCTGCACTGGCCCATCCCAGGATCCTGGTGGCTCCATCCCCCTCTGCTGCCTGAGCTACGAGTGCCCCACCCTACAAGTGCTACGATGCCCGGTGGGTCATCATGCAACCGGAGGGATCGTCCTACAACACCAAGCACAGGACAAGACCAAGCAGTCTGGAAGGACGTCACCTGGTTGCCCGACTTCATGTCCTTCATGTTCATGGCGTTCTTCATGCCTTTGCCCTTCTCCTTCTTGTTCTTCTTCTTCTTGCAGCAGCACTTCTTACAGATGCAGAAGCAGCAAGTGAGGATGAGGAGTCCGGCTACCACTGCGATGGCGATGAGGGCCCAGGGCGGCACTGCAAGCAAAAGCCAGTATCATCGTCAGCCCCACAGCTCCCTCCCAGGCCCAGCCACCCCATCGCCTTGTCCCACATGCTGCACTGGGACTGGAGCGGTGGTGGGGTCATGAGGAGGGTGGGTGATTCCTGGGCAAGGAGGCAGCTACTCACGGGGAATCTTGTTGAGCTCGTTCATGAACTTGTCCCTCAGCTTGGTGAACATGTCCTCCTTGCTCTCGCCCGGCCCTGCGGCCTCAGTGGAGTTCTCCATTGTGGCCACAGGTATTGTGGTGGCCGTAGCCTCCGGCGCCATCATGGACGCTTGTTTGAACGTCATGGTAGGCCAGGGGCTCCCTGAAACACAATGTGACCTCGGTGGTCACCCAGGTCCCTGCTGCCCCCACCTTCCCCCGTGCCCAGGCTGCATCCCTGAGCTGCACCAAGGACATCTGCGCTGACCGCAGGGCTACCACAGGGCACTTGATCGTCTGCCAGAGGGTTATGAAGGACACGAGGGTCCAGACACCTGGATTCCCTCACGAGCAATGGGAAGCCCAGTCGACCCCCACATTTCCTGCTCCTTGACATTTCCAAAGCCATCAGGAGCATCGCCCAGCATCACGTCAATGCTGGTGCCAGCTCGGAGCCTCCTGGGGACATTGAGGATGCTCCTAGGGGGAGGTTTGCCCAGCCCCCATGTGATGAGGGAAGGGGTGTTTGCATCCCCAGAAGAGATGAGCAAAGTTAGTTTGGGCAAAGCCAGCCCCCCTGCCTCCCCCTTCTCAGGTGGGGACTCATCAGGCACCTGCAGACCCAACACATGACAGCAGCCAGACCTCACTTTATGGGACCCAGCGCTGATGTGGACCCTCAGGACTTGCTCCCAGCTCTGGGAAAGCTTCCAAGGATGGGAACGGGAGAGGAGCAGCACATTGCTCTTGCAGGGCACATTTTGAGGATGGATGGAAGCAGCCATGGGGGGTTCAGTGTGCACATCAAAGGGCCACATCGCAGGTACCGTGTTCTGGGTGGCTCGAGGCTCCTGTCCGCCTCCCGACCCTGCAGAGCCCAGCTCTCCCAGCCAGCCCCACTCCCCGACGGGGCACGGGGAAGGCGCTCAGGTCACTGCCAGGGCTGGAGCACAGCCCAGCCCAGCTCAGCACCCCCAGCCCAGCGGGGGCTCAGCACCCTCCAAGGATGGGGACATGGTCTTGCAAATGTGGCATTCACTCCTGCGAGCAAAGCTGGTACAAAGCGCCTCCACGGGCCAGCTCCAGCCCCAAAGTGGCCCAAGGAGGAGCCTCTCCAGCTCGGCAGAAGGCGAAGCTGCAAAGGGAAGATCAGAGCAGGCAAGAGGCCAAGGGAATGAATGGTGCTGGTAGAGTTAAGGAGAATAAAAGGCTCCCCCGTGGGGGAAGCGAAGGGCTGAGCAGGAGTGCAAATAACCAAGGAAGGAGTTTCTGGGTGCACGTGAGCCCTAGCCTGGGGGAAAACACTTTTCCTGCATCTCGTCTGCCCGCTCAGTGAAGCCTCCTCACCCCGAGCATCGTCCCCCAATGCCGGCTGCTCCGCCATCCTTCCTGCAGCAGCAGCAAAGGTGCGGCCTCACCGCCCAAGGTCGGCCAGAGAGACCTGGGGGTGCTCCTGCCCTAAACCAGCGCTGCCGGCACTGGTCTCCAGCTGCCTCGCGGGAGAATTGTGCACTGAGTTACCCAGTGCTCAGCTCCACACCCGCACACCTTGCTCCTGTGCCGCTGCTCCCAGGGGTTGGTGCTGGGGCGGGGGACAGTGGTGGGGGTCCAGGAAGACCCCACGCAAGGCAGGGGCAACCCTTCCCACACTGAAACAGGCTAATTACATGGCCCCCACCCCACCCAGGTCCGTGCCGTGAGCGCAGCTTTGCCATCCCAACATCTCTGCTCAGAAAAAGCTGCAGACACCGATGGCAGGGCCGAGGTTTCCAGGGCTCTCGGTGGCATCTGGTTGACTTAAAAGCCAGGCTGGTGGCAAGTCTTGCTGCTCGGGGAAGGTCCCCAGCCCCTCATCGGGCCCCCGTCGCCCCAGGAGCCGACCTGGGCTGCAGCATGACCCCTCCCCAGTGCCACGGGCTCGCCGGGAGCATCACCGCTCATCCCATCCTTCATCCCTTCCAACAGCAGCATTTGCAGTGGGAATGCAAAAAGCTACGGCAAAGAGAAAGGCACCCGGCACGGCTGGGAGCAGCAGGAGCCCCCGGCAGCCGCGCAGGGGACGCGGCTGGAGAAGCCCCTTCGCTGGCTCCCGGGTGGCTTCAGCCTCTCCCCGCGCACAGCTCCACACGCAGCAAGCCAGGTGACATCCCAAACTGGGAGTGAAACTTGGCGTGATCTCATTTCGGATCAAGCTCTTGGCAGCAGAGCTGCTGGGATCCGTCCCGGCCGGGCAAAGAGCTGCAGTAAATAACGTTCTGCAGGTGGGGAGCTGGGGGCTACTTTTTATCTGGTTTGGGGGCTTTTTGGGGGGATACTTGCTGGATTTTGAAACCCTCCCTGTGTTTTCCACAGCCAGGTGTATCAGACTCACTCGAAAAGCACAAGGCCTCCCGGGGGTGCAGTTTGTCCGGGAGCACAGAACACCCATTTATTGCAAATGCACCGAATCAGAGGCCAAACTGCAGCAGCAAAGGCAACACTCAGCTGGAAAATGCTGCCGGTGCCCATCAACGGGGGCTTTGCAGACACTTTTTTGTAAGCCCACACCACCCCTGAGCATCTCCAAGAGCTGCTCGAATAGCCTGGCCCTGCAAACAGCTCTGGGTGCACTGGTTGCTCTTTTTTTCCCATGTTTTTAATGAGTTCAGCATCTTCCTGATGCCGCAAAAGTGAAAGGCCGGAGGCAAAACAAGTGAACTCCAAAGACACGGTTTTGGCTGAGCTCGTGCTGTAGGGGACCTGGGACAGGAATTCTGGTTGCTTGAGGTTATCAACCGGCAGCTTGGCCAGGACCCAGCAGTGACAAGAAGCCAGAAAAAGCCACCCCAGGGTGAGTCCCAGAGCCCCTGTCCCATGCGTCGGGCCAGGAGGGTGGCGGAGGATCAGCGCTCAGACAGCGCAGCAGTGAGGAGATGGAGACGTGGCCATGTCAGACGGGGCATGAAGACGGTTGGATGAGACCAGCCAAGACACCAACATCTCGGTATCTTCCCAGAGGCTCTTTCAAGCCTCCCAGGTTTTTCTTGCAGTCACCTCCACGTCCCAGCCCCAAAGGTTTCGGGCGTATGGTGGGGTCTGGTCCTGCTCTGTGCCCACAGTGGATGAGGGACTTCGATGGCATCAGAGGGGACTCGTCTTGGCTGGGCACATCCTGCAGCGCAGCCAAGGAGGATGCTCAGGGCTGCCTCTGCTGTGTGGGCTGGGTCCCCAGAGGCCACCGCAGGGTGCCTCCACCCAAGGCAACGCCAGATCCCTGCCTGACCTCAGGCCTCATGTGCAGGACAGGGTAATTCAGAGGATGCAACCACCAAGGTCCTGGCCCTCAGGAGCATCCCTCCTCCCCAGCCTGCAGCTCTGAGACCAGCATGGACCACGATCACCAGCTCCTCCTGTGGATTTATCTATCTTGGACATCAGTGGAGGTCAACCTGCTTGGACCTGCTCTGCATGGAGCCCCCCAAACATGCTGAGCATCTAAGAGGGTCTCCGCGTTCCACCAGCTCCTTTTCCTACCCTTGGCCCTCAGACATGGCCACCTCCATGCCCCATGGAGTGGCTCCAGCCGCCGCAAACGCCAGAATCAGCATCACATGGCCACGACACCACGGCCAACTCCCGATAACTTGGCTGCGGATGGCACTGGGGGGGCTGGAGCAAGACGCTAGAGGTGCCCCACAGCCACCACGATCTGCGCCGGGGTGAATCAGGAGCCACTGTATTCAGCCCCCCCCCACCCCACTGAGGGCTGTTTAGTGCAGAGGACTACGAGGGCTCCCCAAAGCCTCCCAGCACCTGAGGACACCCGGACTGCTTTCACTTTTTCACCTGCCTATTGGAGTCACTCGGTGTCAGCAGCAAAATGTCCCAAGGGCTGGGCGGCACTGGGCGGCACTGGGAGCCAGCACAAGGGGTTACCTCGGTGCCCCTTTTTATGGGGTGACGGGGATGGGGACAAGATGCTGTCCCCTGCTTGCCACATGGCCAGCAGCTCCCTACAGCCCCGCTACGATCTCACAGCTGCTTTTCATCCCATAAAAACCATTCCTTGGATGGGGTTTTTACCCTCATGGGGCAGCTGGAGCATTTCCAAGCAGGGCAAGGAGACCCCCAGACCTAGGGGACCTTCCCCCATGGTGCAAGAAGAGCAACATGAGGGGGCTTTCCCTCCCCCGCCATGGAGCTGGGGTTGGCTGGGAGGAAAGCAAAGCTGCTGGAGGAGCTGCAGGCCGGTGAGCCGATGCTGCCGGGGGCAGTTTGGACGCTTTCCAGCTCGCTGCA
>NW_009258891.1:774839-775147 GCF_000687185.1 Egretta garzetta
GGCAGGGCGGCGCACCCACCCATGGCGGGGGATGCTGCCGCCTGCCCCTCGCCCCTCGCCCCCAAGAGCTGCAAGGCAGAGGCTTTGCAGGGACCCCGAGCACGGGCAGTGCCCCTCTCCTGCCCCCCAGGTGCCAGATCCTGTGCCCCTGGTGTGGGGCGGGTTGAGCCCTGGCTCTGCCCTGCACCCACAGACACGGGGCAGGGGGGTCCAGGCCCCCGGTGCCCTGCAAGCTCCCATGGGTGCGCAGGAAGGACGGGGGCGCAAAGCACGGGTGCGAGCGGGGTATGCAGTGTTAGGGAGGGGGG
>NW_009258891.1:775428-776510 GCF_000687185.1 Egretta garzetta
CGAGGGGTGCGGGGGGCTCAGCACTGCAGCTTCGGCCCCTGCGTGTGTGCGTGAGAGTGTGTGCATATGTGTGCATGTGAGTGTGTGTGCGCATATGTGTGTGTGCATGTGTGCATATGTGTGTGTGCGCGTGCACGTGCGAGTGCTCGTGCATGGGGAGGGCTGCAAACGCTCGGGCAGCGTGCATGCGCCTGCGCGCATCTGCGAGTGTGTAGGGATGGGGAGTGTGTGCCTGCGTGCAAGTGCTTGTGCATGGGGTGTGCATGCACACCTGTGCACGTGTGTGAATGTGTGTGCGTGTCTGTGCACACCTACAAGTACTTGTGCATGGGATATGCAGGCACGTATGAGGGAATGCACACTTATGCAACTGCTTATGCAGTGTGCAATCGTGCATGTGTGTGCAAATGCTTGTGCACAGGGTTTGCATGCACATGTGTGGGTGGAAGTGCTTGTGCACAGGCAATGCATGCATGCATGTGTGTGTGTGCAAGTGCTGACAGGTACGTGCAAGTGGCCATACACATGTATGAGCACACCTGCTCACAGATGTGTCAGGGTGCAAGTGCTTGTGCACACACGCACCGTGCGCATGGCTCTGCAAGCACTCGTGCACGTGGGGGTGTGCACACCACTGCGTGCAGTCTGTGTAAGGGCTTGCACGTAGATACATTTGTGCACACATCCCCTGCACGCCAGCGTGGGTCACGTTTGCACCTGCGTGCATGAGTGTGTACATGTGCACACGCTGCTGGAAGGGGATGGTGCACAATGCATGCAGCACCCCTGCATTTGCATCCCTGCACATTTACCCCTGCACGCTGTGGGGGGCGGGGGGGGCACCAAGCCAGCGCGTCCCCCCCGCTCAGTGCTGCCGCCAGCAGCTGCTGATTGATTTCTGGAAATAATTTATAATGCAATAATGACAAACCCTCCCAGCAGGTGCAGGAGCCCTGGGCGATGTGGGGGGGCCACAAGAGGACGAGCTGCAGAGGGGACGAGCTGAGGCACAGGCACCTGGCCAGAGGAAATGCGGCTTTGGGGGTTATGTGGGGGGCTTTGGGGCACTGCCCAGGGCTGGG
>NW_009258891.1:777858-781258 GCF_000687185.1 Egretta garzetta
AACATCTGGCCCAGAAGGAGCCACCAGGTCCCATCTCCAGCACAGCCCCCCCGGGGCCGTATCCAGCAAACCCCCTCCAGGCTCATCCCCCATCACCAACAAAATCCTACCCTGACCCCCCCCCACGCTATTAAAGCCCTTTTAAGCTGCACGGAGCCCAAAACCAGCCCCGTCGGGGGCTTTGGCCCCTTGCTGGTGTAAACCCCTCTGGCGCCTTTGCCCTTGCAGGGGCTCTGCTGATTTACACCTGGGGGGGAACTGGCTCCAGCTCAGCCGTGCTCCAAAGGGATGAGCCCCGCTCCCCCGTTTGAGGGAGCCAGTGGCGTTAAAAGCCAGGCTGGGTTTCTTTTGCCAGCAGCACCCCAAGGTCTGGTGGGATGGCGGGAGCCAGTGATCCCGTCTCCATCCACCCCCGGGCATTTCCTGTACAGGGAAAAGCAGGTTTGACCCTGGAAGATCCCTTTCACGAGCCCTTCGCCCCTCCTCCTCCTCCTCCTGTGAAAGGCTCCATCCCAGAGAGTCCCCAGGCTGCTGCAAGCCAAAAAAGAGGGGGAGTTGGGCTTTCCCCAACGACGGTCCCTTTGGCAGAGCATCGCGGGTACCCGCTGCCCCGGGCAGAGCCTCCTCCGCACCCACGACGGGCCAGAACAGGAGACGGGCGGGGAGGGGAACTTGGGGGTGGTTTTGGGGACCACGCAAGGGGAAGTGGGGCGTGCAGATAGCAATGGGGCATCTTCGCCCACTGGCAGAACCATCCCTGCTGGGTTACCTAAATGGGCTGTTTAAAGGGGGAAAACAGCAAGGTTTAAAAAAACATCATTAAAAAAAAAAGGGGGCGATCCCATCCCACCCCCGGCTCGGGGCAAGCATCTCCCCCTGCAGCAGCATCACCCCAGCCTGGCACCCTGCAGCTATCGGGGTCCCCCTCAGCACTGGCCCCCCCCAAAGCATTGCACCCACAGGGGGCTGCTCCTGGAGCCAACGGGTTTGTCCCTACCTGGGGACACCTCCCCACATGGGGACCAGTGCTGGCACCCACGGGGGTCAGGGTGCTGGGCCAGGCAGCTCTGGGGATTTCTGTGCCTTCGCCTCTGAAATGAGGACAGCACCGAGGTGAAACGACGGGAGAGGCGAGTGACAGCGCTCGCGGGGAGAGGGGGCCCACGCGGCTTTGGCAGCCAAAACCTCTCCCCTCCGGGGAGGCGAAGCCCGCTGTGCTGACAGAGGGCAGAAAGCAGCAACAAATCAAGATTAATGAGGCTCCGGCAGTAATTAGCACCAGCAGGCGCTGGCGGGAGCACCAGGCTGGGCTGTGGGCAGGCAGGGAAGGGGGGGCCCGACCCCCGGCTCTCCCAGCCCAGGGTGCTGGGTGCTGGCCTCTCCTGGGGACACCCTGATCTGGGAGGGGAGCTCGTTAGCTAACGACGGGTTGCTGCCATCGTGGGCCCGGAGCAATGAGTTATTTCTCCTTTACGGGGCGGCTGCGGCGCCCATTAAGCCCACAGGCTGCAAGCTGTCCCACGGGGACGGAGACGTGGGGACCCCCCAGCCCTCCATGAGCGTCAGCTTTGGGACCCCAAAACCTGCACCGCCCCGTGCCTGTGCTTGGATGACCAGTAATGAAAGTCCCAAACTGGTCCCAAAGGGGGGCCCCCTCCCACCCCACTGCCAGCAGGAAGCCTGAGCACCACGGAGCCGGCACGCTCCTGCGATGCATCCCGGAGGCAAGCAGGGATTTGGGGTAAATCTGAGATATTTGGCAGGGCCCCAGCCAGATCCTGATGCCAGCAGCTCTTTTGCTCCCAGGAATAGCGGCCCAAGGATCGGGGGGGAGATCCCATCTCTGCGCATCCCTCCAACCTTCCGCACCAGTGAAGACCCCCAACACTCCCCTGGTTTTGGGACCAGCACGTCCGGCATCAGCCACGGAGGGGACATGCGGGACCAGTCCTTCAGCTTGCAGCAATGAGATAGGAGAGTCTAATTAAGGCAAAACCATGACTTGGCTTCTAATGGTCATTTAATTAACAAAGAATTTCTGGCAAGGGATGTGCGGAGGCATGGGGAGACGGAGGGATCAAGGAGAGGAGGGGGAGCTGGGGATGGGGATGCTGCGGGACCCCAGTGCGAAGGGGCCCTGCAGGAGCCCAGCCCAGCCACCCCCTGCCCTGTGCCCCCTCCCCGGGCACACACCCGCAATGGCTGCGCTCGCGGCACCGGATCAGACTCTGGCACGGCAGCTCCTGGGGCTCAGGGAGCACCCTGGGACCCGCGCCCCCCTCCTGATTTACGCACTGAGGGTGAGCGGAGTTTCTGCTCCTCCAGGCCCGTGCTTTTCATGGGAGGATGTTTGCACCGGGCTGGGAAACGGCAGCAGCAGAGGCGAGGGGGGTGATGGAGCGAGGAGGCTTTGGCAGCGGGAGGTGGCACCACGGGACGTGAGCTGCTGAGACATCACCCATGGAAAGAGGTGTCCCCCTGTCCGCCCGCCCGAGCATGAGCGGGTGCCCTTGGCCAGGGTCCCCTGAGCCCTCCGGCCCTCGCAGCCCCACAGGGCACAACTCCGCCTGCCCAGCGAGGGAAACTGAGGCACGGCAGCGGCGCCTTCAGGGGGAAACCCCAGGAGCGGGGCTGAGCCGTCCCGGCGCAGGGCGAACCACGCCATCCCTCCCAGCTCAGACTGCGCTGGGCCCTGCCACTCTGCCACTGCCCGGGCCAGCGCCGCGGCCGCCAGCGCCGCTCACCATCCTGCCAGCCGGGCTCCAGAGGCATCTCCGGATGGGAACCGACTCCGGATGCCAACTTGCACCCTCCTTCCCTGCCAAGGAATGCTCCGCTCACTGCCTCCCATCACCAACCAGCACGCAGCTCGTCTAATTAAAAATAATGATGTGCTGGGGCTCAGCAGCCCCGACCGCAGGCCCTTCCCCGCGAGACGAGCAATTCGGGGGGGCACCACACCAGAGAATTACATGGCTCCTGTCAACATGTCATGAGCTGCCCGGCTGGCAGCAAGCACATCCCCTGCACGTCCCCACAGCCCTGCTCTGCACGGGGTCACATCCAGGGTCCCCACCCTCACCCTGAGCTGGAGGCGCCGGGGACGGACACCGCAAATTCGGGCAGGGCCAGGGATCCCGTGGTGAGCTCCTGCCCCGCGGCTCCACCGGGACCCAGGCTCCTCATTGCAGAGCCCCCGGCCTTGAGGAAGGGGACCCAGCCCTGGGCTCGTGGGGGAGATCTTGTAAAATAAGAGATTTTAAAATAAATGCAAGGATTGGCAGTTTTAGAGGCTGGCACCTGCCTTTGGGAGGGGACCTGCGCTCGTATCACGGCGGCTGCGTTATTTACAGCAAAACCAAGAGAAGCCCAACAGTTAAATGCCGTCTTAAAGGCAGCC
>NW_009258891.1:782451-782666 GCF_000687185.1 Egretta garzetta
CACTGGCAGAGGTCAAGGTCCCCCTCGCCCCAGGCCATGGGCTTTCCAGCCCCCAGGGTGGTGGCACGAGCACGGTCCCATGGCAAGGAGGGGACGGGCCACCCACGTCCTTCCTACCCACGAGGAGGCTGCGGGGGCTGCGGGCAGCGCTCATGTCAGCGCTTCAGCCAGAGGCTTTCGGCACGTGGCCCGCCCCGCCACGGCACCCCTGGAGA
>NW_009258891.1:782869-786631 GCF_000687185.1 Egretta garzetta
GGCGGCGCCCCGCCCGTGCCGTGCTCCGCCGGTGAGACCAGCACAGCTAAATAGGGCAACAGAAGGCGATGGGCTGAGTTGTTCTGGCACTTCGACGGCATCACACGGCCGAGAGCGCCCAAATCCCGCCCGCCCGGGTCAGCCCCGTTCTGCCTGCAACGCTGCCCTGCTGCCGGCACTGCCCGGCCATGGCCCCGTGCAACAGCGACGGCTCCTGGTCAGTATGGGGGGAGAGAAAAGAAGCCAGACAAGCTCCTGGGGAAGAGCCAGAAGCTGCTCCAGGAGAGAGCTGAGACAGGGTGGATGGATTTGAGATGGGAGGCAGGGGAGCGCACGCCCCGAGCTGCTCCGGAGCCAAACAAACGGGGACTAAACGAGCAGACACAAACCACAAGGGGCTGTTCCCAGGGGCGAGACTCCACGTGCCCCCGGTGAGATCTCCAAAACTCCCAGCCCAGCATGAGGTGGTGATGGGTCGGTGTTAGAAATGCAGAAAACTCCCAGCTCCAGGAAGCCCCCAGTGACCCTTCAGCACCTCCCCGCCACCCCGCCAGCCGGGGCTCAGTGCCCAGGGACCTGCGGTCCCTGCGGTGCCTGCGGGAGCGACGCTGGCTGCTGCTTGCCCAGCTCTGCACCCCCGGGGCCACCCGCCCTGGTGGCATTTGGGCTGAGAAAGGGTACGGCAGAGGCACAATGGTGACACATCGGTGGGGATGCAGCAGCGCACCAGCCCAGGGGGATTTAATCGTGACATGAAGCTCCGCCAAGGCCAGGACACCGGGAACCGACTCCCACGGATAAACCTTGTGCAGATGGAGAAAAGCCACCGTGAGAGCCAGGAGCCCAGCCCTGGCGATGGGCATGGCCCCCATACACCGCAGTGGGGTCCTCTGCTCCTCCCAGACCCCTCCATGCCGCATCCCTACATTGCTCCAGGTGTTTTGGGGGCACAAGCACCACGGCACACGCTTTTGGGGCTGCGCAGAGGAGCTGCTCCGCCGGTGCACCCCAGGCAAGGCTATTCCCCCACCGGAATAACCCAGAGAGCCCAGCTGCCGGGGGAGCTGCTGGAGCTCTCACCGTATCTCCCGTCCCTTCCGAGGGTCCCCGTGGGCAGGGCCACCACACCGGCAGGGTCTCCGGCAGGCTCTCGGTTTCTGAGCTTCACCCAGATGAAGAAGGGGACAGGGCATCGCTCCGAGAGGGGTTTGCGGGGTTGTTTTACTGGACGGTGCTTTTCCCAAGCAGCACAGGTGACATCCCCCTGTCATTGCTGGCCTCAATGACCTTGGGTGCATCACCTCCCCCCGCAGGGCATCCGTGCGCTGGTAAATCCATGCACAGCACTGAAGTTTGGGGTTGTTTTCCCCCTTGAATCATCCGCTCAAGGCCGATGGGAGCAGCGGTGCCGCCTCTGGGGTGCCCGGTCCCAGCAGCCCTCAGTCACAGCGTGTCCCCGGGGACAACCCAAGGCCTGCAGGAGAAGGCAGGAGGTGTCTGCCCCGCCCCGCCACGACATTGCCGAGCAGTTCGGAGGCTGGTCCCAGCTCCGGGGGGGGAGTTTGGCAGAATCGCTTTGGTGTGAGGCACCGCGGCGGGTTCTTGGGCGGTGAGGGACGCCCCGACCCACGCCAGCACTGCCGTAGCGTTGGCTGCCAGCGCAGCTCTGCCGAGCCCCAACCAGCCCAGGGCATCTCGAGCAGCCCCGCTGCCCGCAGCCCCTCACCCGGCCCCGCAGCCTCAGCCTGGCCCCGGAGCAGCTCCCTGGGCCCCAGCAGTGGGACGATCCCCCAGGCCACCTCCAGCTCAGCGCAGGCTCCGGCGTTGGACGTGCCCAAGCACAGCACCTTGTCCGCCCCCAGCACCCACCTGCACCTCATGCCACAAGCACCCACTTCGCTCCCGGCTTCCCCGTATTCCCTCGGGACGCTCCAGCCCAGAGCCCTCTGCTGCACCCTTGCAGGGTTGGGAAGAGCTGGGGAGCAAGAAACACCCCGGACTGATTAAATCACAGCAGCTTTCTTTAAGATGCACGATGTGAAGGATGCCCCAACGGCGCCAGGAGCCCCTTCAGGCAGGGGGGGCTGCAGATGCCCAATTGCCAGCGGTCAACCGGGCTGGATCTGGTGCAGTCAGACAAGTGCCCATGCTGGGAGAGCGGGGTGTGGGGTCAGACAGCAGCAACTCAGCGGAGCCCTGCACCACCACGCTCGGTCCTCAGCACTGCTCTGCTCCCCCCCGAGCCAGCTGCAGTTCCCCCCTCCCAAAGCCCCAGCACAGAGCCTGCAGCGCCCGCAGAGCCACCCTGGGGGGACAGGGAGCTCTGCCAGCCTCCAACCCTGCTGTCAGACCGGCATCGGTATCCAGGGGCACCATGATAGCTCCTCAAGAAGATTAAACATTGCTCAACTTCCAGCACCTGGGACCAGGACGCAGCGGCCCCCGAGCTCGGGGCAGGGCTGGGATCCTGCACCCCAGGGCTGGCAGGGCCAGGCCAGCACCAGCATGGGGCCAGCACCATCCCCAGCTGTAGGGTTACACCAGTACGGGGCATCTTGGATTCTAGCTGCACGCTGCCTAATTTACGGTTTAATTAATAAATGGGGAATTATGCTGAGTTTATCCAATACTTTTGGACGCGTGATGTTATCAAAATCCCATTACTGATGAAGGAAGGCATGAAGAGCAAAATTAGCTTTGGCATCTGAAACACTTCAGTCGATGCGATAACACAATTATTAGGGCTAATAATCAAAGAGCACTTTGGGGAACGTGGGCTCCAGTGGGAGCTGAGCCGAGGGCAGCCGCAGCCCGGCGCAGGGACGAGCCGGGGAACAGCCGGGTTTTCACCCAGGAGGCAAAAGCCGAGCAAAGCCAAGGGCAAAAGCATTTTGCCAGACTGCGCTTACCGGTGGCTCCGGATATTGGCACAGGCAAAGCACCGGTGGCCACCGACCTGAAGAGGAGCACGACCGGGCACAGCGCCGAGCTCCACTGCCAGGGAGTAGGGAAGAAAAAAAAAAATAGAAAATCTGAAAACCAGCAGGCACTGGGTCCCCTCTATTTGCTTCAGGCATCGATCCTGCTGGAGGACATCACGGCTGCCGGCTCGCAGCTCTCCTGCGCAGCCCGGGGAAGGAGAAACTCAAGTCATAATTAGGAGCTGCAGTCATCCGGCTCCACGAGCTGGGGCTTTGCCAAAACCACCACAAGCTGGAGGAAGGTCCCGCTCCCACCCTCGGGGGGTGAGCAGGAGTCCCAGCTCACGGCAGTGGCCTTTAGCTGAAGCCCAGTGCCCGTCCCCAGGGCTCAGGGAACAGGAGGCAGCTCCCCCGGGAGCGGCCAGCAGCAAATGCTACGGCTGCACCATCCCACTGCGCCCGGTGGGCACGGCTGCGCGCGGGCAACTCGCCGGCAGAAAGGCAGCTGGTTTGCAACCCCCCTCCCCAACTACATATATAAGGACATATGCATATATATAAGGATATATATGTGCATATCCATATGTCCTCCCTCCTCCTGTGACTCCAGGCGGCGCTGGGCGCTGCGTGGCAGAGGGGTGCAGAGCCAGGGCTGCCGGTGCGATGCAGTGCAGCCGACGCTGGCTCCCTGCTGCTGCTGTCGCTGGGCTAACGGGTGGCGAGGGACGTGTCCTTGCCCTGCAGAATCGGGGGCAGTGGGGCTTTGGGCTGGCTCCCGGCGAATGGGGCACTGGCGCTTGCCACGGGGGCTTGGGGGGGGCGGGGTCTGGGCCCGGGGATA
>NW_009258891.1:787075-787573 GCF_000687185.1 Egretta garzetta
GGGTCACCCCCCAGAGGGGAGACCCCCCCGCAACACCCGCTGCCCCGGCCGCTCTCACCTGGAGGACAGGAGAGCGCTGTGCACCTCGACACAGCAGCCGGTGCAGAGGGACAACAGAGAGACACCGGCACAGCTGGGGAGCACAAAGCGAGGCGCGACACGGGCGCGTGTCCCCCCCTCCCCGTGCCACAGTCACCTTGCAATATTGCCTGTCCCCTGCGCAATTTGCAGAGCTCTTTCGGGATCACTCCCGCCCCTCTCTGAAAGTAGGCTGCGGGGAGCAGCAAGGCGCCGGGCACAGCTCCGACGCAGCTGTGGGTGCAAAGGCTGCAGCACCCCGAGGCTGACACCCCCAGCTCTGGGGTGAGCCCCTCCTCGCCGCTGCACCCCGACGGCACACAGCAAGCGCGAGAAGTGAAGGAGGATCCCGGCGCTTGCTGCAACCGCGGCGGGGAAATTCAGTCCGGAGAAGGGACTGGCTGGAGCTGGCTCCCGGCC
>NW_009258891.1:788408-790789 GCF_000687185.1 Egretta garzetta
TCGCACCCCACAACGTCATCGGGGTGACCTCACACCGGGCACGGAGCACCGGGCAACGTCATCGGGGTGACCTCACGCTGAGCGCTGGGCACCTCATGTCATCGGGGTGACCTCACACCAGTCACCCCACACCCATCGCCCCCCATCGGGGTCACCCCGCACCATTCGCCTCACACCGGTCGCCCCACACCGGTCACCTCACAACCCTCACCTCAGACTGGGCACCATCATCGGGGTGACACGGAGCACCGGGCAACGTCATCGGGGTGACCTCACGCTGAGCGCTGGGCACCTCATGTCATCGGGGTGACCTCACACCAGTCACCCCACACCCATCGCCCCCCATCGGGGTCACCCCGCACCATTCGCCTCACACCGGTCGCCCCACACCGGTCACCTCACAACCCTCACCTCAGACTGGGCACCATCATCGGGGTGACCCCACACCAGTCACCTCACACCGGTCACCCCACACCGGTCACCCCACACCATTCACCTCACACCAGTCACCCCACACCATTCGCCTCACACCAGTCACCTCACACCGGTCACCCCACACCGGTCACCCCTTTCTGGCCACCCCCCCATTCAATACCTGCACCGACAGCGTAGGCAGAGGTCGAGCGCGCCCTCCACACGTCTGCAGGTGCCGCCCAGCCGGGTGGTGGCGTTGGTAGGCTCGGGGGACGGGGAGGCCACCCAGAGGGGGCAGAATGGGCCAAGTGCAAGACCCTGCACCTGGGTTGGGGCAACGCCCGGTACCAGTACAGGCTGGGGGATGGACAGATGGATGGATGGATGGACGGACAGGTGGATGGATGGATGGACGGATGGATGGATAGAAGGATGGATGGACAGACGGAAGGATGGATGGACGGAAGGATGGATAGAAGGATGGATATACAGACGGAAGGATGGATGGATGGACGGATGGATGGATAGAAGGATGGATATACAGACGGAAGGATGGATGGATGGACGGATGGATGGATAGAAGGATGGATATACAGACGGAAGGATGGATGGATGGACGGATGGATGGATAGAAGGATGGATATACAGACGGAAGGATGGATGGATGGACGGATGGAAGGATGGATGGACGGATGGAAGGATGGATGGATGGATACATGGATGGACAGACAGAGAGCAGCCCTGCAGAGGAGGACTTGGGGATACCAGTGGGTGACAAATTGGACGTGAGCCATCAATGTGCACTTGCAGCCCAGAAAGCCCAACCATACCCTGGGCTGCCTCCCAAGAAGTGGGGCTTCTCCCCCTCTGCTCTCTTGAACCCTGCTGCGTCCAGCTCCAGAAAGACCTGGGCTTCCTCGAGTGGATCCAGAGGAGGCCACGGAAATGATCTGAGGGCTGGAAGCCCTGTGCTGTGAGGACAGGCTGAGAGTCGGGGTCGTCCAGCCTGGAGAAGGGAAGGCTCCGGGGAACACCTCACTGCGGCCTTTCCATAACCAAAGGGAGCTTCCAAGTCATAAGGGGAAATGTTTTGCAGTGAGGGTGGTGGGACACTGGCGCAGGTTGCCCAGCGAAGCCGTGGATGCCCCATGCCAGGAAGTGTTCAGGGTCGGGCTGGAGGGGGCCCTGAGCAGCCTGACCGCGTGAGAGACGTCCCTGCCCATGGCGGGGGGGACAAGACCCGCCCAGACCGTGCCGTGGTTCTGTGCCGTGGTTCTGTGCCGTGGGCCGTGTCTCCCAGGGGAGGGAGACGCTGTTGGTGCGAGGGCTGGGTCACCTTGGAGGAGCTGCTGGGTGCTGCTACACCCACACCGGGTGCTGCCGTGCCTGGACTGGGTGCTGCCGCCCAGGGGTGCCGCTGCACGTGCCAGGCGCTGTGGCCGCTGTGCCTGGTGGCTGAGGTCGCACACCCAGCGCTGTTTGTACCCACCGTGTGACACCCGGCAGGCGCTGCGCTGCACCCCGGGTGCCGTACGTACGCGGTGGCTGTACCCAACGTGTCCTGGTGCTACTGGGGTCCCTGCGCCCTGCAGGAGGGCAGGGTGCCCTGCAGCTCCCCTTCTCAGCCCATGAGCTCCCACCAGCTTCTGAAGGCAGGGGAAGGGACCCTGCATGGGGGCCACATCCCCCCTACAGCGCCAAGGCCATGGGTGCTGCTTCCCGAGCCGACGGGACCCTCCCCTGCCTGTCACCCTTGAAACACCCAGCAGCGTTTTCCCAGACCCAGGCATCCAGCTGAAATGGAAGTACCAGCGTCGTCCCCACGGGGTCCTTCTGCACCCCCCCGTGCCTGGGGACCCGTTCCTCTGGCTCGCTGGCTCTGCGCCATGGCTGTCAGGCTGGGAGTCCCCGTGGGGCCACCACGCATAGGGCCCAGTGCCTGGCACAGGGCTCTTCTGCTGCTCTGC
>NW_009258891.1:791062-792704 GCF_000687185.1 Egretta garzetta
GCCGCCCCGCCGGCGCGCCCTGCCTGCGTGCCCTGCCTGCGTGTCCTGCCTGCGTGTCCTGCCTGCACATCCTGCCTGCGCAGGGCCACGGAGCGGGCACAGGCTGGGCAGCACAGGGCCCCTCTGCGGAGGGGGGGCTGCGGCTCCCCAGAACCAGCCCCGCTCTCCAGGGCTGCCCTTCAGGATTGCACCCACTGGTGATGAACTTGTCTGAACGCACCCGCGGGACAGGAGCAGGGAAGCGATGGGAAGTGCCCTCTCCTGGCCTTGCCGTCGCCACTGCAGCCTGTTACAGCTCCTCACCAGCCCCTCATTAATTAACGGCTCCTGGAGCATCTGTCCCCGCTCCAGCATCGCTCCCCGCAGAGTGGGACGCGGGACCAGGACGTCCCTTCCCCTCGGCTGGTGTCTGCAGCCTTGTCCCCACCCCCACGCCCCGCCGCAGGGCCGAGCACCCCGCCGCCGCCCGAGGGACAACGGGGGCGAAAGGGGCCCAGCGGGGATGCCCACCCGCCCCGAGCCCCCCGCTCCTCCCTGCACGCTCCAGGTAGGATCTGCCCGCGGGCGAGGGATCTCCCGCCTCCAGTGCCCTGCAGCACTGCCAGGATTCCAAACCAGGAGCGTTTCTGCACGCTCCAGACCTCACAGGAGAACGATCGTGGGGTCCCCGACCGATAAAACCGCTCCCAGCATCTTGCAAAGCAGAGGAGCTTCCAAACCAGGAGTGTTTCTGCAAAGGCCCCCTCCCCAGGTTTTGCAGGAGGGCAAACCCTGACCACCGCGGATGGGGGCAGAGACGCGGCACGAGCGCCCTGACCCCCCCCGGCAGGGACAGGCCGGCGCTCTCCCGGACACAGGACCAGCAGCCAGGCGGTACAGGAGATAACTTTATTGAATCCAATGGTGTTAGACAGACGACCGAGAAGAGACATGCCGGGTGGTGCGGGCAGCGTGGGCAGCAGGAGCTGACTTGGTGCAGGGCTGGATTTGTTTCTGTCCTTCGTAATATCCTCAAGCCTTTTCCTGGCTTCCTTTTATACTTCTTTTAAATTTTCTTTGAAGTAAAAACAACTAATGGTGGAGAGAGTCCAGATGGTGTTTGTTCCCTATGATTGTTCCCGCAGCTATGTACAACGTGGGGTTGGGTCTCAACATCAGGTATAAAATGGAGCGAGTTTACAAACTTGGAGGAGGCAAGGAAAAAGCAAAGACAGACAGGCGCGAGCAGTAGAAATCTGGACCAAAATCTTAAAGAGAAATTTAAAAAGTGCTATAAAACCCCTCGCAGGAATACCATGCAGTTAAGAAACACAAAACCCAGTCAGTTACACAGATCATCTAAAACAGGGATTTGTCCATTTCGTCTTTTATTTAATTAAAAAAAGGTTGTTTGTTTTTAATAGAAAAAAGCTAAAATTGTAAGGTTCAGGCCACCGGGCGGCAGCAGCTCGAGGGGGCAGGAGGGCGACGTTGGCGTCTCCCAGCTCCAGCCCCTCAGATGGGCTCCTGGCGCTCCCAGGGGCCACGGGCACCTCGGGGGCAACCGGCACCTTTGGAGGCAGCAGGCACCCCTGGGGGCGACGGGCACCCCTGGGGGCGGCAGGCGCCTTTGGGGGTGGCAGGCACCCTCGGGAAGCAATGG
>NW_009258891.1:792953-793284 GCF_000687185.1 Egretta garzetta
CCCCCAGGGGCCAGAGGGGCTCAGCCCCCAGGCACTGGCAGGCCTGGGGGATGCTCGGGCCCCAGCCCCCCCCCACCTGCCACGCGGGGGCACGGGGCGCTCGCTGTAAGCCAGGAGGAACCCAGCAGGGCCCGTCCCCTGCAGCCAGGTAAGCCCAGGGAAAGCCCCCCACCGTGCACCATCCCTGGCACAGCCCTCGCCTTTCCCATCTCCCTCGGGGATTCCTCCGGATCTACACCAGCGTGCCCGAGCTGAGGTTACGGGGAAGCAGGCAGCCCCGCACCAGGAAAGGACGGAGCAAACCCCTGGGAAACAGGCTCGGGGACGCCCA
>NW_009258891.1:793690-798583 GCF_000687185.1 Egretta garzetta
GGGCGGCCCCGGGTGGCAGCGGGGAGATGGCGGGGAGGCTGTCGGACAGACGGAGAAGTGAGCACCATGGGTTGCACGCGCCGCGGCCGGGATGCACCGGCCAGGCCCGGGCGGCAAGGCAAGACGCACCGGCCAAGAGAGCACCAAGGGCAGAGGTGGTGGCTGCCTCCAAGCGGCACCAGCGGCAAAGCCAGGCCTTGGGGACGCCTGTTAAAGCCAGGCCTTGGGGACGCCTGTTCTGGAGGGTTGTGAGGGGTCCCTGGAGGCCACAGCAGCTGTGGCACAGAGGAGCTGAGGCTGCCCGGTCCCCAGCCTGGGGGGGCTCAGGGACTGGGGGGGCTCAGCAGACCCAGCCCTGGGGTCACGTCTTCCCCCAGGGCGCTCCAGGGCCCCAGCTGAGTGCGGGAGCTGAGGATGGCAGCAGAGGGGAGCAGGGGGCCCCAAAGCCCAGCTGGGCTCAGGAAGGGAGGTGTCAGCCCAGCAGAGCACCCTGCAGCCCTGCCTGGGGACAGGCAAACGTGGGGTGCTGGAGGCAGCACCCCCTCCCCTCCCCACCAAGCTGGCTTTGGGGACAGCCACAGGCCCCTGCAGCTGGAGCAGGCGGTGACAGCGCCAGCCCAAGTGCCCCCTGCCTGCATGGCTGGGGATTAAGGCACCGTGGCAGCACCCCTCCGTGCCAGGAGCCTCGCCTGTGACGTGGCACGGTAGGGCCGAGAGGACATGCGGCAGCCCTAGGGGGTCCCAGGGCATGGGCATGGGACACAGCGAGACCCTGCCAGGCCACAGGAAGGCACAGGGCCTTGGGGACCAGTGGCACGGGGACTGCCCCAGGCACAGCATGCCAGCCCACACCCCCAGGCCTGGCAGCACCAAGGGGACCCCCGGCACTGAGAGGAAGGGGCAGACACCCGGCTGCCCAGGGAAGGGGCTGCTGCCCGGGCCTGGGCCAGGTACCCTGGGGAGGGGACACCCCACGGCATCCTAGCCTGGTGGCAGACCCCAGGCTCAGGGCCAGACTCTGCCTTGTGCTTTTGGGGAGGGGGGAGCTGCCAGGCAAGGAGCTGCTCTGGGAGCATCCCACTACCACCGGCTGCCAAGTCCCATCTCAGCCAAGCTGTGAGGCCCCAGGAGGTGGGTTCAGGGACTGGAGATCGTCCAGTGAGCACCAGTTTTGTGACAGAGGTGGTTTGAGTGGTGGAACCAACTGCTGCAAAAGAAACCAAAGGGAAAGGGAGCTGCTTACGGGGAAGCGGTGGGCACCGGGCCACGGGCTCCAAGCCAGGAGAGCAAAGAACCAGAACAAAAAAGGGACCAAAGCAAAGTCTGGACTCGGCCAAAGGATAATGGGAGGGGGTAAACAAATAAAATAACCAAAGCAGGGTTTATTGGGCTGTCCTGGTCGCAGCGGCTGCCATGGAGGTGAAATGGGGAACGTACAAAGACAGCAGCGAGAGCCACGCTCCTCCTCAGCCAGTGCGAGGCGAGCGCTTCCCACACCAGTGTCTCCCTCGTTGCCTGCCCTAGGCTATGCCTGGCTGGGTGGAGAGGGAGCTGGAGACCCTCGCGCCCACGCTCTTGTCCTGCAGCCACATGCTCCTCCTGCATCCCTCAGCTTTGGCCCAGGTGGCTCCTGCGGGGTCCCTGCCCCACGCAGGGGCCTTCCTGTGGCTCCCGGGAGCGGGGGCTCAGCCACATCAGTCGCCCTGGCCCCAAAGCCCGAGAGTTTGCAATAGAGACAGAAAAAAAAACAAGAAGAGAAACCAGGATTCTCCTACCCCCAGGGTTAGGAGGGGAGACGGCACCTCGCACTCTCCCATGGATGAGCTGAGCTTCCCCACGCTCCGCCGGGACGTGCCAGAGCCCTGGTCCTCTCTGCTCACTCGCCAGCCCCGTGCTCTGGGATACCAAAGGAAAAGGAGAGCAGCCCGGTGGGAGCGGTGGCTGGCGGCGGCTCCCCTCTGCCTGGGCCGGCATGTGCGGGCCTCACAGAGTCGACTGCAGGTCGGGATCCACCATGGTCTCACGGTCCGGAGACTCAATGTAGTTGGCGGCTTCCTGGAGCTTCAGCAGCATGGCCATCTGCGGGAGAGGAGCGTGGCACCATGCCCAAGGAGGACGACAGGGTCGTGGATGCCCTGGGGAAGCCACGGCCACCAGGCCCTCCTTGCCCTCCCGTACAAACCAGCCACCCCCAGAAGCTCCCGGGAGTAAAGCAAAGCCCAGAGATGCTGCAAAATCCTTCCCCGTCAGGATCAGGCTGGGGGCACAGCTGGGGTGCTCAAGGCTGAGTGTGTCAAAGCAGTGGGGGGGGACAGGCCCTGCTGTCCGCTAGCTGCCTCCCTGGGTGACACCCGGGGACACGTGTGTGCAAGCCCCAGTCTGTGTGTGGCTCTGCGTGTGGACACGATGGCTCGTGGCGCGCACGCCGTGCCCATTCACTGGCACATCAAAGTGCCTCCACGTGCAGCCTGCCTGCTGGTGCCACCATCCCGCACCCACCGCTCCTCCCAGGACTGCTAAAGGTTTCTGCATCCCCAGATCATGCTTTCTACACTGAAAAATAACGGGGAAAGCAAAGCTCCACCTTGCTCTCCCCTCTCCACCAGCACCGCCCAGCCCACCTCCCGGTGTCCGGCGCAGCAGGGCCGTACCAGAGGGTCTGAGTCGAGGGAGCTGGGCGTCGTGTCTTTGACGGTGCGCTCCTCGGGAGGGGAAACGGTGCTGTGGGGCCCGATGGTGGGGGGGGGCAGGTGGTAGAGCTTGGACTGGTCCTGCTGTGCTGACGGCCAGGGCAGGGTGTCCCGCACCCACTCCACGGGGTCCTCCCAGGCTGCTTTCTGCCCGTGGACCTGCAGGCAGGGAGCAAGCAGCAGCCACCTCTTCAGCACATGCCAGAGCCGGCGACATGGCACCCTGAGCCCCCCCAGGACAGCGCTATGTCCCGCTGCAGCCACAAGGCAGGGCAAGGACTGATGGAGATGCCACCCGTGCCCAAAACCCCAGCCCTCCCCTCTCCCTGCCCTGTTAGATGGCTGCATCATCATGTCCCCAAGAATCACTGGTTTGTGTTCCCACATGTCAGGTACCTTGAGCCCATCTTTTGCCCCCTCCTGCAGGTAAGGGATGATGGAGTTGTTCCACAGGTCGATGAACCAGGTCCGGAAGTCCTCAATTCCAATGGGGCAGGACAGGAAGAAGCAGGGACCTGCAGGGGGGGGAAGGCAGAGAATAAAAATGGGAGCTGTGTCCCCCTGCTCCAGTCACCAGCTCCGTGGCAGCACAGCACCAAGGCGGGCAAGCCTGGCTGCGCAGGGTGCCCTGGGCTAACCACCTCCAGGGAGCGGTGTCCGGGCAGTGTCTGCCTGACACACGTGGGCAGAAAGCAAGCTCCCAGGCAAGTAACGGGGCTGCTAAAAGTTGAATCTACCTCCCAAAAGCATGGTGAGGCAAAGGGAGACCTGCCTGGGAAAACATGGCTCCTCCGTGCCTAAGGAAGGGTGTCAGTAAGACAGGCAGCCTTGGCTGACACCACGGTGACAGCTCCCACGAGGCACGGGAACAAATGCACCCAGGGAAGAGCAACTCTCATGTGCATCACCCACCGGCTTTTGGTTGTGTGGGACTGGAGGGCATGGGGCAGCACATCAGCTCCCCAGGCTCCTTTGGGAGGGTTTTGCCCCAGTCCCTGGGGGCCCCCAGCAGTGCGAGGTAGAGGAGGGAGGTGTGGGGCAAGGCCGTACCGATGAGGAAGTCGGAGGTGCTATGTTTCTCCAGGAATGTGTGCAAGTGGTACCAGAGTTTGGGCACCCAGTCCAGCACACGCAGCAGCTCCTCCTTGTTGGCATTGACGTCTGTGTCCGACTCCAGCAGCTTCCGCCGCAGGTAGCGCACCAGGAAGCCGTTGGCTGGCTCCACGTTGTTCGAGAAGGTCAGCATCCTGGGGGAAAGGCTCAGGTGTTCAGGGCTGGGTCTCCACGCAAGCAGCCCTGCTCCCCAGCACCCCCAGGGGACCTCCTAACACCCCCACACTGCATGGGCCTGAGGTTGGGGCATCAGGTCCTTCTGGGATGGCAGGGACAGGCCTGGGGCTTGGTCCCCACCAGGGTCCCCAATCACAGGATGTGTCCCCAGGGCTGCCCAGGGGCAGCAGCAATGGCCTCTGCCCGCCCCCAATCCCACGGGGATGGTGCCCAGGGATGTACAATTCCCACCTGAAGCTGAGATGGAGGCCATGGTTTGGGGTCATCTTCACAGGCTGGTTGGTGGTCCCGATGATGTAGGGGCTGAGTGAGTGACAGAGAGAGACAGGCTCCATGAGAAAAAGCACTCTGCATCGCCCCCACCCACGGCAGAGCTGATCTGAACACAGCAGACATGCACAGCCGTGCACGTCCCACGAGCCCGGGGATCTCGCCAAGAGCAGCAGGGGGCACGTGTGTGCCCGGGAGACTGCGCCGGAGGAGGGTGCAGTGGGGCTCTCACCATTTGTGGTACTTGCAGGTGAGCGCGCCGTTGACGAGCTCACTGATGGAGCCTGCCTCGCTGAGGTCGTCCAGAAGGATCACCAGTGGCACGTCTGCTGTGCCTGTCTCCCGGTCGATCTGGTTGGCCAGGTTGGAGAGGTACAGCTGCAGGTCCTGCAACGAATGGGCAGGGTGTCACACGTGGGACCGTGGCATGGCTGCCAACAGGGACGGCAGCACCAGTGCCAACAGGGACACTTCTGGCTGCTGCATGCCCTCACCTTGCAGGACTGCTGGTGCATGTTGAAGGTGCTGACGATGCCCTCGGTGACGTCCCGACCCGAGCGCTCCACCAGGTACTCGGCCAGGCGGTTGGTCAGGTAGGTTTTGCCAGTGCCGCTGGGTCCCGAGAGGATGAGCCGCCGGTGCT
>NW_009258891.1:798647-801058 GCF_000687185.1 Egretta garzetta
GAGGCTGATGTAATGCTGCATCATGGGCTTGGGGATGAGAGTCTCGAACACTAGGCTGTCCACGCACTTCTCCTTCAAGCCTGCAGGCAGGAGAGGGCTGAGGGTCCCGCTCACGCCCCACAACACCATGAGACAGAGGGAAGATGGGACAGCGATGGAGCCTCTCCACCACACTGACCTTTGAGCGTCACGACGATGCTGGTCAGGCCCCGGCGGCACAGCGGCAGCTCTGGTGGGTCTGTGTCTAGGACCCGCTTGATGTGGCTGATGCTGTAGCCATAGACAGACTCAGTGCTGAGCCCCAGCGTGGAAGCAGGATCCATCTTGGTGATATAATCCTATGCGGACAAGGACAGCGCTGTCAGTGCTCCTGAGAGCCAGCAGGGAGCAAGCAGTGCTCAGCAGCTCCAGCAGACCCTGGTAAGGACCTGGGCTGTGGAGCATCAGGCAGCAATGCTGGAGCAGTGTAAAAGGAAGGCTCTCAAGAGAGGGGTCCCCCTGCTCTTACCTTGAAGACCTGGCAGACAGCCTCATCCAGCATCTTCCAGTCCACCTTTCCGCTCACCTTGGTCCAGCCCAGGAAAAACTCCTGCTGCTTGAGGTCCTAGGAGCCAAGACAGAAGTGTGCAGAGTTGGAGCACTGCACCCAGCCCCACAGAGGCATTCTCTGCCCCCTGTCCAGGGCCATGGCACAGGGACAGGTCAGGCTCCCCGTACAGCCCACACTTACCCCCTTGATGATGTGCTGGGGTGGCATGCGCACCACAATCCGTAGCGTCAGCTCGTCCTTCTGGGTGCCAGCACTGACAGCATCCATGGGGGACACATCTAGGGATGGAGCAGTGAGGCTGTGCCGGCAGGGGGAGCCGAGCCACCAGGCCTGACCGTGCCCAGCCTGAGCCAAATCCTGCCATGGCTGATGGTGGCACTGGCTGCATTACAGATCCCCGTGCACTGCTGCCTCCAGGTGAGCAGCAGCACGTTCCCACCACACACACGTCTCTGTCCCAGCCCTTCCCCATCTGCCAGCAGCTCCATCATCCCTACCTGCATCCCCCAGGCTGGAGCTGAAGGCATGGCCAAGGGTGAGACCTAGGGATCGTCGTGGTGAATAGGAGGCAGACGTGCTCGTGACGTGGCCAGGAATGGAGCCTGGCACTGCCGAGGGCCCTGGAGCCACTTTGAGCCGGTCGTTCTCAGCCTTCAGGAGGTCCACCTCCAGCTGGGAGAGAACCAGTTACAGCAGAGGGTGAAGAGCTGGACACTGGCAGCATCCCAGGGCTGCAGCACAGCTGTGGGGTGCAGGGACGGTGGCCACCCTGGTGCTCAGAGCCAGCCGGGCTTCTGGCAGTGGTCCTCACCTGCATATTGTGCATGGTCTCCCGCAGCTGCTCCAGCTGGTGGGCTGAGTTGAGGGCCTCCAGGCGGATGTCTGTCAGCTTCATCTCCTTCTCCCACAGCTCTGACCGCAGCTCCGACACCTCCTTCTTCTCCGGCTCACCCTCACTATGGGCCTGGAAGAGCCTGGGCCAAGGGAGAGACAGAGTCTTGCATGCATCGAGGGCAGAAGCCTGCAGCCCCCACGACCAGCCCTCCCTGTGCCGCCTGCCCTGGCCCCACATACTCAGCCGTGTCGATGCCCACAGAGGAGGAGGTGGAGGATTTGATGGAGGGCGAGGCGGTCTCCGTGGAGCCATGCTGCAGCTTGGGGGAGGAGGGGGCTGACGAGTCTGGCGTGGCAATCTCCTCAATGTCGGAGTAGGACGAGGCTGATTTGGGTCCCTTCTTGATGCTGAAGGCCTTGTTGAAGGAGCTGCGTAGCTACAGGAGACGGAAATGCTCTCGTTAGGGACAGCCCGACAGTGCAGACCTGGCCCCATCCTGCCCCAGGGCCACCATCTGCCCAGGACCCACAGACAGTCTGAACTGGGACCAGTAACACCAGTAATCACCGAGGCAGCACCGTGCCCTACCACTGCCCTGGGGAAGGCACCAGCCTGACCCCGCTCTGCTGGCACAGAGGGTGCATGGCCGCTTGCGCAACGCTCCAGCCCCAGCCTGGATGGCACCAACAGCCCCACAGAGTGGGACCCATGTCCTGGTCAGGCTTCCGCCAGCCCCGCTCCCCACCAGCACCCACACTGGGGTGTTCAGGCACTGCACCAGCACCCTGGTCCATCGGGAAGGGCCAACTCCATCCTCACATTCACCCCACCACAGCCCCCCCAGCAAGTGGCATTTAGGGGGACATCCCCCACTCCAGCCACTGCAGAGTGGGGGTCCTTGGTGCAAAGGGGACTATTTCAGCCCCACACCCCCCCTCTGCCCTGTGGGGTCCTCCTGCAAGCAGAGAGGGCCAGCCAGCCCCCCACGAGATGTCACTGGGGGTCCCGGCCAGGCACGCAGCATGC
>NW_009258891.1:801119-808132 GCF_000687185.1 Egretta garzetta
GGGCCAAACCTGGGTCCTGCTTATGCACCACCAGCCTGCGGGAGAGCAGCAGGACGGGCACCCTGGGCTCACACCGTGTCCCCTGGAGGGCCAGGGCCTGCTCCAAGGGGAGGTGAGAGGAAAAGGGGATGGAGAACAGGCAAGACCTGGCCCAGCTCCCACAGGCACCAGACAGGCTGGTCTGGTGTGTCCCCAAAAGCAAAAGCATTGCATTTCAGCATAAAAAGCCAGGTGGGTGTCAGACTTTGCTGATGGTAGAAGAGCAGGGGAGCGCTGGGACCCACGTGGGTCCTGACAGGGACAGAGCCACTTTGGGCCACATCAGGCCAGCCCTGGCAACGCGGAGACAGGCAGCAGCACATCCCGGTGCCACAGGCGGGGCTGCGGTGAGGTCCCCATCCCAAAAGATCTGGCTGCAGGGAGTCAGGAAATCGCCTGCCTTCCCCGGGCAAGACAGGGACTGTCCCATCTGTAGGACAGGTCCCTATCTGAGCCCCTCCTGCTGTCTCAGGGCCGCCCAGGGCAGTCCAGCCCCTCCACATGGATGCATATTTTGGCCTTAACATCAAAGGAAGCAGCCAAGGTGCACGCAGCCCAGCTGGGGGCCCCAGGATGGCCCGTGCTGGGGGTTAGTGCCAGTGGGATGGATGGGATGGGTAGCGTTATGAGCACCGTCCCACAAAATGGAGCGAGGGCCCTGGCTGGGCACAGCATGGGGTGGAGGGGATGGCATAGGACTTACCTCATATACCTGGAAAAAAAGGGTTGAGGTCAGCATAGGGGGAGAGAAACAAAACAAAGCAAGACTTAATCGCGCGTCCGGCTTGGAGCTGCTTGGTGCAGGGAAGGGGTTGCCTGGCCAAGGTGTCCGGCTCCCCACATGGGCAGAAAGAGATGTGGGGAAACCACAAGGGAGCAGGCGTGCAGGATCAGGGCTGGAAAACTCCCAGAGGGGCTGGAGAAGTCCCAGCCGGGACATCAAGACACAAATCCATGGTGGCTACATGCTCCTCACCAGTGCTGTGCCCAGGGGACACAGGGGACCAACACCACGATGCCAAGATACACTGAGAACGGGCTCAAGGGGCTGACCTCGGCCAGACCCTGCCAGCAGCTCCCCAAGTCCCACTCCTTCTCCCAGCACCCTGTCCAACCCACCCAGCTCTTCTTCTTCTTCTTCTTGGCATCAGCGTCCTTGCTGCTGCCGATGCTGGAGTGGCTGGTGATGCTGTTGAGGCTGGAGATACTGTCAGAGGAGTTCTGCCGCTTGATGCGCAGCTCTGGGGTCAGCAAGAGAAGCAGGAGAGACCAGGAAAGGAGGTGTCAGCAAACTGCATCTGCCTCAACGCCAAAGCCACCTGCACTCTCCTCCCTGCACCGCTTCCCTTCTCCCGCCCAAACACCTTCTGAGCTCTCGGAGCCACCTCATAAGGTGACGTGGGGCTGAGACACCACAGAGGCACTGCCACTTGGGACAGTGACCCCAAACCCCAGGGAGGTAGATGCCCAGAGCACAGATCAGTCTGCTCCTGTCCCAGGCCACCTCCCTGTCAGCACCTTGGACTCACATTGGGGTTTCAGAGCTACAAACAGCACCCATGGGAACAAAGCCAAGATCAGCAGCCAAAACTGGGCTGTTGGCGAAGGGCTCAGTGAACCCAGGTGAGGACGACCATCCCATCACCCCAGGCACCAGCACTGAGACCTGCTGCAGTGACAGCTCTGGCTGTCTGCCCTTGGCTTCAGATGCTCAGGGGTCCCAGGTGGGGAAGAGCTGCTGCCCGGGGAACACTGCCTCCCATCTGAACATCTCACTAGAGCGAGGGGTGCCCTGGGGCCCCGTGCCAGTCCCAGGCAGGAGCAGCTCAGCAGGCCTTGGGCAAGGGGCTCAGGAAGGGCTGCAAACCCCCACTGCAGGGGGCTGCCAAGCCATGCCTTACCTTTGGGGGCAACATCAGTGCCATTCAGGGCACCCTGGATCACAGCTTGGGCCTCCGAGTTCTTCTTCTTCAGGAAGTCGATGGTCTCTCGTAGGTCCAGCAGCTCCGTGTCCTGGGGGAGCAAAGCCGGGAGCCGTGGAGTGCGTTCCAATGGCGCAGGACCCACCCTCAGAGCACCCCTGGGGCAGGCAGTGCCGCAGCCAGTTCACCCGAGTCCAGCAGCTCCCAGCCCCACGAGCACCCTCCCACACCACCAGTGCCCCCCAGTGCCCACTTGGCACCCCGACAGCACCCACCTTCTCCTCAGCAGTCTCGGCCAAGTGCCGCAGGCGGGACGTCATGCTCACCAGGCTTTGCTCAAAAGCTGCCACCAGGTTGGCCTGGGAGAGGTAGAGAAATAGGTGAGCACCCATGCCTGGGCAAGCACCCATGGCCAGGCGAGCGCCCGCTGAGGGGTGCGGGATGCAGGAGGCTGGAGACGGGGAAATCAAGGCTCTCATGGGCGCAGGCCAGCACCAGCCCTGCACACTTGCGGGGACACAGCAGCTCCTGTGAGGACTCACATTAGCAGACAGCTGGGACGTCAGGGTGGCCACCTTCTCCTGCGAGGACTCCAGCTCGCGGCGCAGCTTGCGGATTTGCTGTGGGGAGAGAGTGAAGGGAGTGAGAGGGGCCAGGGGCTCACCCTTGCCATGGTGGCAGAGGCAGGCGACGAGCAGAGGGCGCGGGCTCACCTCGGACTGCATCTTCTCCTCAGCCTGTCAGCGCGAGAGCAGAGAGAGACAGACAGACAGAGGCAGGCAGTCAGGAGGGCAGCGAGGCACAGACAGGTTCAGCGCGAGGCAGAGGCATGCACAGAGCTCCCCCGTTCCCACCCGGCCCCCCCAGCCATGCACAAAGCGGCGCAGCACGGAGGTGGCTCTTACGGAGGAGTAGGTGGAGGACGCGCTCGAGGCCAGGGACAGCACCGATCCGTGAACTGCAACAGAATAAAACCCGGCACGTCAGGGTGCCCCTGGCCAGCGGCATCCCCAGGGGCTGCAGGTGCAGGGCATAGCAGGGTGGAGGGGACAGAGCTCCCTGGGGAGGGGGGATCTGCAGGGGGGCAGGGGAGTCCACCTGCACCCTCCTCTCTGGCTGAGCCCATGGGCTCTGCCACCCTCCCTTGGCTGCTTGGGTCCCTGCCTCTCCGGTGCCACAACACCCTGGGGCCAACCCAGGGACACTGGGCGCCCACAGGGTCAGGGTGGGCTGTGGCACAGAAGCAGATGCCAGCACAGTGGGGTCCACCAGGCCCAGGGCTGCCATCCCCTGCTCTGATGCTGAGGATGGGATGCACCAACCCATCTGACAGTGCCGCAGCAGTGCCAGGAGGAAGGGACAAGTGTGGGGGAAGCCCCACCGCCCCCCCAGCAGCCCCCTTTGCCTGGGAAGGAGCGCAGCACACTCTCACCGTCATCCACAGGGTCCCGGAAGGAGCCCGAGCGGATCATGACCTTGGGCTTGTCAGTCTTGGAAAAAAGATGTGCTGTACAGCTCGAAGGTGGAGTCGTGGGTGGGGATGCTGTTGGAGCGGGTGATCCGTGGGGTTGTAGCGGCAGTGGGGCTCACTGCAAGAAGGCGGGGGAGAGGCAGGGTCAGAGTCACACCGGGGACCTGGGATAGGGATGGGGAAGCAGGGCTGGGCGCAATCCACGAGAGCTGGGATGCAGAGAGGAAGCAGGGATTGTGGCTAGGGAAAAGCTAAAACAGATTTATGCTGGGAAGACCTGGACACCAGCACCACAGGGCTGAGAAACAAATCCATTGCCCCAGGGAAAAGCTGCCATCCCCATGGCAGAGGCCATCACCTCCAGGTGCTGAAGGGGAGCACCTCATCACCCTCCAGGAACACAAGGCTCACCCCTTGTCCTGCTGGGCACCCCCAGAGGAGCAGAGCCCCAAGGGTGGATGAAGCAGAGGTGATGAACATCCCCAGCCCCTGGGCACAACCCAGCACCCCAGTGGGCCAGAAGCACCAGGCGCTGGGCATTAGGGCTACTGGCATTCTTGAGGAGAAAAGCAGCACCCAGGGCAGCATCAGCAAGTCACACGGGGAGCACAGGGTGATGGGGAGCAGGAGGGACAGGGCTTGCTGCAAGCAGAAGGGGGCTGGCAGCAGAGGGCACTGACCGATGCTGGTGAGCGGACCCTTCCCGACCAGCGCCATGGGGAGGGCAGGGGGCGAGGGCAGCTCCTGCTGGTCATCCGACTCGGGGAGCCCGCTGCTGACGGCATGTGAATGGCGCCGCTCCTTGGCCTCCTCCTGGGAGTGGAGCTGGTACCTGGGGAGCGGAGCAGAGACAGGCATGGTGAGGTGGACCAGCACCATCCTGGCTCCTGCCTGCTGCACTGCGGCCCAGCCTCCCCAGCGCGGAGGGCACCGCCAGCCCTGCCATGGAAAGCTCCACATGCCCACCCTCCTTCCCAGCGCTGTCCAAAAGTGATTTGGGCTCTTTTACCTCAACCCTTTCTTGGGCAGTGTGTTCCTGTCACGGTTGGCACTGGAAGGGAAGGAAAGATCAGTCATATTCCTGCACAGACAAGGAAAGGTGTCATGGGGGTTGAGTCGCTGGGACAGGGGGGTTTTCCCCAGAAATGTAGCGGGAAGAGACCCCAAAGCAGGCAAAGGTCATGGCAGGGCAGCAGGGAGGGATCTGTGCCCACAGAGGTGCGCTGGCAGCCTCATGCCCTCCCTCCAGCCATACCTGTCCAGATGTCCGAGCCGGGGGCTCCCACTCCAGCCCAGCTCCCCTGCCTCTTCCTCCTCCTCTGTGCTGGCGGGGGGCACGGCAGCAGGGGTGGGGGTGGTGGTGCTGCCCCCTGAAAAGGCACTGGGCAGGCACAGGGGCATCTGCAGGGACTCCATGCTGCGGTGCAGGCCTGAGAGCTTGGGGTACATCCTGCCCTCCTTGGGGACGCTGAAGCCACCCATGAGCTCCAGGCCCTGGGAGAAGCTGGCCGAATTGATGTTGAGGATGGGGGCAGGACTGGGGCTAAAGCAGGGTGCGAGATGCCCGCCGGCCGGGTGCAGGTCCTGGAGCTTGGCAGTGTGGGGCGGGTGCAGCTCGCTGGAGGAGGGCAAGTCCAGGCTGTTGGAGTTAACCTTATCCAAGTTGGCCAGCGAGGGAGGCTTCACATAGGTCTTGGCAGCCGCTCTGGAGGGAGGAAAATGGGTAAGGAAAGAGCTGAGACTTGGGTGCTGGGCACAGCTGGGTGCTGGGCACCTGCTGCCCTCGGAGGTAGAACCGCCTTGGCCTTGGCCTTCTCCTTCTCACGGTCCGTCTGGTTCACAGGGGCTGGTGTGCCACGGCCAGCACCAATCTTGGATGGTTCCTTGAGCCGCGACACTGAGATGCTGCCCTGCTTGGTGCTCAGCAGGCTGGGATCGATGCTGCTGCTGACTGGCCGGTTCGTGCCGCGGCCACCACTCACGCTCATAGAGCTGGACTTGGCTGGCCGGGGAAGGCTGCGGTACTGGATGTTGGAACGAGCCCCTGGGGCCAGGAACCCAGGCTCAGCAGCATTGGAGACGTCCAGGCTTGTTTTCCTCCCACTGACTGGCTTGACAGGGATGCCAGAGCTCTTCTGGATCTTGCCAAGCGTGGCCGAGCCCCCAGCCTGCATGACAGTGGCTGTGCCAGTGGCGGGAGCTGGTTTCTTATAGCCAAAGGAGCTGGAAGCTGAGGGGCGCGTGAGACCTGAGGGTGGCTTCTTGGCATCGGTGATGCGGTCACGGCCAGCATCAGAGGAAGAGCGCTGCAGGCCTGTGCTCTTCACAGACAGCTTGCTCTTGTCGGTGGCTTTGGTCTCAGGCTTGCCTGGTGGGCAGGGAAGGACAGGTTAGTGTCCTGGGAGGCTCTGGGGGCATTTGGGTGTGAACTAGACACTGGCATTGGAGATGCAGGGCCATGATGGAGATGAAGGGACATGCCACCGCCCTAGGTGTTGGGGCAGAGCCACGGCCAGGCCCTTGGTGCACCCAGCCAGCCCCCAGCCTGGCACATGAGCACAAGACCATGGGGCAGGCACGGCCCTGGGCAAGCAGGGCTTAGTGTGGGGCAAGACCCACGACCTGCCTGCAGGGATGCACAGCCATGCCACCCCCTCCAGCCCACATCCAGCTGCTGCGCCTGAGCACAGTCACAGGGCATCCTGTGGCCAACATGCTTGGGGAATGTCCACGAAGACACCACTCAACCCTCTTCCCATCAGAGGATGCAGGACCCTACCCGAATCGGGTCTCACCTGCCACTTTGAGGGTGCTCTGGGCCGTGTGGGTGATGGGAGAGGTCACGGCCACCGGAGGGGTCTTGCCTTTCTTGAGTGAGCCCGGGGTGCCCAGGCTGACGGGCTTCTTCAGCTCGCCGCCCTTGGGCCCCTCCTCACCGCCCTCCGAGGGCTCCCGCCGCCACTTGGAGGAGCCGTGCTCCATCTTCAGGCTGCTGCTGTCGTAGTCCAGTTTCTTGGGCGCCTTGTCCTCACTCTCACCGTACCAGCTCAGCCCACTCTCTGCCAGAGAGCGCTTCTCTGAGTCCGTGCGCAGCTGCAGGCAGAGCAGAGTCAGGAGCAGTGCCAGGAGCACCCACCCTAAACCCATTCCCAGGGAGCACCAGCCAGCTGGGAGAGGGATGCACCAGACACCCTGTGCCATGCCTCAGTTTCCCCACACCAGCACCCTCCATCCCCTCCCTCCTGCAGAGGCTGTAACACCGAGCCAGGACCAGCGCCAGGAAGGGTCCGGGCACCACAGGCACCTACCGCTATGGCCGAGTTCCTGCGCGAGGCGGTGGGGGTGGAGGGCAGGGAGTTGAGAGAGGAGCTGGCGTTGAACTCCTCCGAGCTGAGGTTGTCAGATGCATCGCTGAGGCCGCTGCTGATGGAGCTGCTCTCATCCCAGCTGCAAGAGCAGAGACGGCATCAGACCCCCCTGCCCAGCCCCAGCTCTGCCCGCAGGTCCTGCCACCCGTGCGATTTCCCCGCTCCAGGGGCTGCCAGGGCACAAGCCTCAGCTCCCGGTAGCACCCGCTGCCG
>NW_009258891.1:808534-808800 GCF_000687185.1 Egretta garzetta
CACGCCTCAGCCCCCGGTAGCACCGGCGGCAGGGCCATGGCAGGGAGCTGGCACTCGGCAGCTGCGGCTGGCTCCAGCCCAGCCTGACAGAGGCTCAGTGTCCCGTCAGCCGACAAGCCCCAGTGACCCCACCTCCCCCCGATAAGGCCCCTGTGAGGTTTTTTGGGGATGGAGGGTACCCACGTAGCACGGGTTGGGCAGCACTCGCGCCAGCAGGGCCAGCAGCACCGCAGTTGGCACCAAGCCCCCTGCAACCTGCCCCAAGG
>NW_009258891.1:809567-811033 GCF_000687185.1 Egretta garzetta
GAGTAGGTCAGCGAGGCCCCCCAGCCTCCAAAGGGGCTGCGAGAGGCTGGGGGCAACAAGGCAGTGGCATTGGAGAAGGGAGCAGAGCTGGGGGGCCGCTGCCAGCCCCAGTCCCTGCCAGAGATGCCTGTTCCTTGACACTGGGGCCACAGAGGTGCAGGAGGAGCCCAGCAAGCACCAGAGCCCACGCAGCTGGTGAAGCCGCTTAGCATCACCCGAGTGGCACTGTGACACTGGCTGAGCTGGGGACAGGACAGCATGGCCTGGCAGAGAGGGTGCCTGATGGGCAGCTCCGCCAACCACGGTGCCAGGGCACAAGCAACAGCCACCACCAGCCTCTCCGGGATGCCCAAACCCCAGGATGGAGCAGCACAGGCAGCTCCAGCACCCTCCAACCAGCCCCATGTACCCTGCTCTTCCCAGATGTCAGGGACTGGCCAGAGCTAGGATGGACACAGCCCTCTGCGTCCCCACGGCAGGCTTTGGGACAGAGCCCTGCAGGCAATGCTGCCCAGGAAGGGATTTAATTATGACCACATGCCTGGGATGTGCTGTTAGGCTGCTCAGCTCCAAGCATCTCCCACCACCAGCCCCTGTGCTGGGGGTGACTTCCCACCAGGACAGAAATCCCCACCCCAGAGCAAGAAGCAAAACTCCTCTCCCAAGCTGGCAACACCCCTGCAGCAGGCAGCGCTGGGAGCGCGGCAGGGCTTCGGTAAGCTGCGTGCTGCAGGCACACGGCCGTGACCAAACACGGTGCTGGGTCTCTTCAGGTTGGCTTTCGTGGCCTGGCAGGGGAAACCCCAAATGCTCTGCCAGCCTCACGCGAGAAGCCCCTGCAGCCCTGGCCCCAGGCATCTGGAGAGCCCTGGGGGAACAGGCATAGGGTCAGGGGCCGAACCAGTTCCGGAGGTGACCCCAGATCCTCCTTAGCAACCCCATGCCAAGGAAGGGCAACACAGAAGGCCACAGGTGACTTCCCAAAAGCACTCGAGCCATGGGGTGAGGCCTGGGAGCCATCTGCCCACTGTAGGGTGTTGCGGCTCTCTTATGGGGCAGACGGCTAGCACACTGACGGGGTCCCCAAAACTGGCACACATATGCGGTAGCTGGTACAGCAAGGAAAGCTTCAACTCAGGCTGCGCCGCAGCACCAACAGCCCCTCAGCAAAAATAAACTCTCACAGCACAGACAAGCCCTGGAACCCTGGTCCCTGCTGGCCGAGGCCACCCAAGTGCCCCCCACAGCACCCAAACAGGGGGGAGCCATGCCGCAGCACCATGCTGGGAGCAAAACTCAATTCCTGCTTTGTGCTCCAGCCCCTCCATCTTACACAGAGCAATTCTCCACCTCCCTCCAGCCGGCTCCGCACCAAACCACCCCGACGGCAGCGATGCGCAGGGACACCGGCCAGCCCTGCGCCCCGCTGCCCCGGCAGCTCCCAGGGCAGGGATGCTCAAGGGCAG
>NW_009258891.1:812048-812537 GCF_000687185.1 Egretta garzetta
CCCGCGCCCGCACCGCCCAAACCCCCGGGTTCTGCCCCGTTTTCTCGCTCGCATCAGAGCAGGAGCTGCGCCCCAGGGCCGGGTCCTTGCCAGGACGGGGACACCGGGGACGCCTTCGCCAGCCCGGCGGCGGGCAGAGAGGGTTAACTGGAGCCTTGGCAAAACAGCCCCGGTCCCTGAGGGCTGGGAAATAAGTAATTCCTTCCTCACGCCTTCCTCTGCCAAGCGATGGCAACGCCTCTTGGCTCCCTCCTCGCCGCGCAGCCCCGTGGCTCGGCTGCAGGCTGGTCACCGCCCACCCCAAATCCACCCTGGATTAAAGCGAGCGCCTCTTGGTCTGCCCTGGCCCCTTCCTCCCGCTCTGCCGTGGTCACTGCAGGACTTGTGCTGGGGGGTGCCCACACCCCACACTCATGGGTTGCTGGCAGCGAGGGGGCTCTGTGGATGTGCCCCCTCACGGCCGCATTCTGCTCTGGCAGAGCCGGTGAG
>NW_009258891.1:813002-813426 GCF_000687185.1 Egretta garzetta
GCCGTCCCCTCCCACCCCTCCTCCTGGCCCGCTGCCCCGGCCCCACCACGGCTGCCGCGGGCAGCGCTCAGAGGGCCAGCGCTGGTTTTCGCTGGGCCCAAATCTGGACTCGGGGTGCCCAGGGCGGCGGGGGGGAGGGCCAGCCTGGCAAAACAGCCACCGGGAAAGGCACCTTTGACCCCACTGGAGCCGTGAGTCTGGTGCAAGACCATGGTGGAGAGTCGCCGCTGGCCCCACCATGGTGGCACACGCACACGCAATGCCCCACCGGCACCGGACCCCTTCGCAGAGGAGCCCTTCTCGCTGCAGCAGCTGCTTTTGGAGCTGGAGGGGTCGAAGTCTCCCTGCTTCACCCGTCTCACGCCGGCACAGACACCCGCCTGCGCACCAGACGGACCTGCTGGCACCAGCCGGGGGTCCCCGC
>NW_009258891.1:813607-815031 GCF_000687185.1 Egretta garzetta
TCCCAGATAGCCAGCCCCCACCACCAGCTGGGCCACCCTGCCCCCGGGTGTTTCCTGCTTGCATTTTGGGTACCAGCATCCGGCGCCCCTCACCGAAGCCATGCTCAGAGGAACAGGGGGCTGCAGAGACCTTGCAGATGGGGAAACTGAGGCAGAGAAGGGGGTCTGACTCGCCCAAGCTCACCCAGCAGGAGAAGAGGATCAGCATCACATCCCAGCAGTTGGTTCAGTCCCCTGTCCTCCAGGCAGCGCTGCCTCTGGTCCCGCAGGTCCCCGAGGGGCACAGGAGACTCCCCCGACAGGAACCCACAGTGTGCGCGGCCCCCACAAGGGGGGACCTGTGGCCAGGCTGCGCCTCCGCTCCAGCTCTGCGCTACCGACTGCAGTAATAGCAGGGTCCGATTTCCCCGAGGCAGCGAGGCCGATGCCGTGGGGGTGTCAGCCAGCGCTCGCCCGCCTGCAGCAATGAGATCAGCCGCGGACCCCAACCACAGGCCTGGCCGCCATGCCAGCGGGGCTGCTGAGCTCAGCCGGCTCCGCTGCGGGGAGGACAACGCGGGATCACCCCTCTGACCACCCCGAGCAGTGGAAACCCCAGAGGAAGTGTGTCCCCGTGCGGGGATCTCCGGCTGTTTCGGGAAGGGTGATACACGAAGCCTCACTTGGGGCCACCGCGGCGGCACGGTGAGCTGCAGCGGCTGCGTGCAGCGGTCGGAGAGTCCCAGGGCAGCGCTGGGGTGGGGGGGCAGCGTGACTCAGTCTGCTTGCGAAATTCCTATTTTTCCTGTTGTCTGGATAAGCCGGTGGCCTCGGACACCTCCGCCCGTGGCCGCTGGACCCGTCGCAGGCAGCAGGGTAGCACGTGGCAAGCGGCAAAGCCGGGTCTGGAGCTCCCCAGGCAGCGAGCAGGCAGGCAGCCGGGCCTGGGGGGCAGAGCCCCCCCAGCAGCTCTCCCCGGGGCGCGTGGGCGTGCGAGGTCCAGCCCGGGGCTCGGCTCTGCTCTGTGTCCACGCCCGGCCCCAGCAACGAGCTGCAGAGGCCAGCAACCTCCCAAATCCTGGGAGTGCACTGACCCCCGGGTGCCCTGCACCCCACGAGCCCTGCAACCCCAGGAGCCACTTCCCAAAACATGTCCCGTGTGGCCGCTTGCCACAGTAGCCTGGCCCGGGCAGCCCCAGGCATCGGGGGTCACCGCTGGGCGCCTCCAGCCAAACCCCAAAATATGGAACCAGCTGGAACACAGTGCAGGGGAAGGGCACTTCGATGGTGGTGGTGCCCAGCAGGGGTTTGGGGCCCCTTTCTGGGACTGTCCCCCGTCCCCAGCTGGAGGGGGGAACCCCACTGAGCCCCGGCACGCGGCGCAGTGCAGCAAATATTTATCCAGCAGCATTTCCCCGGCTGCTCCCCCGCCACCCCCCGCCCCG
>NW_009258891.1:824729-829690 GCF_000687185.1 Egretta garzetta
CCAGCCGGGGCCCGGCGGGGGCCAGCTCGGGGGCATCCCCCCCAGAGGAAAGCTGCTGGCAGCCCCCAGCCCTGCCGGAGGGGACCACAGGCTCTGCAGCACCCGCCTGCCAGCAGCACCATCGCACTGGCATGGGACGGCGCCCGGGGTGTACTGTGAGCTGGACACACGTGCTGATTCCTGAGCCGCGCGGTGCCCCCTGGTCCTGATGCCAAAGCCTGCTGCCATTGCTCCATTTCATGCCTGCGAACAGTCAGGGCAGTACCCGGCTCACAGGGGTGCAGATGCTGCCACCACTGCGGTGGGATGCAATGCTACCTTCAAAAAACAAGGCCTCCAAGGACACCCCCAAATCACAGCGGTCCTGGGGTTGCATGAGGACTCCCCCAGAGCATTGAAAGCCCCAGTGGACGTGCACAGCCTCGGGGATCAGCTCCGGAGCGATGCCTGCACGCCCGAGGCCCTGCAGCACACACACATCATCAGCGCTCCCGCAGCCACCGCAGCAAGAAGGCGCTGACTCAGCAGCCAGCCCCGCTCAGTCCCTCTCCGCACTCCTGGCCCTGTGCTTGGGGATGTCAGGAGCACCCATGCTCTGCCCCCGCAGGGTATTTGAGCAGCTCCAGGGATTGAGCCAGTTTGTCCCAGTTTGTCCCTGGGGGCCTCACCTGGGGAGCTGCCCGTCCCACAAGCACCATCTCAGGGTGCACGGCTGAGCTGAGGTTTCGTGTCCCCATAGGTCACCTTGCCGGGGGAGGTGCTCCTCCTCCTCTGCACCCCGCAAACCCCACCGAGAGCAGCTCTGCTTGCCATGACCTGGGTATGCCCTGCCCCGACCCGCTCGCAGTCGGCAGGGTGGACCGAGGGAAACTGAAGCACAGCCAAGGCCACAGAGCAGGTCCCTTCGACCCCCACCCGGTGCCTGCGCTGCCCTGCCAGCGCACCCCTCCAGCTCCCGACCGCAGCAAAGCCTCGCAGCACCCCACCCGCTCCTCACCACCTCCTGGATGGCTCCAGGGAACACCCAGGGGTGATGCACGCTCACCCGTTCCCGTGCCAGCACTCAGGACCCGCCAGAGCTGCTCACATCAGGTCCCCAAGCACACACAGTCTGGAGGGAGATGCACCAAGATGCAGCCGCGCTACACTGCCAGAGGAACGGCAGCTCCACGTGGAAGAGGTGGGAACGCTCGGACACGCAGGATGTGGCCGGGACAAAACCGGGCAAAACCTGGCTTGAACATCCCCGCTCAGGTGCTCCCCGCCTCCTCCGCCGCCTGATTCATGCGCAGGTCTGCACACGAAGGCGCCCACGCTGCTGCATCACGGCCCCAGCACCACGCTGTGGCCATACAGCCACGGAGGTCCCTCGGCAGTGGGTGGCCGCACACTGGTGGATCCCCCGGTGGGGTGACCTTGGAGGGGTGACCCTCCAGGGTCTGGGAAACATCCCCAGCCTGGCCAGGGTGGGAAAGCCTCACTGGCAGCACTGCACCTCTCCAGGGGCAGGGAACAGCGAGTGGCACGCTGAGCAATGCCAGGTGGAAACGTGACTCGACAGAGGCCAAGGGAGCGAAGATCTTTCAGTGCTGGGGAAACAGCCCAGGGGTTGGTGCTGTCCCTGCCTGTGCCCTGCCCAGGCCCCAAGGACAGGCAGGACAGGGCAGGAGAGCAGCCCCCCCCCAGCAAGCGCTGCCGTGTTAAGCAGAGCTCGCTGCCTGCGCCAGGCCCGTCAGGCACCACGGTGCCGGCAGCAGCGTGGGCACATCCCGGTGGGGCTGCTCCCAGCCCAGGCTGTGCTGGGTTCCTGCCGGCCAAGGGCTGCCCTGCTGCAGAGCACGAGGAGGATACGGTGACACCAGGAACAAAAGAAGGGCCTCGCTGCGAAACAGGGAGGGCAAAGCCAGAGCTTTCTGCCCCCCAAAACCGGCAGCAGGCTGCTGGTGGAGGGGAGCTGCGAGTGCCGGCCTGACGGATGCAGGCCAGCGGGCACGGCTGGGGGAGGAGCCAGGATGCCGGCACATTCAGCTGATACAGAAACACTTCTGGGCACTGGGGGTGTCCCCAGTCGATCCCTGCTCTCACCGCCAGACCTGATCATCCCACCCCCTCTCTGAGCTGGGTCCCGGGAGCCCCGCTACTTCTCAGCTGGGCTCACCCCAACCACCACCCTGCTGAATTCGTCCCAATCCCCCCCATGGACAGTGCCCATGCCCCGGCCATGCCTCACATACCTTGGCCCTCTCTCCTTCCAGGCTGCTCCCCCAGCACGCCATGGGGATGTCAGGTCCCATCCCACAGCCCTGCACGTCTCCGAGGGGGATGTGCTGCTGCGTCCTCCGAGCTGGCTCTGACCTACTGCCCTACAAGCCTGGGTGTGCGCCGGCGCGGTGCAGGCAGGCACTGGCCCAGCGGCCCGGGCTCGGGGGCTGATGGCCCCATCTGCAGCACTCGGCTCCTGCCCGGTGCATTAGCGGCACGGGGAGATGGGGCCTGGGGCACTATTTGCTTTCTAGGTCAGAGCCAGCCGAGGAGGCGGGATGAGGGGCTCTGCTGGATGAGTGCTCCCGGTCAGCAAGGCAGCTTCTTACCCCAGTCGGCTCTGGGGAGGAGGGGATGCCTCTGCTCCCCTGCCCTGGCTCTGCACCCAGCACCCAGGCTCTTGGGCAGGGCACCCTGGTGTCCCCCAGCACCCAGCCAGGGACGTCCCCTGGGGACAGAGGCCCTGCCATGCTGCCCACTCTGGGGGAATCCCCTGCCGAGTCCTGCTGAGGGGCCACGGGAGATGAAGCTGTGACTATGTCACCACAAGGCCCTGTGTGCTGGCAACACCCCAGTGATGTGACTGACCCCCAGGACATTTCCCTGCAGATAAGAGAGCCCTGTGCTGCCCCGGCTGCCCTCCTGCACCCACCCCTGGGGAGCGGTACCCAGCACAGAGCACCCAGCACAGTGCCTCTGTACCCACCAGCAGGACACCAGGGATTTCCCTCAGAGCACATCCAGGGCATCACACTGGGGACTCAGCACAGGAACAGGGACTGTGGCACCCAGCCGTGGTGGTGCTGGCCCAGCTTGCCGTGGCGCTGAAAACCTCACCTACACTGGGGGACTGTGGTGCTGCCAGGGCCTTGCAGGAGGCTCAGCCACACTTTCCCAAAGCTTGGCCATTCCCGGAAAGAGAAGCAGATCCTCAGCAAGGCTGAGCCCAAGGAGGGTCCCACCAGGGGAGGGTCCTGCCAGCACTGACCCTGCCTGCATTCTGCCTGCTCAGTGGCTGATAGAGATGAAGTGCTGCTCCAGCTCACCCCTCCCAGCGCTGCCTCCACAGCCAAGGACACCCCAAGGTTATCCGCCTGCACGAGCAGCTCCGAGGTGAAACAAGGAGGTAGACAGGGAGCAGTGGAGCCCTTCATCCCCACAGCCAGACCTGCCGTGGCCCCAGCCATCCAGGATGGCCCAAAGCCACCCCATTGTCCATCACACCCCGCAGTCCAGTGGCAGAGGTGGTGATGTGCCACCTCTGGCTGCCAAGCGATAGGTTACGGTCCCCAGGAGGGGTCCACGCTCAGCCAGCACAAGGCACCCCTGTTCACAAGCACAGGGCAGCCCCCCACGTGTCTGTGGGGAGGATGGCTCTGACATCCGTGGTGCCATGGACACTCTCACCCCGAGCTGGAGCATCACAAGGGCAGAGGCCAGCACAGGCACCCCTTGGTGTGTGTCCCCTCCAACTGTACCATCTGCCTCCGGGCCACGTCTGGGGAGCGCTGGCCCCCAGGATGGGTGTGAAGCCATGGGCTGTGCTCTATCCTGCCATGAGCCGACGTGACTACGGCCACCCCAGGAGGGCTGGAGCAGCACTGTCAGGAGGCCAAATACCTCCTCCTGCTCTGGGACAACTCACATGCGGGAGTTATTTATTTTCTCTTGTGCTGAAACAGGAAACCTCCAACATGCTGAAACCCTGGACCCTTGCCAGAGCCAGGGGCACCTCAACAGCGCAGCGGGAGCTGGATGCATCTGGAAAGAAAATGCGAGCCCTGGGTGTGCTGGGTTGTGCCCATCTGGCAGGAGATGCCCCTTGCGCCATGGGTGGAGGGACAGAGGCTGACGGGGGTCCCAGAAGGAGGGGACCCCACTCAGTAGCACACCCTGCTCCACCATGGTGCCACCCTTCAGCAATGACACCTCAGTGCCCGGCTCTGGCTGCGGTGCTGAGACCTGACCCAGCCTGTCCCACCACGAGCCACCAGTACTCCCAGCTGGACACAGAACATCCCCACAGTGCCAGGGTCAGAGGCAGCAGCTCAGACCCACTGGTGTAAACTGGGAGAGCGCTTCTGAAAGCAGAAGTATTTACACCAGCAGGGCTCTGGCTCGGGGCTCCCGCAGCCACACACCATGCGCTTTTCTCAGCTCTGGGAATACCCAGATCAAGCTGGATGCTCCCTGCACGCCGTAGAGCAGTACACCCCTGCTCATGGGCTTGCTGGCCCCCAGAAGCCTCAGCTGGCCCAACACCACCAGCACTGCAAGGGCTACACTGCCTCGGCAGTGGGGAAGCATCTCCTGGGATGCGGAGACACGATCCACCCAGTCGGACTGGCCGTGACCTATGTGCTCCTCCATCCATCCCTGCTGCGCCCGGTGCCCCCTCTACCACCAGCCGAACAGGAGGTAGTGAAACCTCCAGGAGAGCCCTGGTCCGTGCATGAGCCCCGGCGTGGGCACTTACCCTGTGGTGATGTCATCATCCTCTGTCAGTGTCTTCCCCATCAGATCGCTGTCGCTCATGTAGCCCGACTTCAGCTCCACGTCGTCGGTGTCCAGTGCCTCGACCAGCTCCAGGCGGGAGATGTGGCTCAGCTTGCTGGGGCTGCGCATGGGCATGGTGTGCGAGTAGTGCGCCCGCTCGCCGTGCATGTACCAGCTGGGGGTGCCCTCGGAGCGGCAGGTCC
>NW_009258891.1:829853-839863 GCF_000687185.1 Egretta garzetta
CTGCCTCACCCCCCGCCCCAAATCAGGGCTTCAAGTGCTCAGAAAACAAAACTGCCCATTCTGAGGCAGCCAGGCAAGGCCAGAGGCTCCCAGCAGTGTGGGCACAGGGACACTGTCTGTCCTGACCCCCTCCATCTCAGCTGGCAGGGCATGGTCCCCTCCTGCCCTGCCTGGTGCCAGCACAGCGTCCCACACTCCAGGACCCACTGCGACATCCACATCACCTGCACCTACCGATAGCTGTGGTGCCTGTTTCTCCCCAGGGACTGTGGAGCGCAATGGGGACGTCTGTGCCTCCTTGCAGCCCCAATCACCCCACAGGGGTCCCACACCTCGGTGCAGGGGCTGGGGGTGCCACCAGGGCTGGCTGCTGGGAGAGGGGTCCGTTCCTCTCTGGGTAGTGGGCCCGGCCCTGGCCCCAACCCGAGTTGTGCTGAACCCCACTAATCGGGAGCCTTCAGTGGAAAGCCCAGATGTGCTCCCCCATGCCTGGGTTGCTCTCCCTCGGCCACTTCACCCCCAGCATTTCAATGTCTGCCCCCCAGTATAACCCCAGACCCAGGATAGGACAAATTGGGATGATTGCAACACTGATCCCAGGGGACGTGGCAGCAGATCACGCCAGGGAAAGGGGGCTGTGAGTGAAAGGAAGCTGAGGGGCAAACCAGGGACTGGGTCCCTGTATCAGCATCCCACGCTGAACCCCTGCAGAGTGAACCTCTGCGTCTGAGCAGGAGGGGACGCCCTGAGACAGGGCTGCCTGGCCCCACAGGGCTGCCTGCAAGTGTGCTGCTCTCCAGCCAGCCCAGAGCCCACGAGTGCATCAGGAACGGGGAGTTCAGTTACGCCCCACACCCCTTGGGGTGTATTTTGGGTAAACGGCATGTCAGGGAGTGATGCTGAGACTAAATTTAGACACCAAAAATGATTACTTCTTGGAGCAGCTACTTGGGAACCCACAGCCCTCGACTTGGCTCCAAACGTTACTATCAGCGAGCTATTCCCTAGCTCAGATTAAACGTTCCTGCAGGAGCACCAAAAGCCAAACCCTGGCTGCAGAATTGAATTTAAAACAGGGAACTACATAAAAAACTAGGAAGTTTGTCAAAGCGGAACTAAAAGGGGCAGCTATAAGGGTTTAGTTTTTGTCGGCAGCACAAAGGCTATTTAAGGATGTTCTGCCGGCGGCTCGGAGCAGATGCAAACCCCGTCTCCAAGCAGGGCTAAAGCAAGCCCCCGAGGAAGCTCGTGCGGCCCTGCAGCCAGGTGCAAAGGCTGCCAGAAGTACGATGATGTCTTTCAGGAACAAAGTTGTGTCCTAGTGAGGAAACAGTAAAGGCTGAGCCCACTGCTGCTGCGTGGGAGAATACAGCGAGGAGAACAAGAGAAATTTGAGGAATAGTTTGTGGAAGGAATGGAGAGCGCAAAGTGGCTAGAGGGACTCCGGCAATGCGGGACACATCCAGAGGACCGTGGATGACACCCGTATTGGACACACTTGTAGGAAGCATTCCCAAGAGCAGAATTAGTGGGTAAGTGTGTAATTACAACATACCGGGGAAGCGCTGACACAGCTTTGGTAAAGGAAAATCCGGCTCATGCCTCCTGGAGGGATGCAGGGAGCACGCTGCTGCAGGCTACCAAGAGGTGGTGGATGAGTGCCCTCACCAAAGGCAGATTAAGCTTCCAAATAAACTCAGCTGCCATGGGATGAGAGGGAAGATCCTCACGTATCTAAGAATCGCTTACGGGACAGAATGCAGGGGTAGGCATCTCTGGGCTATCAATAGTCATTTTCTTCCGTGGCAGGGATCCGACTGAGGCCTCCGCCACGTGCTGTACTCATAACTCATTAAGAAAAGGAAGCGATAGCGAAGAGTCAAAACCCACCAGCAATGCTAATTTAATCACCCTTAATATCCTCGCCCTATTTCCCTAAGACCAGGACTGACAGAAGATTTGCCAAGGAGCTGAGCGCTGGGGCGAGAAGGCGTCGGGTGAAGTTTGACACAGATGAATGCAAAGTGAATGCCAAGCAAACACGAAGCGAACACAAAGCAGCCCTGACTCGGCGTGAGCACCACCAGGCTGTGAACCAGCTCCTACGCTGAGCAAAGGGATGGCAGAGCTGTAATGGGAAATTCCAGGAAATGGCCAGCTCAGGGAATATTGCTGAGGCCCTGTGCAAATCCCACTGCCCCAGCGCTCTGCTGCCTCTGGCTCGGAAAAGATCCGGAAAGTGCAGCAAGGACGAGCAAGGTCTAGATGAGCTCCTGGGTTAAGAAGAGCTAAATCAAGCAGACTGCTTCATCCTGGACGAAGCTGATCGAGGAGCGACACAGGGAAGGTCTGTAATGATGAATGGTGGGTGAAGCAGGGGAGGAAGCTGCTGCTTTTTGTCCCTTCCAACACAAAAATTAGGATCGAGGGAGACCGCGAGGTGGCAACAAACACCAGGAGAAGGATGTTCGCCGCATCCTTGGTTTTCCCGACTGGCTGACTCCTGACACAGCCTCTCTGCAAAGCCCAGGCTTCATAACGCTGCTGCACCAGCTGGGTGGGAGCCAGGAGGGTGCCCTGTGGAGATGCCCCCTCCCCACACGCAGCCCTCAGCTCGCTGCTGACAGGGTCTGGGCCCCTCAGCCCCGACGGGGAGCCAGGCAGGAGGCTGGAGCTGCCGTGCAGGCCCTGAGCACATCCAGAGCAGAGCAGTAACCCTGCAGTGGTCTCAAGTGAGAGACCTCGGAGGGACAGACAGGTAGTCCCAGGCAAGTGTCAGAGAGGCCTCTGAACACAGGTGGACACATTGCTCTGGTTCACCATCCAGCGGCCACCCTGTCCCCAGCCCTGCCATCCCCCCCGCCCCAGCTGCAACCCTGGGATGCTGCCAGCCCCAGCCTGGGCAGGGTACCCCACCTCTGCCCATGGGCTGCCAGGAATTTGCTCAGCTCTGCCTGAGGGTTTCTCTGTCATCACCTCTACACAGAGTAGAGAAACTGAGTCACAGATGGGGGATGGGTTTGTGGGCCAAACCTGGGCACGCAGAGGGGATACCTTCACCTCTGGTTGTCCAAACGGGGACACCGTACCACTGGGAACAGACCCCCTGTGGTCTGGGGGCAACTGGCTCCTCTCAGTGCCACCCCTGCCCATCCTCATTGTCCCAGAGCACATGAGGCAGTGGCGGACCCACAGCTCTGCCTGGGACGGGGCTCTGCTGCAGCCCTGTGCATGACACCCCATGGATTTGGGGGCATCTCTCCAAGCCCCCATGCTCAGGGTTCCCAGGCCATGGGGGCACAGCTGGCTGCCCCCCCACCCACATGGCCCTCACCTGGAGCCGAGCCACTTCCTGGCTGCCCCAGGAAGGACGCTGGTTGTGGGGAAGGGGTGTTGGGGGTCCAGTGTCGGGACCTCACCTGTGAGACACCTGAGAGCCCCTCAGGCTGGACATGGTCTCCTCCAGGTTCTGCCGAAGGTCCAGCACATTCTGCACTGTCCTCTTCCTCTGGGACTCAGGGTCTGCAGAGAGACAAGGCGGTGGCTTTAAAGGGATGAATGGCTCCTGTGCCCCTCTGCCCGTGGCTGTGCCCACCAGCTCTTGCTCTGCTCGCTGCGACAGGACAGGGCAGGGCTGGCACCGGGCTGGAGCTGCACCACCACAAAATGCCACCCTCAAGGGTGCTGCAACTGAGACGGGGATGTCTGGTCCAGAAAGGACAAGCTGGGGGGGACCAAGTGGAGCCACAAGACCCAGGCAGGTGACCAGAGGCCAGCTACAGTCACACAACCCTGAAGCACCTGAAGTGACCGTGCTCCATGGCACCACGCAGAAGCAGCCATCCTGGGAAAACATGCCCAAACCTGTCCCTGTGTCCCCCAGGCCCTGGGGTGCTCTGGCCTGAGGACACGGGCGCAGCAGCCAGCAGGAGCCAAGGAGATGCTGGGGAGCGGTGCAAGCCGAGCCCCACTCCTGCCTCGTGCCTGGAAGAGGCGGCTGCTTCTGCTGGGGGCTGGAGCAGCCGATGGGACCAAGCCCCCCATAGGCACAGCCCAGGGCTGGAAACCCCCAAGTTCTGGCCACCCTGGGGCTTCTCCAGGTGTGCACACCCACAGCACGGGCGTGCACGCACACACAGAGGTATGCACCCCCCAGTCTGCATCTGTGCACACGCATGTACCTGCACCACAACCACTGCTGCACACACGAGTATACACACATGAACATCCACACACGTGTGCATACACACCTGCTACACACACACACCTGCACACACAAACACGTGCACACACACCCCCAGAGACACCCACACGCACACAGAGAGGAGGGGGGTTCACTCCTGGCACAGCCCTGGCAGTGCTGCAGGGCTCGGGGCCATGGCTCCAGCCCCCACGCCCCTGACGCACTCGTGTGCATCCCCGGTGGCTAACAGCCATGCCACCGCCGCTTTGATCCCCGATTTCAAGCCTTTCAGCCGCAGCCTGCCATTGAACCGCAGTGACAGCAGGCGCCAGGGACGCTGGATGTGGCTCCTCCTGATGTAACGTGGCAACCAGCGCCTCAGGATTTGCAATGGCACCGTGTAAGCTGCAGCAACACAGGGACCGGGGGGGACACTGCCAGCACACAGCCCGGGAGGCTCACCGCAATGGCACAGCCATACGCCCAGCGCACAAGCAGGGCTTGCGTCCCGTTGTCCCCATCACACGCGAACCATGCCACCAGACACGCCACAGGCAGCACCCATGGGTGATGCTGCCCCATCCCCAGGCTCTGCTTGCCCACTGGCCTGGGCAGGACCACCTCAAACCAGTGAAGCTGCTCCAATTTATGCATGACCCTGGAAGGTGGTGACAAGCAGTAACAGCCCCAATGAGACAGGTTAAATCAAGCAGGTTAAAACCAGTTGTAGACGAGTGTAAGAGGGCTGGTGAGCCCACAGGGCACCCAACACAGCCAGCACATGCCATCGCGTAAAGACGCTTGGCCTTGCGTGTGTCCAACCACCCTGGTCCAGCTCCCAAAGCAAGGCTTAGCAGGAGGCAAGTCGTGAACTCATTATTAAATCTTCATTGTGGCCTGTGCACATTGCAGGAGTCAATCAAAGGCACAGATCCTCCGACCGGTGCCCCAGAGCCACAGGGTGGGGATGTGCAGGCAAGGGCAGAGGGCTGGAGGCTGGAGCAGAGGGGGCTGCGCATGCGGAGCTGGGGCACAGAGAAGGCTTGAGGGGCCTTTGGTGCAGGAGGCACCCCACCCTGCTCTGTGGCTGGGGACAAGGGGACTCTTGGTGCAGGAGGCCAGCACCCACCCTGCTCTGTGGCTGGGGACAAGGGGACTCTGTGCCCCTCTGGTGGGGTAGGCAGAAAGGGCAGTGTTGGCAGATCGGGGGTGCATCAAAGCTTCCAGGTCCTGCCCTTGGGCTGCCTGGAAAGATGGATTTTCAGGACAGAAACCTGAGGTCAAGTCCACTGCTGCCACACGTGCAGTCTGTAGGGCAACTGAAGATTTTGGAGGGGAGGCACATCTGAGCCTTAGGGAAGAGCAATAGAACACCCACCAGTGTCCCCAGGTGGGTCCATACAGAGGACTCAGCACCCTCAGCTCCTCCATCCTGGCCGCATTCGGTGGGTGCTGTCCACCCTGAGCCCAGCTCCTGCAGCCAGAGAAGGTGGCACACACCCCCCAGCAGCACCATGTCCCTGTGGGCTGGGTGGGACAGAGCAGGATGGGATGGAAGAGCCACTGTTATCCCCTGGTGCCGCCAGCAGTTCCCACCTCCCTGCCAGCTCGGCAGGGTGCTCCTCCTGGGCATGGCTCCCTCCCAAAACCACCCCGGCTGCCTCCCCCGTGGCCAGCCGCAGCCATTCCCCTGGGCACAAAGCCAGTGCTTGGGTCTGGTGCTGCCTCCCCACGGGCACAGCTGCCAGGGGGGCTGCTACAGCCACCCCTATCCCAGGGACCAGCAGGGCTGGGGCGAGGATTGTGGCCAGCAGGGCGAGGGAGGTTCTCCTCCCCCTCTACTCTGCCCTGGTGAGACCCCACCTGGAGCACTGGGTCCAGTTCTGGGCTCCCCAGTTCAAGAAAGATGAGGAACTCCTAGAAAGAGTCCAGAGGAGAGCAACTAGGATGATGAAGGGACTGGAGCATCTCCCCTATAAGGAAAGGCTGAGAGAGTTGGGCTTGTTCAGCCTGAAGAAGAGAAGGCTGAGAGGGGATCTCATCAACACGTACAAATATCTTAAGGGCGGAAGTCACGAGGACAGAACCAGTCTCTTTACAGTGGTGTCCAGTGACAGGACAAGGGGCAATGGGTGCAAACTGAAACATAAGAGGTTTCAGTTGAACATGAGGAAAAAACTTCTTTACTCTGAGGGTGCCCGAGCCCTGGCCCAGGCTGCCCAGGGAGGTTGTGGAGTCTCCTCCTCTGGAGATATTCAAAGCCCACCTGGATGAAGTCCTGCGTAACATGCTCTAGGAGAACCTGCTTTAGCAGGGGGGTTGGACTAGATGATCTCCCGAGGTCCCTTCCAACCCTTGCCATTCTGTGATTCTGTGAGCGCTCCCTGTGTCCCCCATGCAAAACCAGAGTGGCTGGCATGTGGGTGCCACCTCCCCCTGCACCCTCAGTGCTGCTGGGGGACCGTGCAATGAGGACCCCTTGGGCACCCAAGGTAAGAAGCAGCATCCAAGGGCTTGGGTGCCTGGCAGGGGGCTGGCGGGTGCTTCAGGCCCCATGTTTCAGGGTGACAGCACTGACCCCCATTCCCAGGTTCAGTCACGGCACTGTCAGCCATCCATGCCCAGCACAGTTCGCTCTCCTGGCCCCCAGTATGTGGGCGACAGTCCCGGTCACTCTAGCCTCCGGAGTCGCCCTGGGAAAAGCAGCAGCTCTCACCAGGGAAAGGGCCAAAGTGGGACTCGAGGAGCTGCTCACCCACCTCTGGCACACACACCCCCCACTGGCTGCATCGCCAGTGCCTCTCCCCACTGTGCTGGGCTGGGGCGGTGACACCAGGCCCCCTGCAGTCCACTTTCCAGGTGCAGCGAGGGGCCGGGGGCTGTCTCGGGGCTGGCTGGGCTGCAGCGTGCCAGAGCTGACCGAAACCGGAGCTGCTGGGAGAGGCTGGAGTGTGGGAACGGCAGGAGTGCGCTGGATTCCTCCTCACATCGATTTAGCAAGCTTCCTGCAGCCAGATGTTTCCAGCTGCCAGAGTGGGGAGCAGCAGGGACGGCTCAGCCTGTGCTGCAGTGGGGTCAGTCGGACACCCTGCCTTGCTGGGCTCATTTTCCCGGCAGCGATGGCCAGGATGTGTCCCCCAGTGCTCCCCACTGCCGGGGTTGCAGGCTTGGGGACCAGCCGTCCCCTCTGCCCTGGCTCCAGGCTGGCTTGCAGCCCCGTTAGCAGCTCCCTGCCACTCTCGCAAGCTCCATCCTGCTGTCACAGAGAGAAGGGGGTGCTGGCTCCCGTCCTGTGCTCCCCTAGCCCAGCCACGCAGAGGAGGGCAGCTGCAAGACACAGCCACTGTCCCCAAGCCCTGTGCAGGGAGGCCACCAGGCCCCACTGCCTGAGTCGCTCTTGCCTGTGCCAGGCTGGGTCTAACCTGCCCTTGCTGGCTCTCTGCCCTGCCCTTGCCTGCAGCCGTGCTTGGGCAGCTCTCCCGGCCCCCACTGCTGCTCCTTTCTTAACTGAGCGCTCTTAGTGCGCCCTCCAACACTGGCAAACACAATACGGCTTCGCTTTGCATACGGGGAAACTGAGGCAGGAACTCCTAGCCCACCCCTGGCCACCCCAGCCTCTGCAAGAAATCTGGCACTGTGTGTGCCCAGCCCTGAGCCATGTGCCACCAATCACCCCCGTCCCCTGCCCTGCACAACTGGGGAAGCAGCCGGTACCATCGCTGAGAGAAGGAGCATTGGCAAGGCGGGACGTGGGGCTGGAGGCAGCCAAGGAGAAGGAAGAGAAGGAGGAGGGAGAGAGCTGTGCTGCGAAGGGCTGGCTCAGGGCAAGCTGCTGTGTGCTGCTGGTCTGACTGTGCTGGGCACCGCAGAGCCAGGGCCGGGGGAGACTGGGGAGCTCCAGGTTGTGCTCACGTCCACCCCTTCCCATCACCTCCAAGAGCAAGCAGTGGCTGCTCCTCTTGCTCCTCTACCTGCACAGTGGGGCACAGCCACATCCCCACAGCCGGGTGCTGCCGACGTGGCCAAGTACGTCAAGGAATGAGGAAACCATCAACTCCAAACGGCTCGTGACAGCTCATTTCAAAGGAGCATGTGGCCAACAGCTCCTGCTGGGGCCAGGCAGAGCCGTGTCCATGGGACACGTGTGCCCCATGTGCCTTGGCACAAAAACCCGCATGTGTGTGTGTGCCGCCCGAGCGCTTGTTTGCATCATGCATATGTTCATGTGCCGGCCACATGGCAGCAAAACCCCTCTGCCCGCAGAAAGGTGCATGTGCATGTGCACGCCTGTGGCTGCGGCCTTGCACGTGTCCCCACGTGTACGTGTGCCGGCACGAGGACGGCAGCAGCCAACATCAACAGCGGCACGAGTGTGCCAGGCTTGCATGGATGCACCGTCTGCGCCTGTGTTCATACGCTCAGCACGAGCGTGGCAGTCGCACGCGTGTTTTCCTGCCCTCCACAACCCAACCGGTCTCATTTCAGAAGATCAGACCCTGAAAGGACTCCTGGTGACCCAGTAAAGATTTTAACGGCAAGTGGGAATTTGCTGTAAAAGGGCTCATGGTGTTTCTGAGTCATACGGTGAGCCCCTATTACACAGTAGCTGCAACGAATTTCCCCAGGCCATGAAACATTTTTAACTGGTTGCTCAATTCCTTCCAGCGCATTGAAAAATACACTAATAAACTCTGCAGTAAAAACCATTCTCCTGGGGCTGTGAGACTCCTCCAGCCCAGCCGAGCTCCCCAAACCCTCGCACAGATACACGCTTCTCCCACCGTGCTCCCTCAGCCCGTGCTCCCAGCTGCATTTATGAATGAATCGGCCCAGGTGTCGTTTTGCTGGTATTTTCCCTGCAAACCCTCCGCTCCGGCACCCAGAGCCCACCGCAGCGGGGCTGCTGGCCCAGGGGGAGACCCGAGATCCCGCGCCTGGTGCAAACCTTGCTGAGCCCTGCGGGTTCCCAGCTTGCACCCCTCAGCATGCAATTTGGTTACCGGTGTCTTGGCGTGCCAACAGCAGAGTCTTTCCATATGGAGTCAAATGGCTTTATCTTGCCTTTCTTACATCCAGCTCTGCTTCACGCTCCCGGATGGCTGGGCAGGGGGATGGTCACAACCTGCAATCCTTCTCCCTGTGGCTTAATTAATTCTCTTCCTCCCCGCCAACAGCTACCAAACAGGCTAAGTGAGCAGCGGAGATGGCTAACAGGGCTCTGTGGGGCGACTGCCAGGTCCGCAGTGTTTGCTTCCACCATCAGCCTTGTTTTCCAGCCCAACCCTATCCCCGCAAACCCTGCATGCTCCCCCCAGGGACATACTGGGATGCCCCAAAACCACCCCTCTCTCTCAGGAGATGCCCCAAGGCACCTTGGCTGGGCAGAGCTCATCCCCCCCACCTGGTGCCCCAGGAGGGCATCTCGCCCCTTCCTGCAAACCTGTTGCCCCACCCCATTGGAAGGCAGCAGGTTCATTAACACTCGCCATGGTTTAATTGCTTTAACTGCCAGGGGCTTCTTGGTGTGAGCTGAGGGCTGGCTGCCAACCCTGCATCTCCTGCAGCAGTGTCCAGAGTGGGTCCTGCTCCCCAAGGGGCAGGGACAGGGCTGGGAGCCCTGTGCTGTCCAGCACCCTGGTAACACGGTACCTGGGTACCCAAATGCCCAACCGGCACCTCCAAAACACCCCGAGCAGACTGATAGGGAGGAGCACGGCCACCGTCCCCTGGATGAAGGCAGCAGCCCGGGGCTGATGGAGCTGGACTTGCTCTTCCCTGGGGACGCAGAGGAACGGCAGCCTGCGGAGGGGGGGTGCGCGGGGGGGGC
>NW_009258891.1:841384-843459 GCF_000687185.1 Egretta garzetta
CCGCCAGCCGGCATCAACAGCGGCACGAGTGTGCCAGGCTTGCATGGATGCACCGTCTGCGCCTGTGTTCATACGCTCAGCACGAGCGTGGCAGTCGCACGCGTGTTTTCCTGCCCTCCACAACCCAACCGGTCTCATTTCAGAAGATCAGACCCTGAAAGGACTCCTGGTGACCCAGTAAAGATTTTAACGGCAAGTGGGAATTTGCTGTAAAAGGGCTCATGGTGTTTCTGAGTCATACGGTGAGCCCCTATTACACAGTAGCTGCAACGAATTTCCCCAGGCCATGAAACATTTTTAACTGGTTGCTCAATTCCTTCCAGCGCATTGAAAAATACACTAATAAACTCTGCAGTAAAAACCATTCTCCTGGGGCTGTGAGACTCCTCCAGCCCAGCCGAGCTCCCCAAACCCTCGCACAGATACACGCTTCTCCCACCGTGCTCCCTCAGCCCGTGCTCCCAGCTGCATTTATGAATGAATCGGCCCAGGTGTCGTTTTGCTGGTATTTTCCCTGCAAACCCTCCGCTCCGGCACCCAGAGCCCACCGCAGCGGGGCTGCTGGCCCAGGGGGAGACCCGAGATCCCGCGCCTGGTGCAAACCTTGCTGAGCCCTGCGGGTTCCCAGCTTGCACCCCTCAGCATGCAATTTGGTTACCGGTGTCTTGGCGTGCCAACAGCAGAGTCTTTCCATATGGAGTCAAATGGCTTTATCTTGCCTTTCTTACATCCAGCTCTGCTTCACGCTCCCGGATGGCTGGGCAGGGGGATGGTCACAACCTGCAATCCTTCTCCCTGTGGCTTAATTAATTCTCTTCCTCCCCGCCAACAGCTACCAAACAGGCTAAGTGAGCAGCGGAGATGGCTAACAGGGCTCTGTGGGGCGACTGCCAGGTCCGCAGTGTTTGCTTCCACCATCAGCCTTGTTTTCCAGCCCAACCCTATCCCCGCAAACCCTGCATGCTCCCCCCAGGGACATACTGGGATGCCCCAAAACCACCCCTCTCTCTCAGGAGATGCCCCAAGGCACCTTGGCTGGGCAGAGCTCATCCCCCCCACCTGGTGCCCCAGGAGGGCATCTCGCCCCTTCCTGCAAACCTGTTGCCCCACCCCATTGGAAGGCAGCAGGTTCATTAACACTCGCCATGGTTTAATTGCTTTAACTGCCAGGGGCTTCTTGGTGTGAGCTGAGGGCTGGCTGCCAACCCTGCATCTCCTGCAGCAGTGTCCAGAGTGGGTCCTGCTCCCCAAGGGGCAGGGACAGGGCTGGGAGCCCTGTGCTGTCCAGCACCCTGGTAACACGGTACCTGGGTACCCAAATGCCCAACTGGCACCTCCAAAACACCCCGAGCAGACTGATAGGGAGGAGCACGGCCACCGTCCCCTGGATGAAGGCAGCAGCCCGGGGCTGATGGAGCTGGACTTGCTCTTCCCTGGGGACGCAGAGGAACGGCAGCCTGCGGAGGGGGGACGTGCAGGGGGTGCCACAGATACTTGCAGATAGGCCCCCATCCCCAACTTCAGCCAGGGCAGGCTGGGCTCCCTGCTTGCTGCCACCCTGCACGTAGCCCTGCCACCCTGGTGGGATTGCAGGCTGGGGGGAGGAGGCTGGATGCAGCCCAGTGCGTCCAGCACACCCAGCAGCAAAAGGCAGGGCAGGCAATGGGGTTACAGTGGGCAGCACTGGCAGGGACACTGCCCCACGCACAGTCCGAGCCTCCCAGGGAGCACCAGCTCCTGCGGGGACACAGCGAGAGGAGAAGGGGTGGCAGGACCCCGCTTTGGCATGGCCACCTCATGTCTCACACCTTGCTGGACGCTTCTGCAAAATAACACGGCTCTGTGGGAGGGTCCAAAGGTGGCTGCAGTGGAGAAGGAAGCCCCTTCCCATGCCTGCACCCACCGTCTCCGTCACCACAGCCAGCACAGGCTGGGGCAGCCCCACACCGTGCTGAGGCGAGAGCAGAAAATTAGCAGCGGTGACAGGCCGGGACTTCAGCCGAATCAGCACTTCTGGGGTGATCGCTGCTGCTAAGCCTTGTGAATCAGTGCTCGTAACGAGGGCAGGGCTGAGA
>NW_009258891.1:843485-854278 GCF_000687185.1 Egretta garzetta
GCTCCAGCGAGCCAAGCTTTTAAAAGGGATTCAGACTTTCTCAGGCTAGAGCAGCCATAAATCCAGTTAATTGGGTCTCTCCCATACACAAGTTTCCAAGTGAACCCGCTGGAGAGATCCAGACCGGGCCTCCAGCCCATTTGCGGGTTATTCTTTCAATGGATGCTGCGCTTGGCCCCAAACCACCCCACCTGTGCATCCAAACTACAGCTCCTTTTTCAGCGGCGAGAGCCTCTAGCTGCTCAACACCCCATGCATCCCACCTCCGTGCCGCCCTCCGCTCCCCCGCGCTGATGAGCTGGGAGCTCCCCAAATCCCCCGTGTTGGGCAGACCCTGCTCCTGCACGCAGCACTGCACGCCCCTGCAACACAGCCGTCTCCAAAGCTGCCCCTGCAAAGCGTCAGAGGAGCTGGGAGCATCCCAACACCCCATCCCCAGCACCACGGGTCTCCAAAATAACCCAGAGGAAACGCCTGTGCAGTTTGGGAAGGAGCGGGGTTGCAGATGGCGGGTGGATGGGCTGGATCCATGCACCAAGGGGTACCCTGGGACCCACAAAAGCCTCCGGAGACCAGCACACACAGCGGCAGAAGTGCACGGTGACACTAACGCCCTGGTTAACAGCCCTGTGGCCCCAGGCACATGGAGACAGCGTCACGAGTGGTGACCGCACCTGGGGTCTGCCCTAAGCTGGAACCTTGCAGAGTGGGGTCAGGTCGGTCACGCAGCGCTCTGTGCCTCAGTTTCCCCCCCCCGAGTTTGCTGTCCCCCCCAGGGGTTAGCGTTATCAGGGTGTGCCAGCACTGTGCTGGCCAGCAATGTGGCACAGCGGCACCCAGCCCAGGGATTTCAGGCACCCCAAAATGTTCACATACGACACCTTTAACACAGCCACCAGCAGCTGTTCAAGGTGATGCTGCAGACCCTGCGCAAAAAAAAAAAAAGAAAGCCAGAAAGGCGGGGGAAAGAACAAAAAAACCCCAAAACCCCACGGCGAGGCAGAAGGTGCAGACGGGCCCCAGCTCAGAGGCCCCAGAGCAGCCGGCGGCAGCGGGTTCATGCTCCCCACGTGTCACGAGATGCGGGTCGGACATTGTGGAAATTCAAAATTCCAGATGGCTCTTTTTGGGTGGGTTTTTTTTCCCTTGCCTCATTTCCAAGGCAACAAGACTCGCTGTCATCTGCTAGTTGCCATAGAGATTTCACCTGATTCTGCTTCAGCGGAAGAGAAAGCCGGGCGAGCTCACTGCTGCTGAGGAGCCACGAGCCACGACCGCCTTCAAACTTACTGGGAAGAGCAGAGATAAATGGGGCTTTATAAGACGGAGGCAATGGGCTGATTCAGAGGATCAAAGGAAGGAACTACGGGTTTCTATAGCACAAATCAGCCCTTCACTTAACTGCTTCGATGCCCTCCAGATGTGCCCTACATCTGGGGATGTTGCCAGCCCCCACTCCAGGCTTTGCCGTGTGGAGGAGGGGGATGTGGGTGCAGGGGGAATCCTGCACCCGCTCCTGGCTGCATCTTGAGGACCAAGCAGGGATCCCACAGTGTGATAGAGGGCACAGGGCCAGTGGCCAGTCATGGCCATGTCCTTCCTCCTGTAACTACCCACCCTCGTTGTGCACAACCCTCCTCTAAAGCCCCCATGACCCAGAGGACAAGGGAGCCAAGGGGAGCACGGGGTGAAAGGAAAAGCAGCCAGGGAGGAGGGAAATCCTTGGGCAAGGGTGGAGATGCCCAGGGGCTGTGCTCAGCACAGCTTGGCTGCCACGGACATGGGGGTCAAGCACCATGTACCCCCACATGCAGCCAGCCACAGGCAGCACTTGTTCCATGTCAGGCACCAGCACCATCTCAATGGCCCCGTTATTGCTGAGGATCCTCCACGTAGGTGGTGTGAACGCGTCTGTGCCCCAAGCCCGGCTGCAGCATATGGTTCGCAGTCGTTCCCCCCAGACCCATGCTTGCCCCCAGGTCCTGCAGCAACTTCACAACTCCCTGCCCAGGACTGGGCACATCGCCAGGCAACACCCCATGCCATTGCACCCCCAGCCACGCGCACTCATCCCCTTTCTTCTCCAGTTGGCCTGGGAATAAAAACCCAGGTGAAAACCCAGCCCCATAGGGATTCACAGGCCTTCCCACAAGCAGGGCAGCCACCCAAATTCAGGTAAGGAGTGACATGGCTCTAGAGCTCCCTGATCTGCGACAGCAGCCCTTGGACTCGCAGTCAGATGCCCCAAATCAGCAGTTCTGATGACTCAGGGGAGCCAGCCAGCCCACCCTGCCTGGAGCTCCCTTTTGCTGAGGGCATCAACCCCCCTGGGCATGGGAGAAGAACCCGGGTGCTGGTGGGACGCTCATGGGCGGCAGCGACCCCTGGGACCGCAGTGGGCAGAGGTCCCCATGCTCATCCCTCCCTGCTGCTCTCCACCAGGCACCCAGGCCTGGCTGAAAGGGCGTTTATCAGACCTAGGAGCCTGTCCCCTCCCCAGACCACATCCCCGTACCAGGGCCAGTGGGGAAGGGCCCAGCCGGGCAGCTCTTGGCTCGAGTTGGCTCCGTTTTGCAGGGAGAACAGAGTCATTAGCAGAGCCAAACTCCCCATTCCCAGCCAGAATACGGCCATGCTTGGGGAAGCTTTATATTCACACAGACAAACAACTCACATTTGCTTTTTAACTGTTGGAATTGCACCCACTGGGACGGAGCGAACAGGGAGCCTTTTGTCCCCCTCGCCTTGTGACTGCAAGCTTTGTGCAGAGCAATGCGTTGCAAACACAATTCTCCCCAGCCTCAGCTGGGCTCTGGTAGACACTTGGTCTGTCTGTCCATCACCAGACCAGCCAAAGAGCCCTCGTGCGTCTCCAGCAAGAATGCAAAATGTCCTCCCTGGCTCCTCCACCAGCCGCAGCCTGCAGAGCTGCTCTGCGCTGAGCTGCTTATCAGAGCCACCACGATGGACCCAAAATGCAGCCAGTGCTGGAGGAAGGCAGCAGCTCTTTCCCACCTTGCTGAGTAGCAGGGGTGGGAAACTGAGGTTGCAGGGGGCTACAGGCAGCAGAGCTGCTCACTCAGGTTACAGCTCGCTTGGGAGCGAGGGAGACCAGCTCCAAGCATGGAAAATGCCAGCATGGCACAGGCACAAAGACCAGGTCACCATGAACCTCCAGGGAAGGTGCCCAAGTCACCTCTCAGACAGGGGGTCTCTGGAGACCTCCAGCCCACTGCTGAGCTCCTGAATATCAGAGCTGGCAAGACACTTGCCAATCTGCCACAGGTGCTGGCACCGCTCAGCGCTGCCACCCTGGAGAGGGGCAAGGGACAGACTGCCTGGAACAGGACTTGTCCTTGAGGCACTGGCTGAACCCTCATCCTCGCCCACCTGCATTGCCTGGGGATGAGCTCCAGAAAAACAAGACCCCTGGGGTGCTGCTCTCCTCCAAACCCTCAGCCTCAGGAAGGGGCTCAGCACTTGCAAGCTCACCCTGGGCTCTCTGCAAAGCCCAGGGGACACCAGCCCATGAGGGTCCAGCTGCAGGCAGGACCAGAGCCCAGGGAAGGTCATCGGCTATTGCACGAAATGGTCCCCCAAGAGCACCTTGAGAGATGAGCCAGAGCAGGAGGCAGCACACCTCAGGCTCCCCCAGCCCTGGGGGGGTGAACCCAGCTTAAATGAGTTCCAGGCTCGTTAGTGGATCTATTGTTGCCACCTCCCGCGGGAGGAGGGAGATAACCAAGGCTATTTTTGCTTCCATCTGGGGAATCGTTTCCCTGTAAAGTGTACTGCCACGATGCTAATTTTTAAGGCTGATGATTAATTGATGTCAGGCTCATTACGGGGCCAACGGATCCCTCTTCCCCAGGAGCCCCAAGACAGGGGGGGACATGTTTTGACAGATGTCGTTCGAGCCGCCTGTGAGTGACGTCCTAACAACGGAGGAAAATAGGAGCCATTACCATGGAAAGCCCTGGAAATGGGAAGGGAAGTGCCTGCACGCGACCCTGGCGCCCTTCCCCGCACACCCTCTAATCAGCCCTTCACGCTCTGCCCTGATGGTTACCAGGGTTTTGCTCCCGGAGATAAACGGCCATTGTGCGAGCGCGGGGGTAATTGAATCTCCTGCCTGTGGCGCAGGCAGCAGGGAGGGCTCAGCCTTTCTTCTCCCCCCACCCCAGCCTTGCAGGAGGGCCAGGTGCCAAATTCACTCTGGCACCCGGCGCAGCAGCCTGCTGAGAGCCGGAAACAAGTGCCCTGCACATACGATCACCGGGGTCCCGCAAGGCTTAGGGTCTCCCTCCACCTGCGGTCCCCCGGCAGTGGGGTGGGTGAGCACTGCTGGCTGGCAGGGTGCCTGGGGGTGCTGGTCCTACCAGGCACTGGGGCAAGATTCATCCCTTGAAAATGGTAGCAGCATCTGCAATCCAGGAAGGGCTGATGACCGACATGCACATCGTATGTTTTGGGGTCCCTTTGGTCTGCCCCATCAGCAGCACACCGCCCACCATCCCAAAGCAAACCCACAACGCTCTCCCAAAGACAAACTGGCACACAGTGAGCAGCAGGAGGTTTGCTGGAAGCCATGGCTCTGACAGCGACGCACCGAAATCCTGTGTTCACCCGCCGGACCCTCCATGCAGCCAACAGGAACCAGCAGGTCCAGGATCCCTGCCCAGAGGTGGGATAAGGCATCCTGGTAACTCAGTGAAGAGCCTGGGCTGACCCAGGTGAACCCCGCTCTCTTGCCCACCGTGCGTCCTCCCCCGGGCCACCCCCTGCTGCAGTAAAGGAGGGCAGAGCATCGCACCCCTGCCTCACCCAGCAGCACACTGCCCACCCCATGAACACTGCCAATATCTCTGCTGGCACCATTATCTCCTCCTCCAGACCTGCCCCAGGAAGGTGCCTTCCCCTGACCGGAGCCAGGAGCAGTGCCAGTCCCATGCACCCCTCCCCATCCTGCGGCCCCCTCCACCCTGCTCCTCCTGCAGCCCCACACCCGGCACAGAGGCTGCAATGGCACCCAGGGTTTCATCCTGCTGTCTCGCAACACTGCCCCATGTCCCCTTGCCGGGGAGATGCTGGGTCTCCCCGCATCCATCCTCAGCACCGCCACATCCTCCATCAGCTTCAGAGTCCACGCTGCTGATCTGCTGGTGCTTTTATTACGAACTTGTTTTAATTGCTACGCAGTGCCTCGAGCACCCTTCACAAGGAGAGGGATGCGTATGAATAAATTGTCTATTCTTAGCCCTGACGGTTCCCTGTTGGGAGTGCAGGGGCAAAGGCTCGGTGCGCTCAGCAGCGGGACCCACACCATCCTCCAGCTGCTTCTCAACCTGCTCTGCCTCTCGCGATGTCCTCAGTGGGTCCCCACCACCAGCAAAAGGTTTTCTTGAGCAGCAGTTGTGTTTTTTCCACCAAAGGTGATTTGCAGAGAAGGTAGATCCTGTCTCCTTCAGAAAATCTGGGTGTGCCACAGGAGGGAAAGGGATGCCTGGGACCAGAAATCTCTGTGCCACTGCCACGGGAGCCACCACCTGGTCCCTGCTCACGTCCCCAGGACCCCTGCCCAGGCACCCCACTGGGGCTGGGGGATGGCATGGAGGAAGAGCACTCTTCACCTCAAATCTATTGCCTGCGTTATGGCGAGGGGAGGGACTCTGACACGCTTTAGGACTCAATGCAAAAAACCTGCCATTCCACCCACGAGTCTGAGTTTTACTGCAGGCTTGGCAGTGTCAGGGACGGGCAAGGCGGAAAATGCTCTGAAAAAGGCATCGGCACCGACAGGAGGGATTTCAGTGGAGCACCCCAGCTCTCCACCGTGTGTCAGCTCCCACCATCGCCCTCACCATGCACCCATCAACACCAAGGGCTGCGTGACGTGCGATGACAGTGGCCTCGAGCCCCTGGGCACATCGGCTCGCTCAGATGTTAAACAGGAGAGTGGCCACTCGCCTCCGAACCCCTGCGCAGCAACAAGCCCCCGTCCCCCATGTGCTGCAGGAACCGTTTAAGCATGCCAAGAGCAAGCCGAGTTACACGCCCCGGCTTGGACGGTTTGGGATCCCCCCCGCTGGGCTGGAGACAATGCCATTCCCCGCGCCGCCAAAGCGCCAAGCGCACGGCTGTCCCGCGGGCAGCGCCCTCCCGGGCCGCCGTGGGAAGCAGTGCTGCGATGTGCTTTGAGCTCTTCCCCCCAAATTTGCTCCGGGGGCCTGTCCAAGCACTGATGATGCACAGCCCAGAGCCACGACCGCTGCAGGAAAAGCTGAGCCAATACTACAGCTTGGGGGAAAGCATCAGCCAAAAGTCACTCAAACAAGGAAGCGATTTGTCGTCTTCTGGCTGCGCTTCCCCCTGACAAAGGAGCGTGGAGCAGGGAAGTCAGTTGTGATCACGTGCTGCGTACCGACCGAGCGACCACCGAATCGGCGACTGGGAGCGCTCACACCAGGAGCCTGACAGATAAAACAGAACAGGGGAAAAAGGATGGAAAAAGAAACGCCATGTGACCCCTCACTCGATCCAAGCCAGGAATCGCATCCAACAGTTCTGAATATGAAATACACACAATGAGCTCCAGTGAGTAATTAATCCCTTCAGGAACACTGTAAGTGATTGCAGACAGTTCACCATGAAAAAAAAAATTGGAAAGTCATTGAAAAAATTACCATAAAATGTTTCTTTTTCTGCTCCAGTATGAAATACAATGAGATCTGCTAGGAGATCTCTCTGCTCTGAGAAATTTAAAGGTGATGCATTTAAGCTGTTTTCCCAACAACACTCAATCTACCTGCCAAGCTGACGGCCACGAGAAACCAGCCCGACCTGAGCCAGAGCGGCGAGAGCAGCTGGGCATAAACCCAGCTTTATGAAGCAGGATGAGCCCTCCCAGTGATGAGATTTTGGGATCCCTAGTGATGCTCAGGCACTCGAGACACCCCCTCACCTGCCTCCACCTCCCCTCTCCATCCCCGTGCTTAGTCTTGCCTCCTTCACCTTCCTCAACGTTAAGCAGCCGGTCCTCCAGCTGGAGGGCAAAGAGCCGAGGGGATCCAATACGGGCCGAATTCTGGCCCGTTGCACCCAAAGCCCTGCCTCTTCTTGGTGCCCTGCATGAACGGGCAAGGTACCACATCTGTCCACATCCACACTCATGCAAAGCCACCACATACAGGTGACCAACCCTGCTATCCCCCGCGGACAGATGGACAAGCACCCAGAGGCATCTGCAGGGGAGTCTGTCCCCCGACCCAGCCTCAGCCCCCCACCTCTGGGGAGCACCAACCCGCGACACAGCAAGGGAGGAAACAAAGGGCACTGCAGTTGCCTTTTACTTCCGTATCTCCATGGTATTTTTCAACCATTTTTCTACTTGTAACACTGGGTTTATTAAAAAGAGCGTCAGGAAAGGTATTTTCTCCTGTCAATAAAGTGACTTAAAATTAGTTGGAATCTTAAAATTAAAAACACACCCTAAACTTTCACTTCCACTTGAAATCACTCTGGTTTTGAAAACAGACTTCTTTTCCCCGTGTCCTCTCTTGGGTTTTCCCCCCCTCTCCTTTTCTCTCCTCACCATGTTTTTGTTTAAAAATTCATCAGGCCAGGGAAAAATTCTGGGGCAGGAAAAGAGGGAAGAAAAAAAAAAAAGCGGAAGAAACTGTGGCTTTTGCAAACCCATCTCCGCACAGGGGAGAAGCAGCGCTCCAGACTTCCCTTCCTCCTCTTGGAAAGCCAGAGGTGCTCAGAAGGACGAGGGAATATGATATATTAACCAGCCCCCCCCCACACCCTCGGCAGCAGACGCGGCCCGGCTGACCCTCCGCAGAGCCCTGCAATCCTCCCTGCACTAACGCAGCTCCCCCAACACGGCAGCCAGCCTCAGCCAGGGCAAAAGGGATGGATGAGTCAGGAAAACCACCCCGTGTGTCAGGGTGGGCCGCAGCCTGCTCCGACACTGACCATAAACCCCCACTGCTGCTCCCAGCTGAGCTCGCAGAGACCTGAACAGCTCGTAACAGGGCTCTCGCTCCGACGAGCCAAGCGCCAGAGCGTGTCCGGCCACGATGCGGCTCTGAGCTGGCCGCTGGTTGATATAAGGCACGTCCCACATGTAACACTGATTTGGGGAAAGATTGAGATGTACCCAGATGCCATTACTCAGCGGCAAGATCACTCCCTACACCGGCGCGCTGTGCCCAGCAGCCTCAGAAGCCGAACACGGGGTGCTGCCAAAGGGGCAGGGACGTTCTGCATCCCCGCGCATCCCCGCATTTTTAGGGGTCACTCCCATCCCAGGCTGATCCCGCTCCGCAGCACCAGAGCTTCCCCACAACAACGTGCATTTTAAGGACAGCTGCTTGCACTCTCCACACAGGACGTGTGTAACGCCTGCTTACAAGCGAGAACACTCCGCAAGGGATGAAAAGCTATATGGAAATGGCAGATCATTACCATGATCTCCTTGGAAACATCCCATCAGAGCAAGTTTTTCTTCCTCCTTCTTCTCCCTCCCCATGTGCACGAATTCTGGCACCCCGTGCGTCGCTTGGCGTTGCCTCAGCACTGTGGGTCCAAAATGCAGGCGTCTGATTTCTAAAGCCATTGTCTAGGATGTGCTATTGAGCTGCAAAACATGGATGGTTGGGATGGAAAACAGGCATCTCTTGCAATACAAAAAGAAGCTGGCAACCCAGATTTGATTTGTCTTTGAAGCTACAGAGAACCCCAACCAAACAAAATTTGCTTTATTCCCACAAAGGGAATGAGAATCTTAGCAACAAAACAAATCAGCACCTCTGCCCCCTGAACGCAACAATGAGCAAACCGAGAGCAGAGCAAAGGGAACGTGGCTTCGCCCCGCTGGTCACTGCTGCGGCGCAGAGCGGCTGGTTTTGGAAAGCAGCATGGCAGCATTGTACGCATTAACATGCTCCGCTCGGGAATGCGAGGCTGGAAAAGCTGCTTTGCAAATTTACTTTTGATTCGGAGCTCTGGGTCTCTCTCCTCTCTACGTGCTGTTACATTTTGCAAGTGTTCACGCAGCCTGTTCAAGGCAGGGAGGTTTTCAGGAACCCCAAGAGTTTCACCAGTTTTAGCACAATGACTATTTGCCGACACCCCAGAAAATGTATTACTCGCTATTCGCTTTCAAAAGTAAGCAGGGCTGGGAAGCGCACAGCAGTGCAAACAGCAGCTGAGCTGAGATTTAATCCTGCCCCCAGGTTACCGTACTTTCCCCACGACTAATAAGCTATCTGATGGGAGGCGACCTCCCCACCGCAAGCACCGCTGCCATGCAAATTCTGCTTGCAGAGGGTTTTTGGAGCAGCTTTAAAATCCCAATCTCCAGGCCCCGCTCTGCACAGCCCCGAAAGCATCTCGCAGGCTTCAGGAAGAGATTCCCTCGCTCATCCCCCATGCTGCTTTATGAGCGGGGCTGTTCCCCTCCCCTTGCAGGAACCAGCCACATGTTCTCCATCTGGGAGCAGATGCCCATGAGCCAATAAGCTCAACTTGGAAAACTAACTGAAAATAGCACAAAATTTCTGAGCGCTCTACAGACCGCAGCCGGATGATGGATATTAGTGCTCCAGCAGCACCGGGATGCCGTTTGGCACAGCACAGCAAAAGCACAGCTAAAAGGGTCCAGGGAAATGAAAATGAGATGGCTGAAGGTGCTGCTGCCTGAGCGTCTGCCCTCTTCCAGATGTTCTTGCCTGTAAGGAAGGAGGGTCTCGGTCTGCTGGTAAATCCGTCCCCAAACTGCTGCCATGCTCAGCCTGGAGTATTGAAGGACACCAGCTCTGTCCCTCCCATATCCCTTAAACTGCTGGGGGACGACCTGGTCTCCAAGGCAAAACCAAACAGCCGCAGGGCTGCCGTAGCTCTGTCAGGCTGTAATGGCTCCCTTGTGGTTGTGCTGGCTGGGGACGGTGGCGTGATGGGCTGTGCCTCTTGTGCTCTGAGACAGGGCAAAGTCCCGGGGAGAAAGGCTGGGACAGCACGTAGGGCAGGAACCCTCACAGCCCTATCACAGCTGTGCCTGTGGCACCGCCGGTGCCGGACCAAGGAGCAGGAGGTCCGGGGCTTGTTCTGGGTGCTGCTGTTCCCCACAGGGTCAGGATGCAGCCAGCTTTTGGGTGCATTTAACCACTCGACAGTGGGAGACAGGAGGTCCAGACAGTGGTATATCCAGCCTCCAATCAACCTGGGGTGAGCCATCAAAATGGAATTTGCCAAAAGATGATGTGTTGATGATCTGTGAGCCCCCAGCTATGTACTGCCCCAGGCACAAAAGACTCAGATCTGTGGCTGGGAGTCAGGCAAATGTCGGTGCTTCCCCTTGGCCAGAGATCACACAACATGTTCTCCAGGCCGAGCAGGATTTTAGCCCCATGCCAAGTCTACATGCATGTTATTTGGAAGAGAAACCACCACTACCAGGAGCCAAGGGGTCCCTTGCACACTGGCATCTCTGCTCCCAGGACACCATTGCCCATCCCAAGGTGCAATGTGTGTCCTGTCCAGGGTGACTCCAATTCCCTGGAAGGGTTTTTGTTACATTTTTAAACAAACCTGGGGTCTGCAGGAGGCACAGGAGTGCAGGGCAGCCATCTTCCATGGTGCCTGGCAGAGGCTGGAGCAGCACCGTAGAAAAGCCCAGGGGTTTTCCCCATTGACTCCCCACCGCTACTTGCCTTCGGCAGCCTCATCTTCCCAGCCTAGTGGGACAGGAAAGCAACACACCAAGCACCAACGGAGTAAGACTCAATTCA
>NW_009258891.1:854329-863805 GCF_000687185.1 Egretta garzetta
CCTCAGTTTCCCAGCCTAGTGGGACAGGAAACCAACCCCCCAAGCACCAATGGAGCAAGACTCAATTCACTCCCACCTTTCAGTCTGCAGCTGCATCAAGCCCAGTGAAGCCTGTCTGCAGCACAGGGCCAGCTCCTTGGGAACTGGCACATGCCTCTCCAGGCTCACAGCAGCAACGTTTCCAGGATGCTGTCTGTCCGTCTTCCCTGCTGGGATGGGGGGGAAGCTGAACTTCATTATTTCCTTTGCTTTTGCTTTGCACTTTGGGAGTTTGGAGCTGTCTCCTCGTCACTCCCTTGGTGCAGTGAAAGTCAGGAGGCTAAAGGCAAGGTGGCTGCAAAAGGCACCATGGATGGCCATGGGTCCTGCACTCGTGGCAACCGCAGCAGCCATGTCCCCATGCCGGTCCTGCCCTGGCAGAGCCAGACAGTGCCAGGTCCCAGCCACAATCTGTCAAATGCCATTCCTCCTGGTTTTAACATGGGGGGGACTCAGTTGTCCCCACACCTGCAAAGCAGCAGTCCCACCTCGAAGCCTGCCGAAACGCCCCTGCTTTGCCTAGCTCCACCACTGCTGGGTTTGTTCATGATGCTGTACTCACCCCAGCAAAGCCTTTTCCAGCTTCTGAGCCACCAAGGCTGGGAGAAGCCTTAAGATGTGGGAGCAGGCACTTGCGAGGCTGACAGCGTGGCCCCCGCGGCACCACACCGGGATCTGGCTGGGGAGGGACGTGCTCACCCCATCGAATGGCCCGCAGCGTGTTTCCTGCCAGCCCTGGCTCACCTCGGGGAGCTCCCACGCCACAGCAATCGATGTGAATTAGCCGCTATCTATTCTTCCACTTGTTTGCATCAGCTTGGAAATATAATGCCAAGTCAGAGATAAAGTGAACTGGAAACACCCTGACAGCATCTAATGCTTCCAGCCCAAGGGGTTCGTTAAAGAGATGAGTTTCAACATCACAGGTCCCAGCCTGAATAGCAGGTTCCTTTGCCTCGCTCCCCAAGCACACCCCTCCCTGCCAGCACCCTCATCTCCCCACATGCTGGGCTACAAAAGGGAAGGGCTGCTCTCCATGGGGTGGGTTTTACAGAGCCCAAACTGTGCCCACGTGTGAAGGGATCCCCATCATGCTCCCTGCAAAAGGCTGATGGTGTCCTGCCGAGGACAAGGCTGTACAGCCGTGCCATGACAAACCAGCTGACCCCCCAGGCTAGAAAAAAAACGCCAGAGAAAACTCCTTGAACTCCTTCTCGTGGTGATCCGGGCTGGCACAGGACCAAGACATACCCTACGCTGACATGCAGGAAGCCTGAGACGATGATGCTGCGCATGGGCAATGGACGCGTGATTTTGAGAAGTGTCTCATCAGTGAGTTATTCTCAGCCCACGGCTATGCTGAAAGCTCACACGGCTATAAATAGCCAGCGACGGAGCCGTACCTGAGTCGCAGCTTTGAATGTGCTTCACGGCTGCTTGCCAAATTGGGAGAGCCAGGCCGCTCAGGGCAAGGGCTGGGGCAGTGCCGGCACAGGGGACATTTCAGTCCCACCAAAAAAGCGCAGAGGTGTAAGCTTCACAAAAGCCCAGCTTTAGCCAGTCTGGGCTCCCAGTAGACCCAGTAAGGACCGGGTTTGGCCAGGACTGTGCACTTCACAAGGGCACTATTGAAGAAGCTCATCTGGTTGCAGGGTCTCATTGCCGGCTTTGTCACTCTTGGTGATACAACCTTGCACAAGACGTGCGGAGGTGGGACATGCAGCCACCCCAGATCCCAACCATGCAGGCTGGCACCCAGCAGGGCTGGCTCTAGAAATAAAAGTGGTTCAGCCTTTCCCTGGTGCTTAAGGCGTGGCGCTGCCCCTCTGCCACGCTGCAGTTATGACATTTCCCCCTCCAGCTCACCCACAGCAGGCTTCAGCGCCCGCAGCACGGCTCTTGCCATTTTCCCAGGTCGCACGAGAATGACCACAACCCCCAGCAGCTTCAACAAGCTGCAGAAGTCCTCAGCCACGAGCCATCCTTCCAGCTCACCAAGCAGGAGAGGTTCCCATCCCACAGCCAAACCCAGCCAACTGGCTGGTGAGCCAATGGAGCTGGCATGGAGCCCAGCCCTCCCGCCACGTCACCTGTGGCTGCGAGTCAGGATCACAACCTGCCGAGGGAACCGCGGCTTCGTGAGCGCAGCACAAACCCCCTCAATTCCAGTTCCCAACTGAAAGTCACCTCCTGGGTCCACTTTAGGAGGTCCCTCCTAGCCAGCTCACCATCCCCTCCTTACCCGTGCTGCCACCAGGCAAGATCCAGCCTGGGGGAAACGCAAGGACAGAGCAGCCCTGCCTTTACATCTTCAGAAACCAATTCCTGGATTTACCATAAATTCCTTCTGTAATTTCAGGGGGATTCTCCGGGCCAGATCCTTGCAGGTACGTTGGCCAAGGGAAGGCCGCAAAGCGCTCACCTTTTGATGAGCAGGAGGGCTCACAAGGCTGACACAAAGCCAAAGAGGGATGTGGAGTGAGTAAGCATCACCAATGCCTACGCCAGGTAGTTGTGGAAAACCCTGCGCTCCCTACAGCACTGGTGCGCTCACGCGTTCACGAAGGTGGAGGCACGTGTCCCCGCTGCGGGACGAGCCTGCATTTCACCGGGCAGCGTGGAGGCACGTGCCTGCCCGTGGTCTGCCCACGCAGCAGCTCCAGGGAGCTCACGTGCTGCACTGGCCCCTGCGCCGGGGCCGCGAGGCTCTCGAGCCACCTCCCTGCTGCCAGGCTGCTCCCAGGAGCGAGGAAAATGTCCTGCCTGGCCGCGCTGTGCCTGTGCTAAGCTCCCCTACACGGATTCCAGCAGCTCCTTCCAGCGGGAGATGAATCTTAGCCCTTCTCCCGAATTAATAAAAAATACATTACTGCCTCAATTGGACAAGACAAATAACAGCGTAAGGAATGAAAGAAACGCTTGAGCAAAACAAAATGTGGAAGAAATAGATCAGAGGAAAGACAAGCAGATCAGTGGGTGCGCTGGGCACTGCCCTTCAGTGTCACACCCGCCTTGACAGAGGCACTTCTCCATTTGCACAGCTTCTAATCTCAGCCCTGCAATGCAGCATCCCCTGCCTTCCCAGCTCCCCTCCGCGTTCGGCTCCCCGGCTCCGAGCTGCAATGCAGCAGCGTGGGAAAGCCCTGCTCCCCCTTCACCCTGTGCCCCTCCACCCCACCACGAGGCAGCGCCGAGCCTCCCCGGCCAGGCTCCTCACCTCGCACGTCGCTCTGCCTACCCGAGCTCACTGCTTCCCAGCCGGAGAACCAGCAACCCCTCCCCTGGCTCCCCCGGGAGAGCTGGTCCATGCGCCTGGAGGAGGACATGACTTTGCAGGGTAGGGGATACGGCAGAATTGCATCGTATTTGATCTCCCACGCCCTGCGTCCCCACAGCCCCGTATGAGACACCCTCAAGGTGCGAAGCCTGGAGAGGACGAAGACCAAGCTACCCTCAAAGGACAGAGTCATCCCTGCTCCACCCAGCGAGTAGATCCAGACTCAGCAGCTTCACTGCTGGGCTCTAACCACAGCTGCCACCGGTACCAGAAACGCTGCACACACGCACGGCCCCGGGGCACTGCTGCCACCGCGCACACAGAGCACCGAATGCCACACAGGCGGTGGCACAAAGGATGCTCTGGACCCGACAACTGACCAGTTTGGAGGACGTGTGAGTGGGTCCGCCTGACACTGCAGAGCCAGGCGAGCAGCGTGGGCTGACTCTGAGCCTGCAGCCCGACAGAAAACCGCCTGGTCACTCCCAGGCAGGACCGTGGCTCAGCCAGGCAAGCCGGGAGGCACACGCTGGCCACAGCAGACGGGCTGGCACTAGAGTTGGCGTCACTCACAGGTTACACGCCTTGGAGGCTGCACGCTCTGGCTCCACACTGAGCTGGAATGAATCCTTCCCCGTGCAGCGGGCACCAGCATCAGCCAAGTGCGGTCCTCGGACACTCGAGTGAGAGCGGGCAGGGAGGACCACGGACAGGGAGGATCAGGGAAGTTGTTGTCTGGCAGCATGAGAAGCTCTATAGGAAGGCAATGAGCTGGTAACCTAAATGGACATCAAGGGATGATGGCTGAGGGGACTCATGATGGGGAAGGGCTGTGGGCAGAGACACAGCATGAGAAGCCACAGACGGCAAAGCTGGGGACAGGGGGCGTCAGGAAGGGACTCTCCAGAAGGGCCCAGAACTGCCACCAGCTCCCTGAGTGCCACCCAAGCTGGAAGCACAACCCTCAGGAGGCACCTGGACGGGGCAGGACCCATGGGTGTGCTTCTGCAAGAGCAAACCATCCCAGGAGCCCTCTGCAAGTTCTCTCAGGGGATGGCCCAGGGGACATCGCCCAGGCCCCACCATGGTCACATCCCACCAGCAGATCCCAAGTAGCATTTCCAGAACCGCAGACAATTTTTCATTTACATATTTTCTTAGTGGACAAATGTTGGATCTGGGGGCAAGATACAGGCAGTCACTGGAGAAGCCCCATTTGAACAGCGATTCTCAGGTTCTTTGGGGGAAGAACGTGTTTCAACAGTGCATCCCCAAATATTTTTGTCTTCAAGTGTTTGCTCTGCTACTTTTCCATGGGAAACTTTGAAAGACAAATCTGGATATTTTCTTTTTCTGCACTGCCATTATCACTGGGAACATGGCACATCCCAAACAGCTTCAGCAGAAAGCTCTGGGGCCCTCAGGTCACATTTGCAGACGTTCTCCCCAGCCACTGCAGCCACCTCAGCCAAAGAGAGGAGACATCTTCTCACTATCAGCTCCTGGGAGCAGGCTGGAAGCAGCAACACGACCGTGTACCTCTCCCCTTTCTCCCTACCTCTACCCCAAATTCAGCTCTGCAGACAGAATAAATAAATCCCCAAGCCAAAGACCTTGTCACATGGGCTCCGCCACACAGGGGCCGTAAGAGAGGAATAACGTTAGCCTGACAGTGATACCGGGACAGCCGCACCGCTTTACGAGGCAATAACCCACTCCCGTCACTGTGAAGAGCTACTTGGTCTCTGACCTCCTTATGCTCTGCTGCCAGGGAGCCTGGCTATTGCTGCACAGCACTGCAACGGGCCCGTTAGTGCTTAATGAAGCAGCCAGCAACACTGTGGGGCAGAGGTAGGAACGCCGTGGGGCAGAGGTGCTCCTTTTAAACTCATACCATGTGCCTGGCCAGCAAGGCGGTCATCAGGAGGGAATCTCCCTGGGAAGGGAGACCTTGATGAGACCACCTCCGCCAGAGCTGGGAACATGTTCGCATGGGACGTGTCAGTCACCAGCCAAATGTCTTTCCTGCACTGTGGTTTCTTTTTTAACCCAACCACAGTCAGATGCAACATGAAGCTCCTGCCTTTCAAGGAGCCCGTCTGCCCATACCAGCCCCTTGGCTCTCCTCCCCACCACCAACGGGCTGCTGGCACCCACTGCCCAGCCAGCTGCCAGCCCCATCATAGCTGGGGTCTGCCCTGCCTGTCTGCAGGCACCACAGAGGTACCCGGTCCCCATGGGCACGTGCTGCCCAGCAAGGACATCACCACTGGGCCGCTCAGAGAAGGGTGGCATTGCCCACCTCCTGCCAGCCAAGGGCTGCAGGACTGAGACAGGTTATAGCTGCACCTGCAGAGTTTGGCAGGGCTGCAAAGACTCCTGCAGTGAGCATTTCGGGGAACAACATCTCCCCTGGGATCACACGTGTGTCCGCCCACTCTCTGGCCCATGCAACATCCACCACTTATTCGCTTATGCGAATTAGCAGCCACTTAAGAGGCACCATATACAGCAAGAGATGGCCAAGGAAATGGCTGCAGAAAGCAACTGCAGGCTCTTGGAGGTGCTCTGGGGACCTCTAGGTAAGTGCAGCAATCACACTGGGCACCACACCCCAGTGCTAACGAACTCGCACGCAGCCCGAATGGGCCTCTGCACCTGCATGCCCTCGTCCACCGCATGCGGAGATGGGCACGGTGAGCTTTGTACAGCAAGCTCTTCCACCACGCTGGCCACGTGCCCTCCATACCCTTCATCCTGTGGCCAGGCGCTAGTGTAATTAGCAACCCCAGCTGCCAGCCAGCTTTGATGAGAAGCCTTGGTCTTTGGTTGATGTGAAATGTGTAATTTGGATGATGGAAATAGCCTCTACAAAGCACATGTGGTTGCTGTGTCCCAGTGACCTCTCCCATCTTGAGCAGGCTGCTCTGCTTTAAACGTGGTTACATCTCCAAGCAGCTCTACAAAGGCTTCGGTGCCATCAAACAGATGACACAGCAGCAGCAACCGAATGAGAGGTAACATTTGGCCACTACTAAATAAACTGTATTTTTGGCCAGAAGAGGCTTGGGAGTGCTTCTGGCAGGAGGAGCATGAGGTGGAGATGAGAACTCGGGTGCAGAGACCAGAGACGCTCAAGGTCTCTGCAAGCCATCGTGTCTGGCAGAGCAAGGAGCTCAGGTTAGGCAGAGGCAGCGCAGGCTTCTCAACGCAGGTCAACAGTTCAAGGACAACAAGATCTGCAGAGGCTAAAAGTCCCTGCAACTCCCACCTCTTTCTTCCCAGCACAAACCAAGCTTGTGGGTCTTCTTATGACACTCTGGATAGGGTGTCCTCCAGCAGACGTGGCCAAACAGACCAGGGTGATGTTTCTCTTGCCAAAGGGATCCATGAAAACAGCAGAGAAACCTTCCCTCCCTCCCAACCACCTCCTGTGGCACCAGGAGAAAGCCCCTCTCTTGGCCCTACTCACCAGCCCTAGCAAGGCGCGAGGCCCACTCTCCTGAGCAAGTGGGATCCGGGTGTCCCTTCTGGGTCTGTCCCCACCGCAGGAACAAACTCTCCTTTGAGGAGCCAGGCTGTGGAAGGTACCCTCACCCCTGGAAAAGGTTTCATCTGCCTTGATCGCATCAGATGACAAGCAAAGGGGTCAGGACCAGAAGTTCAGCGTGTGTCCAGGCTCACACACCCCCAGCCGTGGTTCTGCCACTGGCACGTATGAAGTGACAGAGCAGCCACCATCACTGTCACACCGCTCCCTTCTCTGCTCATTCCCAAGCTCCTTTCGGCACCCCACCACACAGGCTGTCAAGGATGTGCCAGGTCATGGTTGGCTCGGTTAAGTAGTTATGATTCAACAGCACAACTCTCATGGCCGTGAGAAGTACAGCCCCATGGAAGGAAGGCGGCGTTTCAGCAGGGTTAAGATCCCACCCTGTCCACCCCAGGCATTGTCCCCACCTGACACTGTACAATGAGCCCTCAGTCTCCACCGCAGGAAGCCCAGCAGTCAGTAGGCCTTGGAAAATTATCTATTTCAGCAAATATAGAGAGCAGGGGGGTTCAGAGGACAGATTCAGCAGGCTTGGGCTCTCAGGGGCCAGCTGACCAAGCCTTCAGATGGTAAGTGCAGTCTGAAGGGATACTCAACACCTCCCAAGGTCAAGGTTAGCCCTGTGGTCCTGAAGCAGGCCCTGATGCAGGCAGGGGCTAGGCAACCACCCCAGAAACAAAGGCAGGTGCTGGGGGCACTTCCACAACCCATGGTCTCCCTCAGCATGTGCGCAAGTCCCCGTCCTGCAGGCAGGATCTCTAGTACTCCAGCAACTGCCACAAACCAGGCGCTGCTCCCACATGGGCCAGTCCTGCACCCTCAGGGAAGCTGCAAGAATTTCTCATGGGGGTGCTGATGAAACCCCATCTAAGAGCAGAGTATCACAGGGGGACACTGAGATCCCCCCAGGCATGCCAACACGAGTGTGTTGAGATCTGTTAGCCCCCTAAGTGACAAATTCTCCCGCAACCCTGCCCTGCTCCCATGGCATCTGGTGTTACCCTGGCATTAGGGCTGAGGACGGGTGTCCATGAGCCCAGCTGCAGGACCACCAGGGCAGCCTGAGTTCCCCAGCCCCTGCTGCGAGGCCGACCTCACATATCCAGCCTGCTCATCCTCACACCTTTAGCCTTGAGTTCACTCTATGGCTTTCCACGAGCTGCCTGCGCAGCCCCAGCAAGCCCCGGGATGCTCCAGCAGCTGGGGCAGACCCCTGCCAGGGAGAGGACTGAGCAGGGTGCACAGCACCACTGCTGCTCCTGTGGCTGTGCGTGGCCAGGGGGACGAGGGTGATGATCTGGGAGGCTCCATGCCTGTGTGCCGGCATGCACCGGTACATGTTGTGCCAGAGCCCTGCACTGGAGCAGGGGCTGTGACGCCCCGAAGGCTCCTGGAGCAGCAGGGTGTGCAGCAGGGAACCAGACTCAGCAAACACGGCCTTACAGGCGCCCGACTTCGGCACATACTCCAGCTCGCTCCACCTCTCCAAACCTCCCCCACAGTCCCCAGCTGGGGCGAATCTCTCCCCTTTCTCTCCGCAGCAGAGCTCTGCTCACAATGCAGCTAGGAGAAGGCGTCTCAAGCCAGCTCTCCAAGCACCGGAGAGACTCCTGGCCCCCTAAAAGGGGGTCCCAGCCAAGGAACTTGAAGGGACTGGACACACCAGGGCTCCTGGCCCTGGATGTAAGTGCTGCTCCCCCCCACCATCAACCACCAGGGCTTTAAACCCTGCTAGCTCGGGCACCAGCAGCACCATGACTGCTGTGCAGAGCTCATTTGCCACCTTCTCATGCCAGTTTGCCAGACCAAACAGAGCTCTTTGGAGCCACAAGCACCCTGTGGTCCTTGCTCAGCCAAGCCTACTGAGCCCATGGGCGCTGCCGGTCAGGACACAGGGGAGAGCAGGCTTCAGCGGGAAGCAGAGGGCTCCCGAGGCTGCCACGGTTTCCTAGACATCAGCACGCGGCCACGAGAGAAACGTGAGGGCTGGGCACGCCTGTACCGAGACCCAGCACCGCGGCCCACGAGGGGGGCAGTGGGTCCTGAGATCAGAGGCACAGCCAGCACTGGGGGCCAGCGCTCGTTGCTCTGATGAAAACCCACTGTGCACACAACGAGCTCTCAACCATGCAGGCTGAGGGAGCAAACCCGCCGGGACAGCAAGATGCAGGCGGCCACAGGCTGAAACCAGCTCACAGGAACCCTGTGGCAGCACCCTTGGAGGGCCCTTGCAGGGGGGTCTGGATTTGAAGCCTCCTGTCCCCAGCCCAGGCAGTGGCACGGACCCTCTGCACGGCACCTCCACCGGCAGCCCCCAGCGAGGGCGGCCAAGGTCAACCCCTGGGGCAAGCCACCCCGATGGTGGGGAGCGGCTGCAGCACCTAGCCAGGCAACCTCCATCACCCTTAGCGGGGTGTAGAGGCAAGGGGTGACCAAAAAGGCACGTGGGGAGGACGAGCTCAACCATCACCCGCCATTCCCCCTTGTGAGGGGGCTGGGGCCGTGGCGAGAGGAGGCTGGGCACCGGCCCTTGGGCTGGCCCACGCCACCTCTCCCTCAGCATCCCTTCTCCTTCTCCCCAGCACCGGGGATGCTGAGGTGGCCCCC
>NW_009258891.1:865064-866734 GCF_000687185.1 Egretta garzetta
CTGGGTGCTGGCTGGAAGGTGGGTGAAGCCAGTGGGGGGGCCCACACCCCAGCACCCTGCCTGTGAAGCACCCCCCATCCCGCCCACTGCGGTCCCCACACCCAGCCCTGACACCGCACACCCATCCCCAGGGGGGCCAAAACTTCCCTGTTTCGCCCCAAATGGTGCAGGAAGGGCCTTAGGGTGGCCTCAGGAGCCCCCCGAGGGACACCGTGGCCCTCAAACCCAGCGGGGCCTCTCCAGTGATCCGGGGGAATTGAGGGGGGGGAAAAAAGAGGGGGAGTGGGATCTGGTTATCATCATTTTTCATTAATTACCCGTCCCTCGGGAGGGGTGAATTAAGTCTATTTGGTGACCTCACGCGGGCTGCCATGGCAACCACTGGAAAATATTGCATTAGAGCCCATCACTATGCTGCTGAGATAAGGAGCCGGGAGGGCCGGGGGCGGTGCGAGCCCCCCAGCCCAGCCCCCCGTACGGCAGCACGGCCGCCCCCAGTGATTCAGGGTTCAGCCCATGGTGATGCTGAGGAGCCCCAAAATAACCCGGTCTGGATGGGACAGCAAAGGGTGCCAAAAAACCAAGCGTGTTTTGCACCAAAAGGTGCTGCTGGGGCGGGATGGGTGCACAAGCCGCCCTGCTGCACCCCGAAGATGCTCTGAGTTTGAGGGGGCTGTAACACCCCTCACTGAGCTACGAGGCTACTGCCTTGGTGTAGGGCCTGCTGCAGGAGGCAAATTTGGGGATATCATCTCATTTTGGGGCTGGCGGGATGACCCGAGGCCTCCCAATGTCCCTTGTCCCCTCTGGCCAGGCCCGACAGAGCCCCAGAGGGTGCTATGGGACGGGGCGGCTGGGGAGGCTTGGAGCAAGGGAAAGGATCCGGCCCTTTCCCCAGCACCGAACCCGCTCGGCCTCATTCCAAAACCTCCCCCAAGGCGAGCAGGGCAGCTGCGCTGGGAGCACGCCAGCCCGGCTCGCTCCCCTCCTGCTTTCTCCTGGAAAATCCTCCTGCTCACCACCCGTTTCGGTGCTTCCCAAATCGGGGCTCAGCATTGAACCCCCTTGCCCTCTGGCTGTGTGGTGGCAGTGCCGGGACCCCGCTGCAAAGCTGGGCTGTGCTGGGAGCCACCACGGCTCTGACCGACTTCTGTCCCTTCGAATCACCCAGCGAAGCTCCCGGCTCCTTTTTTTCCCCTTCCCTGCACATCCCTGGAGCATCCCGCCATCCTCCGCTGCCGCTGCCCTGGCAACCACCGCCCCAGCATCCCCTCCAGCAGCCGCCCCCCCCAAAATCTCCCCCCAAAAGCAAGCACCAGAGGCGACAGGGGTGTCCCCAGCATTGCAGTGGGGAGCTTGCACTTGGGCTGATTCACCCCCCGAGAAAGGGGGTGTCCCCGCGGTGGGTGCAGGGAGCCCGTGGTGCCACGGCACCCGCCTCCGCTCCGGCTCTCTGCCGGCTTCGTGGAAATGGGTCATTCCTGGAGCTCGCTGGGAAACTGGGAAGAGGAGGGAAGGAGCCAAGCGGGGCGACATCCCCGTGGCGTCACCGGAGGGGACAGTCCCCCCATGCCGGAGCCGCTGCAGGGGATGCCGATGTGGCTCCTGCGCCCAGGTGAGGCCACGCTGCTGGATGTAGTTTTTTGGCCACGGTGGTCACCGGACACGGC
>NW_009258891.1:866772-867206 GCF_000687185.1 Egretta garzetta
GTGCTGTTCCCAGAGGAGATGGGGCACCCCCCCATGGGGGGGTCCCCATCACCCCACTGACCTCCAGCCCCGGCTCCTGTTCTGGCACAGAGCTGTGGGGGTCTGAGCTCTGGCCTGAGCCTCTGCCCCCAGCACTGTCGCAGCAGCCCCCCGGCAGGACCCCCCCCATCCCTGGCAAATCCCCCCTGGACTCACTCAGGCCTCTGGGTTTGGGCTCGGGGTCAGGTCCCTCCGCCGGACCGGGGCATTTGTCACCCAGGGACATGTCCGTCTCCTCCTGGTCCTCCTGCAGCCTGGGGACAGAGAGGAGGGGGTGAGCGGGGGGGGAGAGCAGGGGCACATGGGTGCAGTCAGTTGGGGACCCCCAGGGGATGGGAATGTGGTGCCTTGGGCTCTGCCAGCATTTGGGGACACTGGTCTCATGGCAGGGAGGG
>NW_009258891.1:867636-872036 GCF_000687185.1 Egretta garzetta
GCCATGGTCGCCCTGCTGCCCGTCCCAGGGGACCCCCCTGGCTGCCCCCCACCCCTGCCCTGTGCTGGGGGAGCTTTGGGCAGCTCGGTGGGCTCTCCCACCCCGCCTGCCCCTCTCCTTCCCACTGCCGCTGCCCCCGGCCACTTCCTGGGGAACGCCAGGGGTCTCGCCGGGGCTTTCTGCCCCCCGCAGGGGGGGATGCCAGGGCTGCCTTCGGATGGCTCGCGGCCAGCGGATCGGCCAGCGCCTTTGGACTTGAGGGTCTTGGGGCCGGGGGCCAGCACCTTCTCTGGCTGGGGGGATGGAGCCCCATGGGGTACAGGGAGCCCGGGGGTGCTCGGGGGGGCTGCGACATGTGGCTTGCTGTGGGCCATGGCGCGGGGCACTGGGATGGCGGAGACATAGTGGCTGCGGCCGGCAGGGTTGATGTTGGCCATCCCGTTCATCCTGGCAAGGCGGCTGCTGGCGAGGCTGTGGGGGGAGAGGAGGGTTGAGCAGGGTCTGGTATGGCGAGGGGGTGAGCGTGGGGGGGCACCCACATCCCCTCGGCCCTGTCAGGCCCTGGGCTTGGCCCCCACTGACCGTGGATGCTCAATGTCCCTATCCCAGGAGGAGGCCGCTGCATCCCAGACCCCAGGGTGTGGACGTAAGTGATGTCCCCCCACGGGAATCCACAGGGCCAGGGCACATGCGACATCCTCCCCAAGGGACCCTGTGCAGCCCCATCCCCGTGTCCCCAGGTCCCTATGGCAGGTCCCTGCAGCAAGGCCACATGGGCACAGACCCTCACCAGGCAGGGCTGCAACACAGGCAGGATGGGCCTCTCTTGGCCACCCAAAACCTTTTCCTCGTTCCCAAAACCTTCTCCTGGTTCCCAAAACCACCTCCTGGGCACCCAAGACCATCTCTCGGGCACCCAAGGACATCTCCTGGCCACCTGAGGACATCTCCTGGCCATCCAAGACCATCTCCTGGTCATCCAAGATCACCTCCCAGCCACCTGACACCATCTCCTGATCACCCAAGACCACCTTCCAGTGGCATGAGGACCAGCTCTGTCACCCCATTCCTCAGGCCATTACTGGTGTCTGAGCCCCATCTCTGCCCTTCCCATCCCTAGTGTCACCCCATGTGGTGCCAACCACCCCATCTCTCCATGCTCCTGCTTTCATCTTGCTCCAGGGTGACTCTCCCTGGCCCCCCTCCCCAGACGGTGCCCTGTGTCCCCTTGCCTTGGCATTTGCCCCGGGGAGGGCGGGGACTCAGCGCACCAGCCCATCCCACCCAAAGCACCCACAGGCAGGCAGAGCCATCTTTGCCACTACTGGTGACAGGGACATCAGCACAGTCACAGCAAGCGGAGAAGCTCACCCCTCCTGCAGGCTTTGCCCAGGCAGGCAGAGCAGAGCTCAGCAAGAAAATCAGCCATGGAGCAAAGCTGCATCTCCAACCACCCCCCACCTGCAGCTCTCTGGGGATAAAAACCTCAAAACTCAAAAGAAAAGGTTTTCTCCAGGGGATGGAGTGGTCTTTAGAAAGACAGGGAGATGTGACTCCACGGGCCCCTGTGCCAACAACCTCTGTGCCCTCACCCTGGTACAGCCACAGCAAACTGAAAGGCAAACGGGTGCTGGGTGCCACAAATCTCCCAGGACACACATTTTGCCATTTGCTCCAGCATGGTTTTGCTCAGCCTCCTTGAAGGAAAACTGCCGGGGAGGGGAGCAGAAGCTTTTTGGGGTCCCCGAGCACCCTCAGGGGGACCATCGGCTCCAGGTCAGCCACCCTCAGTCCCCATCACCCACGGGGGGGTTCCTCTCCCCTGGTGCTGGCTTAGGGCCGGGTGGGTGCAGCGAGCACAAGCGGGTCTTTGTGCGGCCGCTCCAGCGCGTGCGCTCGGGGCTGCGCTGGAGCTGAACGCAGCCGTTCCCGGCGGGCTGGGGGGACGCTGCCGCCCAGGGCCGGGGCCGCACACAAACCACTCTGTTTGCATCCCAGGGCCAGCAGCCTGGCCGCCTGTCAGCCCACCTGGCCGAGACGGAGCTTCTCCGGAGCTGGGGAAGGTTTCTTGGCAAAACGCAGAGTGCAGGGGGATGGCTCCATCACCCCAGGGAACAGCACCCAGCCTTAGCCCTGCACCCATTGCATCTCCCAGCGGAGGTTGCATGTCCAAAAATGCCCCAAACCACCCCGTTTTGCCTCTTCCCCAACTTACAGCTGCCCCGAGCCCGGCTCCCCCCGGGTTTTCAAGAGTCTGCAAGGACCAAGCCTTGCTCCACATCCCCGACAGCGAGCCCTGGGGTGGCCATGTCCCTGCCGCAGGCAGTGCTCGGGTGAGCGCACCCACTTCCCTTTGGCCAGACCCACATGAGCTGGATCACTTGATCCGCCCCATGGGTCACGGGGAGAAGGGCTGATGCAGCAGCCAAGATCGCAGCGTCGACTCCAGCGCCAGCCAGGAGCTTCAAGGGTTTTTTCAAGGCAATTTTAATTAAGGGGAAGAGGAAGCTGACACACATGGCTCTGGGCTTGCTCTCGCTGATGCCTTTGAAATGGCCAGGGAGGTTTTCTCTCTCCCCATGTCCCTGTCCCGGCTGAGACGTCTCTGCCTCCACTCACTGTGGTCATGGCCCTGAGTCACGGCACTGGCGCTGGAGGAAGCCCTGGACAAGGCGCTCAGGGGTCTCCGGGACAGATCCATCCCCAAGCTGCTGCATGGGGTGAGATGGAAACAGGCACTGGGGCTCTGCCACCCCCCATGCTGGCAAATAGGTCTGGATCTGGGCAACCACAGCCCCCAGTGAGGGACCCTGTGGTGGCACCAGCCCCCGCCCAAGGGTGCTGCGGGGCTGGTGGAAGGAGCCAGGCGGGAGCCGTGCGGGGCTTTTCCTGCACCCATGGGATTTCTTTGCACCCACAAAGGTCACTCCTGAGAGCAGGGCAGCCAGGGCTCAGCACCCAGCACCCAGCACCAGCCAGGAGCTGTTGACCAGCACATCCCTGGGGGCACAATGCTCCCAACCTCTCCTTTGCAGCCCACCAGCAGCGAAAATCAGCAGCAGCCGGCTCCTGTTAGCCCTTCAGCCCTTTCCCGGATTGTGCCCCTCAACCCACGCTTACACATCCCAGTTTTGCACCCTCTTTAACCCTCTTTAACCCCTTTAACCCCAGCCCCTTCCCTCAGGAGCACTGTGCCTGGGGCAGAGCAGTTCACAGCCTTGAGCTGCACAATACCTGGTGCAAACGCCAACGGGGTCGATCTTCCTCCCCATAAGCGCGAGGATGCCCAGGATGGGGCCAAGAGCCAGTGGAGCTCCAGCCTCACGGACACGCGTGGTTAAACCACTGGCACGAACTCACCTATTTCACCCTCAAAGTCCCTTGCACGAACATCTCCAGCCCCAGGGGCTGCTGCTGGTGGGTTTTCTCCTAACGCAGAGGGAGACCATCTGCCACGGCCTCCATAAAGCTGGTCCTGAGCTCCTCTTCAACCAGCTCAGAGGCCAAGAAAATTCATCTAGTTTTATGCTACAGCCTTACCTTCACCAGCCCCCTCTGAGCACCATCAGCATGCAACATCCCTCCAGCCCCGCCTGCTCACTGGGCACGTGGCATCAGGGCTGTAACCAGGTTTTATAGATTTTTTTTTTCCAGTCTATTCACATTGGATTTCTCTCTCGTGGAACAACTTCCATTTCTCCCCTCTGAGCCCACCAGCGGCCTCTTCACTGCCATGCCGCGGCTGCAGCAGAAGCCAAAGCTGCCACGTTGGCCACAAAAAAAATCAATCCTCTTCTTGTGCTCGCAGGGTTGAGGTTTCCCAGGAGATGCCAATGCCTGCTGGGAGCCAGGCTCAGGAGCCGTCCCTCCCCGCAGCACACACCTCGGGGGTCTCTGAGGACACCCATCACTTCGCTGCGCCCAGCCAAGCATGGGCGACCCCCTCCTTGGGTTTAGACCCCCGGCTTTAGAGACGCCGGGGGCTTCCCCGGGGCTGGGATGTGGATGCGTCCCTGCTCCCCCGCGCTGTAACACCAGCCCAACCCTCGGGCTGAGGTCCTGCACCCAGAGGGATAAACCAAACCAGCTCCCACCAAGTCCCAATTGCCCCCCATCAGCCCCAGGAGGAGCCGCTCCTGCGCCCTCCTACTCATCCCTTCATTTTATTAACGAGCACAAACTAAAGGCATTCCCAGGGGAGATTTGGCCCTGCCTTCCTCCAAACAAATTCTTCATTTGCCTCCAGATGGATTTATAACCCATCCAAACTCTGCCCCCAGGGACTGGGTCCCCTCGTGCGCCCCACGTGCTGGGGTGGCAGGGGAGCGGGCGAGCGCCGCGTCACGCTGCGTCACGCTGGCGTCCTGCCGCCGCTTTGCCCCGCTAAAGCAGGGTATGGC
>NW_009258891.1:872168-874265 GCF_000687185.1 Egretta garzetta
ACGGGCGGCTCCTTTGCAATTAGCTTGAAAGGGAAACGACTTTCTCCTTTAATGCAACCCGGCCGCCGGGCTTCCATGGCCCTGGAGCAGCTCCCGGAAACCAGCTGCCACTCGCCCTCTGGGTAATGTGAGCACCAGGAATTTGCACCCGATGCTTTCATTTTGGGACTTCCAGCCTCTGGGTGGGTTTTTGGCCCTGTCCCCTCCCCAGGTACCAGCTTGGGATCGCTGGGTGCTGTGGAGGTGGAAAGCAGTGAATATACACAAGGTATTTTAGCACCAGGGGATATTTTAGAGAAGCCACAGCAGCGCTGCAGGCAGCAGAGCCCTGCCTGGGTGCGGGGCTGAGCCTCCCTGGGCAGCCAGAGGTGCTCATTTCCCAGCTGGGGGGGAGGATGCTCATCCCAGCTACCTCCAGAGCTCAAGTCTAGAGCTGACTCCAGCGCTGAACTCGAGTTTTCCCTGAATTAAAGACCTTTAAGCCCAGAGACGAGGTGGTTTCTGATCCCTTCAGATGATGCCGTCCACAGAGACGCTGGTGTTCATGTGAAGGAAAATGAAACAGCCTTGGCTGAGCTGTGTCCTTCATCCCAGGACAAACACAAGCCAGCACATCCCTGAAGGCATCTCCTTCAAAGAGGCATCTGCTGTGCTCGGAGCTCAAGCTACTTCCTCGGCCCCGTGTCCAAATGCATCTCGCACGTGTGATTTTAGCAGCCAGAAATGAACACAGGGACCTGGAGCCCAGGTCTCATTTCATGTCCCCGTTTTGCATGTGAGGGGTCACTGGAGCATCCCCAGCATCAAAGCAGATCCACTTTGGAGCCATCCATCACCTGGGCAGAGCTGGAAACAGCCGCTCCCCCCGGCTCTTGGCCCTCCCGGCCCTGCGCTGGGGCTACGCCAAGCAGCCAAAGCCCTCGGCTCCTCTGCAAGGCCTCAGAGGGATCCAGCCCCCGGCTCTCCCATGGGCTCAGGAGAACAGCTAACAGCTCTGCAAGCATTCTCCTCGGTTCCCAAAACATTTGGGGGTGACTTTTATAAACCAGAATAAACTCACTTCTCACTTATCTCTCACAGCTGAGAGATCCCTGCCGGGGATGAAACTATGCCCTGCATCCCTGGGATAATTGTGGCAGGAGTCTGAGCACAAACACTTCGTGATGCAAAAAGGTATTAAACCCTTCAGCCTCTGCCAGCATCATGCTGCCACTCTGTGCCTCAGTTTCCCCATGCTGACATGGCCTCTGCTAGGGGTGAGGGAGCTGAAACCAGGCTGAAAAATAGGAATAAAGGAGGATGGATCCTTCCCTGGGTGTGCCAGGCTGCAGAACAGCTCTGTAAGTTGGGAGCCATCCTTGAGACACCCGTGGGACCGGCAGCACAGGAGCACCAGGGGCTGCAGCAGAGCCGGCTGTGCTGGCTGTGCCTGGGGAGATGCTCCAGGGCTGCAAAGCATCCTCCAGGGTGGAGCAGGGGCAGCCCAGGGGTGAACCCTGGGGTGTGAAGGGCCGAGGAGCTGAGCCCATGCCAACTGGTGCCATGACACCACTGCCCCTGGAAGCCACCACATGCATCTCATGGCCCTGTGCAGGATCCGGCCCCGAGCTGCCTTCAGGGATGGCTGTGCTCCAGCGCAGCCTCCTCCCCGGCACGCTTGGGAAGGATGACAAAGAAAAGGCTCCTTGTGACACAAGGGACATCAAACTTTCCTAAGAGAAACAGAGGGAGCAGGGGCAGAAAGGAGCCTTCAGAGGAGAACAAGCTGCCAATTCAGCCACCAGCTCCGTCCCTCCAGCCCCCGCGCCCTGGCCGGGACCTGGCCTGCCCACCAGCTGGTGTCACCGCCTGGGACACTGCCACCGCCTGCACTGCTGGGCCCTGGGCTGGGTGCTTCCCCAGGGAGGTCTCGCTGCTCCCCTCTCCCCGTCCCTCTGGAGGGGCGATGCTGGCAGTGGCCGCTTCGATGGCCCAGGCTGGGTGCAGGCAGCAGACGGGCAAGCGGGTGGGAGGGGAGGCCCCGGCAGCCCCAGCGCTGCCTGCCCTGGCCGGCTGTTCCCCCCCACACCCTGCTGGGGGCTCTGGGTGCTGCTGGGA
>NW_009258891.1:875310-876606 GCF_000687185.1 Egretta garzetta
CTGCTGTGCGGGGCCGGTGCCTTCTGCCCCCCCAGCAGCGCTGCCTGCCACGCCCCATGTCCCCAGCACCCTTGGGGACCGAGGTGGGGCTGTCCCACCGTGGGGTGACACCCCCATCGAACCTCCCCTGAGGGTGTCTGCCTGGGAGGGGGGTTTGGGTTGTGCTTGGGGGTCTCCTGCTCTCCTCGGCCTCCCTGCTCCCCCCGTGCTGCCCGGCGAGAAGGGACGTGAAGCCCTCAGCAGCCCCGTGGCCGGCTCCTCCCAGCGTAAGAGCACCGGGCGCCGCAGAGCCCAGGGTCGCTTCAGCATCCAGCACCATGGCCAAAACGCAACAACTCCCACTGCACCTCCTGAGGGCTTCAAACCCCCTCCAAAACATCCCCAAAACCCCTCAAAGCCTGGGTGCTGCCATGGGGCCAAGGATCCCCCAGCGCCGCGTCCTGGCTGGATCAAACCCTTGGCCAGGAGCCATCCTGCAGCCCCAGGTGCAGGCGCTCGGACGGGTGACGGTCGGATAAACTTCTGCCTGGGCCAAAACTCACCAAAGCCGATTGCATCATTTATTTAGCCCCATGTTCCTGCTGCATCACGGACCTGGCCTTTTGCTCCTGGGATTTTTGAGCAAGAGCAGATGTCGCAGCGTCTGCGTTCGCCTCCGTCACCGCCGTGCGGAAACGGCCCCCTCGGTCCTCAGCCCTTGAAACCTGGAAGCCCCTGACACGTTTTGGCTTTGCTGAGGGGGGCGGTGGGGAGAGGCAGCTGTGTGGCGGGGCTGTGAAATGCATTAACCCAGCAGATGCTGTCGCGTTCACACGCGTACGTGTGCGGTGTGATGGCCGGGGGGAGCTGGGCTCGTCTCCCCCCATCCCAGCACAGGCTGTGCATCCCCAGTGCTCACGGATGAGACCCTCACTGCCTGCCCGCTCCGTCTGACACTCAGCACTCCAAGCACACAGTGGGCAGAGCGGGGTCTTCAGGCTACCCAAAAAAGTAATTTTTTTCCCCCAAAGTGGGTTAAGGATTTAAAAAGCACTGCAAGGAGCACGGGGGGGGTAACGCTGGGGGCACAGCAAAGGGTTGGACACAGCACGGCCCAGAGCAGGAGCTTTAACCCCCAGAGCAGAGACACAGAGCCTGGGTGGGGATGTGCCATCACCGCGTCCCTCCCTGCAAAGCAGCTGAGCTCCAAGCTGGGGCATTTTTAGATGCTGAATCTGCATCAGCTGATGAACCAGGCAAGGAAAAGTCAACTCATGGCTCTGATTCCCAGCTGAACCCCCCTCAACCTGCCTCCCC
>NW_009258891.1:877376-879012 GCF_000687185.1 Egretta garzetta
AAGCCGTGACATGGCCCAGCCCTGAGCAGGGGGAGCTTCCGCAGCCGGAGGTGACCGCCGCCCGGCTGCATCCGCACAGGCCCATGGCCGCGTCCAGTGGGAGCCGAGGATGAGGACGGCGGGACGAGTACAAACCCAGCTCCTCCAGCTCCCACCTCCGCTCCTCCGTGGGAGTGGGGAAACCCAGGCAAATACTGGGAGGCGTTAACTCGAGCGCTGACTCCCGTAGCACGGCCAAGACCTTCGGAGCCCAATTCCCACATCCCGGCGGTGAGAGGATGCCAGGACACCAGTCCCACTGCCCTAGCCAGCCCCGGGGTGGGCGGCTTGTCCCCACCTGTCCCCTCCCTGCGTGATGCCTTGGGGCACCCCAAACCCTGGTGCCTGCAGGGCAGCACCCGGGCTCCCAGCTTCATCCCCTCTGAGGCCAAACCCTGCCCTGGCGCCCAGCCAGCATGAAAGGCAGCTGCCACAGGGGGGGCATGGCTGAGTCCAGCCCGGAATGTGGGATCCGCACTGTAAATCGGAGCAGGTGAAAGCACCGGTGGGTGCCAGGGGATGGTGTCACTGCGCTTATGTGGGGACGCACGGTGACTGCAGGTGGCACCAGGACGTGCTGCCAAGGCTTTTGGGGAAGGGGGTTTGCAGGATGCCACCCCGCCGGGACGCAGCATGCAGCCCTTGGGGATGCTCATGGGAACCCGGCACCGAGATGGGGTGACCCAGAGCCCCCTCATAAAGGTCCCAGGGGACAGCGATGATGCTGCAGGTGGCTTGGGGGACGCACTGGCATGGGGGCATTGACCAGGCAAACTCAGAGCAGCACAGGGGGACCAAGTCCTGCAGCCAGAGGTGGCTTTTCCCCAACTCCTGCCCCCCACATCCCCATCGACCCCCTGGGACAGAGCAAAGCTCCAAACCCGCCCTGTGCCAGTCAGCCAGGACCTCTGCCCCCCAGTTAATGAAAATCCTGCTTTCTCCAGTTATTATCATTTGCCGTGACGGTGGCGGTGGGTGCTGAGTGCCAGTGCCAGCCTCTCTCCCCCCAGGCATCCCCTAATCCAGGCAGTTAATCCAGCAGTAGCACCTGATGTCTGTAACGCCGCCCAGACCCCGCAGCATGGCTGGGCAAAGCTCATTAGAGGTCACTTGTTAATGAGCAAGTCTTGGGCTGTGCTGGCAAATGCACCTGGGGAAGCTGTCAGAGCCCACTGGGATGGGTTGGTGGTGGATTTGTCACCAAGGAGGACCCACGGGTGTTGGCAATTTGCCACCTGCCTGCAGCCCGTGCCTCAGTTTCCCCATGTGCTGCCATCGGCCTCATCACCCCCTGCAGCCACTGACTCCCCTGGTGGTTCCGGACTCCCTGGGGAGTGTTTTTGGGGGCTGGCACTCCTCTGGGCTTGGTTAGGGCTTGGGGACTGCCCCTGCACATTGGGGACCGGCTGGTGACATGAGCTGGGGTTTCCTGGGGACACAGAGGGCAGCAAGCAGAGCTGCCCCATCCCTGGTGACCCATCCTTGTCACTGCCTGGTTCCCCCCCTGCCCAGGGTGCAAAGGGCTGTGGGAGGACAGCATGGGGCATCCCTGGCTGCCACCCAGGGTGGCAGGGGGCTGTCACCCATTTCCCAGCAG
>NW_009258891.1:879081-879514 GCF_000687185.1 Egretta garzetta
CCCATGCTGGTGTCCCCATCCCAGGCCGATGTTCCTACATGAGGTTGACACCACCTTGTATGTAACTTTGCTGGCAGTGGAGCTTGTCAGACCCCCCCGGCAGCAAGCACAGGCGAGGGGACGTCCCTCCGGACCAGCGAGTGAAAGCAGCTCTGCAAGGGTGACGGGCACTGGGTGATGGGCACTGCCAGGCACCCTCCTCCCCACAGCACCGGCTCTGGCTCTCCCGGCTCTGCACACCTTCCCGGCTACGGGAAGGAGGAACATGGTCCCAGGGTACACAAGGGGACAGGGGACAGGACAGGGTGCCCGAGCCCTGTGGCCCTGGGGATGGGACAGGGTGCCCGAGCCCAGCGGCACCATGTCCTGTCCCCACAACAGCTCCGGCCAGGCCCAGCAGTGGGTTGGTGGCTCAGCCTGGGGCTCCCGCAGC
>NW_009258891.1:879864-881569 GCF_000687185.1 Egretta garzetta
CCTCCAGCCCCCCCCGCCCAATCTCTGACTCCATCCTCATCCCTGTCCCCTGCCCCCATCCACCCCCCATTCCTCGCATATCCCCATTCCCATCCCATTCCTGTCCTCATCCCCATCCCATCCCTCTCCCTGACTCTGTCCCCCTCCACACACAACAAGACTCAGCCTGGAGACCCCCTCAGCACAAGGAGGAGGCCCACCCAAATCTTGCCTCGGGGACATCATTCCCCTCCCGACCAACACCAGAGCTCACCCAGTCCCACGCTCCCCACCCCACCCCATCTCCCCCCAGTTCAGACCCACCCTGGCCACTCAGGATCCAGTTCCCTGTGCCAGGGAACACGCTGCAGGGCCAGATCCAGCCCATGCCCACATCCCAGGAGCTTTTTGCCCCATCCACAGGAAAACACAGGGGGAAACTGAGGCACAGGGCTGGCAAGGTGAGGAGGGCACTGAAGTGGGCGCAGGCTGCGAGCTGGCTGAGGCTGGGGCCATGGGGAGCTGCTGGGGGCATGTGCGGGCAGCGCAGAGCAGGCAGCTCTTGCCCACCCACAGGGGCCGCGGGCAGCCCTGCACCCCTCCCAGCACGGCACGGGCAGTTACTCAGCGCCTGCAAAATGACTCAGCCAGGATCCGGCCAGGCCAGCCGGGATTTCCTGACTCAGCTTCCCCAGCTGCAACGGGGGCGGGGGGGTCCAACCCCACCTTGCACCAACACAGACACCGAAACACCCTGCGAGGGGGTGCAGGCGACTCCCCCCAGCCCTGTGACCCTCCTGGGAGCACCCGGACACTCTCCAGCACCGGGGATGACGGCGTGAGCAGCTACAGCAAAGCCCTGGGGAGCGCAGGCAGCACCCCAGCAACCCTGGGCAGACCCTGCCTGCGTGGGGGCATACGATCGCCCGCTTCGGGCCAGCCAGGGGCATCCGGCAGGGACGGCTGTGGGGCCAGGAGCCCGGCACACCCAGGCTCCCTGGCTCTCCTCCCAGTTGTTTTTTTCCTAGGTGAAACCCAGGAAAACAGGAGCCCTAGTGCACGCATGCTGTGGGGTCTTCACCACTTCCCTCCTGTGGGGTGATGGCACGTTAATGTCCCACAGGGGACACGGCCCACGCCAAAGTCACCTCTAAGTTTTCCCCCTGTGCCATGCCATCCCGGTTTGGCCTCAGTGCCGAGCAAAGCCGGGCTGTGACACCGCCGGCTCCACAGGAGCCATCCCACGCAGGGCCCAGGGATGCTCCACCACCCCAGGGATGCTCGGCCACCCAAGTGGGCAGGGTGGCTGGGGTGGCCGGGCATCCCCGGGTGGCTGAGCACCCAGCGGGGAAAAGCTATCAGGGCCCCAGCCCCTTCGCTACCGGTGCAAACAGCATTTTAAAAAAAGCCAACGTCCCCACTGCCCTCCCTGCTGTCCCCACACCAGCATGGGGACATGAAGTATCTGGAGCTGCACAGCCCTGAGCACCCATCCAGGGGCCACCTATGGGTGCTCAAGGCCCAGCAGCCCCTTGCCGTGCCCGAAATGAGGGCAGACACCACGAGCTGCCGGCACCGACCTGCTCTGCCTGCAGAGATGTGGGGCATTACAACACGCGTTTTCCCACCCCAGGCCAGATCTCTGGAGAACCGTCACCCATTTCGGCAGCCCCTGTGCTTCAGTTTCCCCCCGTCGCCCTTTGTTGGCACCGCGGTCCTCCCCGGG
>NW_009258891.1:884375-906379 GCF_000687185.1 Egretta garzetta
CCTCGGGCAACCCCCCTACCCTCGGGACCCCCCTCACCCGGGGTCTCCCCTCCCTCCCCCAGGTGTGCTGGCTGACTCCCGAGCAGACGGCGGGGAAGCAGAAGCCCTACATGTACACGCAAGGCCAGGCCGTGCTCAACAGGTCCTTCTTCCCCTGCTTCGACACCCCCTCCGTCAAATGCACGTATTCGGCCACGGTGCAGGTAAGCGGTGCCCCGGCAGCACGCGGGGGCGCAGCCCCGGCCTAGGGGGAGTTTGCACAGTTTGCTGGCGGGGAAGCTGCCCGCTCGCTTGCAGGGTGCGCCCAAGCACTGGGGCACCAGCAGCACCGCCTGGGCCTCCGCGCGTTGGAGGCGATGCGTGTCGTGCTCGCTTCAAAGCCTCCACCGCAGGCCCCCAGCGGAGCAGGCACTGAGGAACAGCTCATTTATCCTCCTGGCCTTCTCTTACATTTGTCTTTCGATGACTGCAAGCAGATCCCAGGGTCTCTTGCTTCTCCCCAGCCATGTGTGCCGGGCGCCGCTTTGCGCCGGGGCTTGCGAGCGGGTGCACGTGCTGGCCGTCCTGCTAAAGCTCTTCTCTCCTTGGTGCTTGATGCCAAAATACCAGCTCCCTGTCGGGATCAGCTCGGTGCTTAGACCTCTCTGCACTCCTCCAAGTAATTCCTCTAATTATCACAGAAACCCCTATTTTTGCCCCGTAGCCATCTGAGGGCGGCAGGATGCCTGCTCTCGGCATGTGTAGCAGTGGGAGGGCAACCGGGACAGGCCAAATTTGGGGGGGCACAGCTGGAGGAGGGGGGTGACGCTGGGCCGCACCAGGTCCTGGTGGCAGTGCCAGGGCTGCCGGGCTTTCAGAATGGAAGGAGCAGCCACTGGTCCCCAGATTTAGAACAAAAACGGGACTAAATAATCCGAATTCCCTCCTCACGCGTGGGTGGTCATGCAGTGGCATCGGCAACTGGGCCGCCCCAGCGTGCCAGCCTGCCGCGGGCGAGGGAAGCCGCGTATCAGTGTGACACCAAGCCGAGGCTGATGGCATGCGATGGCGTCAGCTGGTGATGCTGGAGTTTACTTATTTTCCCTCTTGCTCTGATTTCCACCTTCAAAGCTTCTGCAGCGTTTCCCCCACCGGGTGAGCGCGGAGCTCGGCTGTCATAGAAAACCGTATTCCCCATGGCACCACGGGGGCTTGCCCCGCGTTTGGAAGAAGAGGGACTAGATCAGTCTCCCGGGGCTCAGCCCGGGCCGGTCGATCGGCCACAGTTTCTACTTTGGCTTGAGAAGGGGAAAAACAAGTTGTTGTGTAAGAATTGGGAGGAGAGCCTGAAGATCGGCATCCTTTGCCCTTTCAGCACCTGCAGCTCCAGCATTTCTTTATCTCGCTGGCACCTCGCACGGCAGCTCCGGGTGTCCTGGTGTGGCACCCAGCCGGTGTTGGAGCCCAAGTGCCGAGCGATGCTGTTGCAGGGATGCAGCTGTGACCCTGGGTTGGAGCTCGGGGCATCACTGCTCTGCTCTGCACCCCAAAACCCACAGTGCCCATGGACCCAGCCACCTTCAGCGTGCTGGGAAGGGTTCACCATCAGACACCGCGGTCTCCCCGGCTGGGTCAGCTGATGTCCCACTCGGTACGTTATGGAGCTAATTAATGGACGTTTTTATCTACGTGCCCAGGTCCCCGAGGGCTTCACGGCTGTGATGAGTGCCACGAGCTGGGAGAAGCAGAAGGATAACACCTTCGAGTTCAAGATGTCCCAGCCGATCCCATCGTACCTGATTGCTCTGGCCGTCGGGGACATTGTGTCTGCTGACGTCGGCCCAAGGTCAGTGGCTCTGGAGGAGACCTGAGCATTAAGCCCTGGCTGTGGGAGCTGCTGGGTGAAGCTCCCGTGCCGTGTTGTCCTTCGGCAGCTGCTGGCTGCCTCTCCCTGCACCGCTGGGCTCTGGAGAGCAGGCAGGCGCAGAGACACCGACCCTGAGCACGGCCGGGTCAGTCCCCCGGCTGCTGTGCGCGGTGCTGCGTCATCAGACCGCGGGCTCTGCCGGGTGAGGGTGCTGCTTCTTCCTGAGCGTGAGGAGGAGCCTCGGTGCCAGGTCCCTTCGCCTTCGAGGGTGTCCCTGGCTCTGCTCAGGCGTGTGAATGAGAGCAGCGTGTCCCCGTTCACGGAGGGTCCCAGATCTCTTCCCAAGGCCCGTGGTTTGTTCCGGTTCCCGGGTTGTCACAGTAGCCATACAAAAGCCATTCAGACAAGGAAGGAAATTACAGCAGTTTGCAGTATCAATCTAATTAGCTTCCTTTATCAGCAGGCTTTTATTTTGCTGTGGAGTAAACGGGCAGTTTTCATCTGATGAAGCAATAGGGTAAAAGTCTGCTAATGGCTAAAACTTCCTCTTCTGCACACTTGGCCAGGAGCCGTGTCTGGGCAGAGCCCTGCATGATCGAGGCTGCAAAGAGGGAGTACGATGGGGTGATTGAGGAGTTCCTGGAGGCTGGAGAGAAGCTCTTTGGACCTTATGTTTGGGGCAGGTACTGCCTCCTGTTCCTGAAGGACCTTGTGCCCTGGGGCTGGGCAGGGAGCATCCCTCCGTCCCCAGCTGCACCCGCAGGAGGAGGTGGGGCTGACCCAAGGTGTCTGCTCTTCCCCCGCAGGTACGACATCCTGTTCATGCCGCCCTCCTTCCCCTTCGGCGGGATGGAGAATCCCTGCCTCACCTTCGTGACACCCTGTCTGCTGGCCGGGGACCGCTCCCTGGCGGACGTCATCATCCACGAGATCTCCCACAGCTGGTTTGGCAACCTGGTCACCAACGCCACGTGGGGCGAGTTTTGGCTGAACGAGGGCTTCACCATGTACGCCCAGAGGCGCATTACCACCGAGGTCTACGGTGCGTGGCCTTGCCCGGCCGCGGGGCGCTGAGTCCCCGTGCGTGGCTGTGCCGTCGCAGGCCAGACCTGTGCGCGTCCCGGGTCCGTGTGCCGTGGCTCAGTGTGTCCCTCCGGGCGCTGCGTGCGGGGCCGGAGCCTGCGCTGCATCTTGGAAAAGGTGAAGAGCAGCAGCCTGCAGTGCCCGGGGGGTTTCGTGTTAGCAACAGAGCTGCCCTTGCTCTGAGAGATGGACGGAGCCCCCGCAGCCCCGTGCCAGGGACATGGGTGCTGAGCTCCTGCCCAGCCTCACCTTCCTCTTGCTCCCGTGGCTCCCTCGGGGAGCTGATACCAGCTGCCCTGAGCATCGCCCAGACACCCGCTCACATCCAGAAGCTCGGGCACTCCCAGCATCCAGATACATGTAAATGGCTCCAAAACCCTCTCACTAACCGGGCTGCCAGTCTGCCAGCCCAGTGCCTTGTTTATTGGTTTCCCCTCTCCCAGCTCATGCTTCCTTTCCATAGCAGCACCCCTTGCACTCGGGGTCTGGCTGGGGTCTCCGAACGCCTCCTGCTTGTCTCTGCCCAGGTCTGGCGTACACCTGCCTGGAGGCTGCCACGGGAAGGGCCCTCCTGCGCCAGCACATGGACAACACCGGGGAGGACCATCCGCTCAACAAGCTGCGGGTGGTTATCGAGCCAGGTCTGTGGGGTGTCCCTGTCCTCCCGCAGTCGGCTAGGGGGGAGCGGGGGCAAGCGAGGTGTGGTGTTGGCTGGGGGAAGCCCTATTACTGGGGTGCTTCATGGCTTGCAGTAAAGCCGGTGCTGGTGGTGGGACCCGAGTGAGGCAATGGCTGCAGGAGAGATGTGACAGCCTTGTGCCTGGCCCAGAAAGCAGAAGGCTCGGCGCACGCGAGGACTGTTTTGTTTTGCAGATGGGCAGATGATTCCTGAGGGTTTTCCCTTTTTCCAGGTGTCAATCCAGACGACACGTACAATGAGACGCCCTACGAGAAGGGGTACTGCTTCGTGAGCTACTTGGCCCATCTCGTGGGGGACCAGAGCAAGTTCGATGCCTTCCTCCAGGTCGGTATGAGGAGGTGCCAGGTGGAGGTGCCAAGTCGTACAAAACCCTGTGGTGGGAGGCCAGGGCGCAGCGGGACCCTGGGAGGGACAGGCTGAACAGGGTGGCTGGGGAGAGGAAGAGGAGGTGGGAACGGAGATGTTCACGGGGGAATGAGACGAGAGCAGAGCTTGGCCCATGCTGGCAGCAGCTGGTGGCGATGCTTGAAGGTGTCCTGGGGGATGCAGGGGGCTGGGCAGTCCCCGAGGGGGGGAAAACGGGGGCCGGTGTGGGCTCGGCAAGGCTAAGCCTCCATGAGATGGAGCACGGGGAGGGCCAGGCAGCACTGCCGGGTGTGAGCGTGTGTGGCATCATGCCCCGGCCGTCCCCACAGGCCTACGTGAACCAGTTCAAGTTCCAGAGCATCACAGCGGATGATGCCCTCGGTTTCTTCCTGGAGTACTTCCCAGAGCTGAAGGAGAAAGGCGTGGACTCCATCCCAGGTCAGCACGGCACCTTCCTGCCGGGGGACTGGGGCCCTGCTTTGCAAACCAGCACCCTGCGGGCGTTGGAGCCATCCCGTGTCCCGTGCAGACCCTGTGCACATCGGTTTGTGGGTTTTACTGGAGATGCTGCTGCTGCTACTGGTCTTGGCTCCACTAACCCGGGCTCAGGCATGCGCCTGCTCAGCCTGATTTTCCATCCAGTCCGTGCTCTGCGCTCAGGTGCTGTTTCATGGGGGTTCCCCATGGATGGCTGAGCCCGGCAAGTCTCTAGCACCAGGATACAAGTGTTTGCTGGAGCTGCTGGCAAGCACTGGGATCAGGCTCAGCTGGTGCCCCAGGCTCAGCTCAGCCTTGCTGCAGAGAGCCAGGCTTGGCCGGAGCTTTCTGTGCTGGAGCCAGCTCATCTCACTGGTGGCAGCGGGGCTGTTACTGCACAATCACGCACCAAGCCCAGGTTAACGGCCTCACCTCATTAGTCTCTGCTCGTTGCCATCCCTGGGCAGGTTTGGTGGTGCTGGGGTCACCCTCGGAGAAGGCAGTGGGATGTCTGGGCAGCAGCGCCCGGTGCAGGGTTCAGAGAACTTCCCAGCTCTCCCTCCCTTCCCCGTGGCAGGCTTTGAGTTCGACCGCTGGCTGAACACGCCGGGCTGGCCCCCCTACCTGCCCGACCTCTCGCCAGGGGAGCAGCTGATGAAGCCGGCAGACAAGCTGGCAGAGCTCTGGGCAGCCCATGGCTTGAACATGGAGGCGATCGAAGCCGTGGACATCACAGCCTGGAGGACGTACCAGCTGGTCTACTTCCTGGACCAGGTCCTGCAGAAGTCCCCCCTGCCAGAAGGTGAGGGCCAGGTCACCTCCCAGGGCTCTGGTGGCCAGGGGAGACACAGGGTGACATGCCCCAGTCCAGCCAGTTGGCTGGGGATGTGAGGACACGTCAGTGGGACACGTGGGTGCATGGCCATCAGCCCATCCCCACTGTGGTCCAGCAGTGCTGTTCTGGTGTCGGGGAAGCCTTGATCGGTGCAGTGGGGAGTGGAGAGCCAGGCGAGCTGTGTCCCTAGATGTTTGGGGACACATGCAGTGGCAGGGAGGAGCCCTGCTGTCCCCAGGCTGGCTCAGCTGGGCTGTCACCTCTCCGTGTTCACCTCTCCTTGCACTCTTTGCTGAGGAACCTCCCTACCCCTCATGCTGGCATCCCAAGCCATCGGGCCTGTGGCTCTGCAGGGCTGCCTGGCCCCAGGGGGCCCAACACAGGCACCCCCCAGCCCGGACCCAGTGAGTGCCTGGGATGCTCCCAGGGCTGGGGGTGCCAGGGGGTCCAGGGCTGCCCCCGTGGCTGGCAGGATCCCGGGGGATTTGCAGCGCACCCGGCGTGGGCTTGCAGGGTCACCTCAGAGCAGGAGCTGGGAGCTGGAGGCAAAGCCCCCGCGGGGGTGGTGGTGATCCCCCTCTTGCAGGCAACGTGGAGAGGCTGAGCGAGATGTACCCCAAGATCTCCAAGTCCCAGAATGCTGAGCTGCGACTCCGCTGGTGCCAGATTGTCCTCAAGAACAACCTGGAGGCCGAGTACAGCAAGGTCAAGGACTTCCTCCACAGCCAGGTTTGTCCCTGGGCAGTGGCAGCTGCGCCCGGCAGCGCGCCATGGGGGGAGAGACGGGCACAGGACCTGCTGCGCCGGAGGGCCAGGGGTTGGCTCTTGCTCTTGACAGACCCACAGAATGGATTGGGCTGGAAGGGACCTTCAAAGGTCACCCAGTCCCACCCCCCTGCAATGACCAGGTTGCTCACAGCCCCGTCCAACCTGACCTGGAATGTTTCCAGGGATGGGGCATCTACCACCTCCCTGGGCAACCTGGGCCAGTGTGTCACCACCCTCATTGTAAAGAATTTCTTCCTTCTGTCCAATCTAACCCTATCCTCTTTTGGTTTAAAACCACCCCTGCCTCCATCCCATCGCTACAGGCCTTGGTCTCTCTCTCTCCATCTTTCTTACGAGCTCCCTTTATATGAGAAAAGGCCACAGTAAGGTTTCCCCGCAGCCTCTTCTCCAGGCTGAACACCCCCAGCTCTCCCAGCCTCTCTCCACTCTGGAGGGGCTCCAGCCCTCAGGCCATTCCCATGGCCTCCTCTGGCTCTGTTCCAACAGGTCCGTGTCTGTCCTGCACTGGGGCCCCCGAGCTGGATGCAGGGCTGCAGGGGGGTCTCACCAGAGCAGAGGGGCAGAATCCCCTCCCTCGCCCCGCTGGCCGTGCTGTGGGGGATGCAGCCCAAGGAGATGGTTGGCTTTCTGGGCTGTGAGTGCACAGGCCTGGGTCGTGTCCAATTTGTCACCTACCAGTGTCCCCAAGTCTTTCTCTGCAGAGCTGCTCTCCATCCCGCCCTCCCCCAGTCTGTAGTGGTAGCGGGGATTGCCCTGAACTGGGTCCAGGACCTTGCACTTGGCCTTGTTGGACTTGAGCTTCTCATGGGCCTGCTCCTTCTTTGTGGTCAAGGTCTTCTCCCCTCTCCAGGCACTGCAGTGCCAAGGGCAGCAAGTTCCACCTTGTCCCACGCTGCACGCCTGCCCTGGCCCAGAGCAGTGTGCCCTGGGGGGGAATGGGGGGCTCCTGGGGCTTCACCCCACCGGAGCCAGGGAGGCGGCTGGGGAGTAACCCCCGCTCTGCCTGCAGGGGAAGCAGAAGTACACCCTGCCCCTCTACCGCGCCATGTGGGGCGGGTCGGAGTCAGCCCGGGCCCTGGCCATGGAGACCTTCTCAGCTACGGCCCCCCAGCTCCACGTCAACGTCCAGAACTACGTCAAGAAGATCCTGGGCTTGAAGGTGGCGGAGGACTAATGAGTGCAGCCCGGGCTCCGCTCCCTCCCTGGGACTGCAGCGTGCTCGCCCTCACGTCATGTTTCTTTATTAAAATTTGTAATTTTTCTCTTTTTGTGCTGTTCCTGTTCCCAGCAACCCATGGGCAGGCTTTGGCACGGCTCCCTGCTCCTCCAGCCTAGGAACCAGCCTGGTGCCCCAGGAGGGGACCCTGCCAGCCCTGGTCCCCCCCTTGGAGGCTGGTGGCTTCTCCTGGTTTTGGCATGGGGGGATGGGCCTGGAGCAGGTCCTGACCCACCGCGGGGTCTGGTCCTTGCAGGGGAGATGAGGGGCGCTGGTCCTCTGCCTGGGGGGGCTGGTGCTGTTGGCACCACAGGAGCTGACCCTGCAGGCTCCGTGGTGGCCATGGAGCAGCAGAAGGGGAACCTCTTGGCTTTGCAGCCAAAAAAAACCCCCCCCCCCCCCCGCCAGCCCCTCTCCCGAGGGCACAGTGCCAAGCCCCACAGGAGCGCTGCCAGCACATCCGCAGCGTCCCATGATCTCCCACGCCCGCCCCCCGCCCCCCGCAGGCACCCGGCCCCGCTGCAGGGTCCCGGCAGAGCCCGGGTCAGGTGGGAGCAGCCGTTGGGGGCCAAGACCATCCCATAAACCTGGACCTAACACGCGGGGAGTGACGACAGCAGATTTCTGAACAGCAGCGTAATGGACGGGGGGTCTCTGCCCCCGCGCAGCCTGATGGGCTCTCAGCCAAGCGTGTTCCAACGAGTCCCTGCTCCGGCGAGCAGCCACGCGCTGACAAGCCCGAATGGGCACGGAGGTGGTGCCATGTGCTTAGCTGGGACCTGCTCTCTGTAGCTTGCTGGGATAAATCCCAGTTCGGCCAAGGATGGCACTAAAGCAGGACTTGAGGGCATTGAAGAGCCAGTGTGGCCTACATACAGCAGAGACGAGGACTAAGCCAAAGCAGAGAGCCATGCTGTTACCTGTTCCGTGTCAAATGCAGGAATATGAGTGCACTCCCCAAAATTCCAGTACAAAACTGCCCCAAGGCTGCCCCAATACCAGTAATCCCAGGAATCTGCTGGCTATAAAGGCCACCATCTCAAAGGTATGCTCTGAGGTGGTGGCAATAAGCCCACCCAATTGCCTTAGCAAGCACAAGCCAAGCCCCCTGCGTGTGCTGGCCCTGCGGCTCCTCCAGCACCGGCTGCCCCTGCTGGACCTCCTGGCCCGAGATCCCTTGGGAAACCCAGGGGTGCCCCGTGGGGCTGGTGGGGCCGTGCGTCCGCCTGATCCTAGGGGAAGGCTGGGCCATTCCCCCTCAACCGCCCCAGCTCTTCCCCTGTCTCCTCCTGAGACCCAGCCCAGGGCCAAACCGTGGGGGCAGCTCCGGCCGAAGGGCTCAGCCTTGCCCATGGGCCAGGCCCTCCCTCGGAGGGGTGCACGGTCCCAGTCCCCCGCACAGCAGCAGCCCAGAGGCAAATCACGGCACCACAACAGCACCGCTGACCGCAATTTTTCAGACAATAAATCCGCTATGGTCACCAGAGCCGGGGCGAAGCCAAAACCACCTCCACAGCACAGACGCCCGCAGCGCCGCAGCTCAGAGGGTGCAGAGACAACGCGTTTCCTCCCTGGTGGGCTCAGGAATAAGCTCCAAACCCCAAATAGTTTGAGAAAAATGGAGTCCAAGGGGCCGATTATGGCGTGGTTGAAATCAGACCGTTCATCCTCACGGAGGGACACAGGCTGCGCTTCTCTGGGAAATGGGTGTCCTCTAGTGGATTCAGCATTGCTGAAGATAACTTGCAGTTTTTCTTACAAGTTGTAGCGTATAACCTTTCTCCATTTGCAGATCTTCTGGCTTCCCAGGGAACATGCGGATTATCGGTACAATTAATGTGACCTCTGACAAGACACTTCGTTACCTGTGGGGAAATAATCCCTTGGCTCTCAGATACATTTGCCACCCCTGCTCTGACTCAGCTCAGCAAGGCATCAGCTGGGAGGCAGAGCGAGCGGTGGCGAAAGCATTTCCCTTGGATCAAATGCAACGGCGCGTCCTCCGGTGCAGTGGCTGCAACGCCCTCAGCATACCGAAGCGTGCACGTGCCTGTCACGCTACAGGCTGCCCATCAGGAGCTCACATCCCCGACTGCACCGGGAACACTGCGCCGGCCTGAATTAAAAATCATGGTCACAAGGGTGGAAACACAGGGGCTGGGCAGCTGCGCTTCCCCGGAGGGATCTTCCACCGCTCCAGCTCAAGCCAACTCTTGCCATTCCAAAAAGCCAAGGCGAGAGCAGCACCGCGTCAGCGCTGCCTTCTGCTTCGCCTCTGCAAACCGGTGCAGCTCAAGGCAGGACAAGATTTAGATTCTCAGCTTCTGTGTCCCTCCCTCCCCCGGGCTGCCTTGCTGGCTCTCGGGCTGGGGAGCGGTTCTGCCTGCAGATGCTCCACCAACACCACCTCATCTCCAGCGCTCCCCAACCAAGCTGCACGATTCAGCAGCCAGGGAGAGGCAGAGCTCCTCTCCCCTCTGCAGCGTGGGGAGCATCCAGCAGGGCGGGGAGCTGGGGAGCTGCGACCGGGAGGGAAGGGCAGCAGCTTCTGAACGGGCTGGGAAGGGCGCTCTGCCTTCTTTCACCTTCCTGCAAAGGCAACGGCTAACGAAGACGCTTCAGCATAAAATTAGTAACAAGATGTAGCGCACTTATTTTTAACAAAGTGACCTTCATCAAGCTCAGAGCTCTTTTTGCTTAATTTTTTCCAAAATGAAAGCCAAGTCAATCATGAAATGCCAGGAGAGGATGTTAACTCTTTATTAATAAATTGATTTAGAAAGGCTTAGCGAGACAGGATTAATGGATTTGATGGTCAGAAAGGACCGCTGTAATCTTCTAGGCTGACCTGCTGCAGAGCACAGGTCTGGGTTTCCTGCAGCCCACCCATCAGGGCAGCTGCAAAAGGGCTTAGCTTTAATCCATGCCAGGGAAGAGTCTCTGAGCAGTCACTACATTCTGGTCCAGTGGTCAGCCTCACTGCGAACACCAGTGCTCTCTGTTTCCAGTTCTGTTGGATCTGACTTCCACTCACAGCCCCTGGCTGTGGCAGCTGAAGTTCTTTAAATAGTATTCTTTAAATATTGTGTTTCAAAGTATTAATGACTCTCTTACTCATGACTGCTTTATTTTACAGTATAAAAGTAATAATGGGCTTGGTTCTGAACTTAGTTACTCCCAAGCCCACGTGGAATAAATTAATTGCTGCGATGGTTTCAATTCTACACTTGCGTAACAGACACCAAACACTTCTCGGCCGAGGTGCAAACCAAGCGAATCCATGGGAGAGCAAGTCAGCTGTCCATGCTCCTCTTGGCCGCCTGCTGTGCGGTGTAGACGCTGTGAGCAGCTCAGTAGGGAATGGTAAAAACGAGAGTCAGCCGTAAAGTGCTAGGTTTTTTGAGGAACGAATGAAAGGTTCGATTACCAAAGCATGTCATATGTCTGAGCCCAGCTCTGCGCACTGCTTGTCTGATATGTGGTTAGCTAACGACTCTATGATGTCAAGGAGGAGCAGCTGACTTAGGGAGCGGAGATTTGGCAACTTGGAGACCTTCAAGGAAAAGAAAAACAGAACAGAAAAAAACAGAAAGAAATTAAACCCCTCCCCAAACCATGGCTGAGGTATCACTGTTTTACCCCTGCCACCCAACGTGGAACAGGCAGGGCTGGGCACGTATGGCGTGAGATCACGGTCGGAGCTGGGCTGCAGGGGGCCCGCGGGGCTCCAGTCACAATTCCAGGCTGCTGCAGGGAGGGGACAGGAGTGGAGAAGCGCAGAAACGCTGAGCCCAGCACTGCCCCTCTGAGAAAGGAGAGTAATCCCTGTTCGTACTGACAACTCTAAGCTAATGGATGCCAACTAAGCACTCTCTTAAAAGCAAAGTTGGGCACCAGCACGGCCCTGAACCGTGAAGTCTGTGTGCTTTTACTGAGAACGTGACTTCGGAGCTGATCTCTTCGCTCCTGGGTGCTCCTAAGGCGAGGCCGTGCTCAGCGTCCGTGCTGGTTTTGCTGGCGTGCCTCCCGCAGTCAAAGCAGGTCACTGGAGCACTAGCCAACAAAACCCTTTGCCACATCAGATATATGCAAATCTACAACAAACTTTGTGCTTTTAGGCTGTTCAGAAGCTCAACTGTTATCAAAAAGGAGCTCTACGCATTCCTTCCTTCTCCACAACCTCAGAGGAATGAGCCAGGAATCCCTCCTTCTGGAGTTACTAACACACAACTCAGCCCTGGAGGCAGACTCTGCCTAGAAGCCTGTCCACCCGCCCGACCTGTACTAACCGATCTAATAAAGATAGCCCCTGGCTCTAAGGAGCTCGACTGTGACAAAGAATAAAGATGTCCTGAGCAGCTTTTGAAACCCAGGAAGGAAACGGCTGAGTACACTTTCAGCAAGAGCTCAGGACGTGCTTCAAGTAATATCCCCACCGGGGGCTGGGAAGGGAAGAGCCCCCCTTAACACCGGTAGCGACCCTGCCCCTGCACCCAGGCACGCGCTGCAGAGGAACAGATCAGGGTGTCAGTACGAATGCTTCAGAACAGCAGTTTTATTAGGGCTTTTGCACAAAACTGACACACAGGAGCCTAAAAACACGTTGCCCAACCTAGCAAACCTCTGGGAACAGCTCTTCAATTCGTGTTCTTACTGTGGGGAGAACTCCTGAACAGTCTGAGTTGAGAACAGTGTCAATCAAGCTGGAAGAACAGGAGATCCCAACGCCATACACCCGGCCTGCCTAAGCCTTGATGACCCACCGGGCTTGCGCAGCTCGAACAAGTCGCCCTTCAGAGCCTGTGGCTTTCCTGGGAGCAGAACGGCAAGCATTCGTGCCCAGCCACACACAGAGTCACCCAGCGCCAGGCCAAAAATCACACACTGCAGCCTCTCAGGCCAAAGAAAAACATTGCATAATGAAGATTTCTTCGTGCACATCTGCTTGACAGTCTTCCAGCCACATTTTGATGAAAACTGTTCTAGCAGTCAACAGTTTAAATATAAAACATTTCCACATATTCTGGTTAGCGGAGTACAATTAAGTAACGCCCTTCCGTTCAAATCTCTCTTTCTGAAATGTCGCAATGTTCGTCTCCCCCCAGTACGTTCTGGTGAGAATCACGCCAACCTGTTTGTCTTCCTGCAGCCTCCGCTGGGAAGTTGAGACCGTGAGATTTCAGCTCTCAGGGACTGTAACACATTGACCCCAAGCCCGAGGAGATGTCCCAGCCACCAGGCTACCCTGTAGCCCACGGTGGGACCATTCCCCAGCCCCTGCTGGAGCTGGGCCGCTCTGCAGGATTCACGAGGCCAGAGGAAAATGCACTAAGATGAAGGCAGGGGCTGTAACCTCGTGCTCCAACTGGGAGTGCGATTCCTGGATGCCAGCTCCACTCTCAAAGCTTTTTATGCATTTTCAGTTATTTCTGAATGCAAAATGCATTTAATAAAGAGCGTGAATACCGCCCTCTGCGTCACCCTAGATACGAACTGGACTGAGCGGTGCTTTCCTTCCCCATGGGCAGCGGCGGGAGGCTTGTGGGACTAAACGTACAGAAGATAGCGAGCTACTTGAACACTAACTAGGGAATTGTTACCAATAAGCGTGTAGCATCCAGAAATCCCAATTCCTGTGATTTATCTATCAATTTCAACAATACTAACAGTTGTGCAACGAACTGGTGACATGCTGGGAAACCCTCGTGGAGGGATCGTATCTCAGAGGAGCAACTGAACGACAGGGCCCTTCCCTCGAGTGAGGACAGGAACATCAGCACATCAGGCTCTTGACCTTTCCTTATCACTAATGCGTCACCCCACACATCCAAACATGGGAGATACAGGAAGCCCCGCCAGGACACGGTAATTTGCCTTTTGAGCACATGACAATGTAACATCTATGACAGAGAATACTTCAAGAGAAATATGAACAGCACACTCGTAACTGCTAGTGAAAGAGATTTGTGCCCTCAATACATAACAAACTTATCCTGCTACACACATGAGAACCCAGCAATGGCATGGCACAAAATGAACAGCTGGAACAAGTGGAAATGGAAGCAATTCTGGGTAACTTCTATCTTGGAAAGTCTTCACATTTCCAGACCAGGCTGTTCTAATCTTTTGTTTATATTTTAGTGTGAAAAGTATTCCTAGCAGACCTGTCAGTGCCAGTGATAGGCAGTCAGCTCTCGGCTGTCTCACATGAGAAATGATGAAATGGATTCCTATATTAATGTGTCTTTAACCACCGCAGTGACAGAGGACAGCAGCTCTCAAAAGCCCCAGAAAAGATGCAACCAACCTTGGTGAACTGGTGAACGATGATGTGCAGGCAGTGCCTCTTCATGTCCAGCGCCTGGGTCTTGTCAGCTGCCTCTAAAATCTAAAGCGAAAGCAATGATGTGATTTTCCTTCTGCACGGCTCAGAGGTACAGGGCACAAACACTGTTCTGACTCGGAGGAGGTAATTCCTCTGAGCTAGGGAAACATCTCCACTTTTCATTACAAACCTGCATCTTTTCTGAACTATTCAAAAATAAGCCTTGGGTTTGAAATGTGTGGAGCCCTCAGGAGATAATCAGTAGGAAACTGCAGATCTCTTTCAGAGCCAGGTTCTCTGAAGTGCCCCGGTGAGACTGGCACACGCAAGAGCCAAAAGCAGTTAACACTGGAACTGATTCTGCTCGTGTTGCAGTGGGCTCGGTCTGCCTACCTGGCAGGTGGCTTTGTAGGCTTTCTTAACACAGACTATTTTTTGATAGCTCAAACTTCATTGCCAGATCCTGTCAGCATCATCAATGAAACAAGACTAACGTCACCTGCACATCACCATTTGCCCTGGTAAAACTGTCTACCAAAAAAGGGGTTGGAGTTGAGTGCTGAGCACACGGTACATCTTCAAAAGACCTTTAGAAACACTGGTCTACCACGGGGGATGAGGAGCTCAAGCGGAACATCCTGTTGGCCAGCTGAGCAGTACCTGCAGCACGGGACCACTAATGACACAAAAAGCAGACAGAGAAACAAAGGCACTGAAGGCTGCGCTCCTGCGTACGCGTCAACCACGCAGGGCCACTGTCATTAGAAGGGTTTGTGCAGTCTCAGTGGACATCAGTCTGGAAGCGACTCTGTGAACCTGGCACTGAGGGCACTCACTTGAGTAGACCCTTTGGCTTTCCTCTATCTAAGTCAAGCGAGTAATTAAAGCTGAAAGCTGCTTGGGGACAATTACCTGGAGTACGTTCTCCACTGTGACGTTCATTTCCAGATTCTGCTTACAATAGGCTTGCAGTCTGTTGTTGGAGAAGCCGTAATAGTAAGGTGCAGCAAAGAGGTAGCTGTTAATCTCATTAAGGAAAAAAAAACCATAAAGCAAAGGTAACAGCACTGATTGTAAATACAAACCAATGACAGAAGTTAAAATGCGGTGCCTGTTAATGCAGCCCTCAAAAATCCTCCCAGGCTGTGCCTGGCAATCTGGAGCAGAAGGAAGCTGAGCTGCTGCACATGCACTTCAGAGAAATACTTCAATTACTGTAGATTTAAGGATACAGGGAGTCTTCAGGAGGCATGTTTACTTCTCCATAATAAATGTATCTAAGCATAGATTCAAATGCTTGCTTGCTGGGAACCATTTCGCCTATAGAAATATTCACTTGCCCATCTTCTGGCATGAAGGAACGGAACATGGCTTCAAAGTAACTGGAAAAGGAAATAAAACTGATGTAACACATTCTGCAGATGGATGGTTTAACCCAGTATTGTTCAAAGGCTGCTATTAAGCGCTACAGCTTCCAAAGAAGCAAATTCAGGCAACAACCTGGGCATAAACACTGCTAAATTGTTGTTTTCATATATGTCTGCCTGTGAGAGAACTCCAAATTCCATCAGCACTACCTGAAATTTGTCTCCGTTTCTTGAAAATTAGGACACATGGTGCTTTGATTTTTGTCTAATTTGCATAAGACCCAGTAGAGAGCTTAAAGCATTATGAATTTCCTTGGTATCTACAGGCTGCCAATCATGCAGGGTTGTTTTAAGAGCTGTGAAATGCTTCTGGTAAAATACCACGGTAACTAATACTGAATATTATTACTGGGACTGGAAAAAATTGTGACAGTATTTGAAACAGCAATTTTATGTGAACACAAATGACTTGCAGAACATAAAGGTGCAGGTACCCAGAACACATAAGTGAGGGACAAACCCACTTCACCCACAGACTGAGGAGGGAGAATAGCACCCGTCTTCAGAAGGGTGAACTTGTCTCTGCAACAGAGTAGGGGAACAATCTAGCCTCTGCCACGTGCCACTTTTTGTTTCGCTTATTCATACCCAGTCTTAAACATCAGCAAGTGAGAAAGAGGTTAAAGTTTCACAGGGTTTGAAATGGATGTTCACCACCAGAAGACTCTTCCTGACCTCAGTAGACATCTGTTGCTTTCCACTTCACTGAAACTGCCTTATGCTCTACACCCTCTTCCCTTCCTGTGATTTTACAGATTCTTTGTCTTGCAGTGCAGCTTTTCATGCATCCTCTAGGGAATCTCTACAGTTTTAATTTCCTCCTATCTTTCCCTGCTGGGTATCAAATTGAAAAAAATATTTAATCACTGTTGCTTACAGGCTTATTACACTCATTGAGCAAAGCTGCACCTTACACTTCATGCAGACAGAAAGTTCCTCCCTGTCTCCCAAAAAAGCAAGCTGACCCACAGATTGCACAGCACTGAATTTTACACATACGATCTCTCTTAGTTTTAGTAAACAGCGACTAACCTGGAGCGGGCTGCTAGGATTGCTTTATGGGCTGGCCTTGGGTGGCCGTCTAAGAGAAGGATGATATCACAGAATTCGGTCCCAGCTCCTTCTAGGTAAGCCTTCATGTCCTGAATTAAAGATGTTCCTGAAAGTTAACATATTGAAATAGTTAAAGACACGACAGTCCCAGGTGACCAGGTACTATCAAGCTGTAGCTCCAGCCCCCCCTTCCTTTGGGACCCTCGGGGTGAGTTTGAGGCAGGCCCTTCCTCATAATCCTGGAGCAAAATGAGCTTCATCCTCCCCCATCGCAATCCATTCCTGCCCATCCCAGGAACAAACCTGTCAGCTTGGCTTTCAAACTGCTGACAGCAAACACCCGCAGTGACCACACTGAAAGGTGTTCTCTATAGATAAAGAAACCTGATTTTTCCCCACCCTTTTCTTCCCATTATTTCCAACCACCAGGAATATAAAATTTTGTCTCTTAATGGAAAAGCTTTCGCAAATCCTCAATAAAGGCTTCTTTTATCCAACACTTTAATTAACCTTTGCAAATAGACAATAACTGAGAAATAGAGCACAGCCAAGTCTGATGCAAATTCACCCATATTTTCAAAGTTCATCTTTCAATTTTTTGACGTTTGGGTCTCTCGCACCATTCGAGCTCTGGATACAGAAGCTGGCTATGCCGTTGTCCTGCACGGTGCACCCCTCTTCTCCCTGGGACAACTGCCAGCCGAAGCCTTTCTACTTGACCTTCCAGGGCTGGCTTCGCCACCTTTTTCTCCAGTCCCCAATTCTTTTTGTGCAGTATTCCAAGACAATACTGGCAATGCCTTGGAATTTGTGGCCTCAGCAAATTTCATTATTACATTTCTTTTTTTGTGTGTGTTGGGATGATAAAGTCTTGAATGAGGCTAGTCCCAAATGATGAATTCTGTAACAGAATTGTAAATCAAATCTCCTTTCAGCACAATCACAGAATGAAAACTAAAGACATGACCATTAGTACAGGTTATTTATCTTCTTAAAGTCTTTTCCTCCCTATCTTCTCTTCCTTTCTTCCATTAACTTTGTCTTGGTTAATTTTTCCATGTTTTTTTTTCCTCTCCCTCTCACTCTCTCTCACAAGGTCAACCTTGTCAGCATTGGCTTACCCACAAGATCTTCTGCTCCTTCTTCAGTGAAAAACTATGAGCAGGCCAACCCTCACACTCAGCTTTGTTACCTTCTAGTCCTCTTAAACTGAATGTTCCACTGCCTTTTGCCTCTTCTCTCCCCAAACAGAATCAGGATATTTTATTGCAGGAAGAACATGACTATATTTAAGGTGTCCTTTCACATATGTTGATGGGGATAATGTTCTGACTGACGCTCAGTCACACCCTGTCTTAGTCTGGGAAACAGCCTAAGCACAGTTATACCAACTGGAGAATCGGTGGTCTGCAGTGGTCCACTTCCTAGGCTGCTTCCTAGACTAAACAAACCATTAGCAATGCAAAACCAGCACAACTAATAACTTTATAAAGCATAAAGTTACCGATGTCAAGCGGCTGATCAGAATGTGTTCGAACAGGAGGTTGCTGTTTTCTCCGTACAATCTCCACTATGAGGGATGATGAAAGATGCTCAAACTCCTTCATCATTATTACCTGGTTAAAATGTGATTCCTTCACCACAAAGTTGAGGCAATGTTCCTTAAAAAAAAACAGTATTAATAAAAAATTACAGTTTACTGTATGAAGTCATCCTACAGCATCACATATGTTACCACATTGCGGGTGTAAACATCCACCAGTACGACCCTCCACAGGGATCCTGCAGCTGGAACTATCAAACAGTGACCTCCTTACTAAGGGACCATTTAGGCTCCTACTTGAACAGGAAATTCAGGAGAATTCTAAGCATCTAGAAAAACCTGACTCGGAAATAATAACGGGGAAAAGATTAATTGTCTCCCATCTAGCTGCTCTGAAGATTTCTAAAATAAGAATCTCAGGAGATGCCGAAAACCTCACGGAGCTAATTGAGACTGGTTGCTATCTCATAATAATTATTTATACAATTAGATGCCAAAATTTAATTAGAAGGGTGAAGAGATCTTAACTCTTAACACTCTATACTAAGGGCACCAACAGTTTGCAGGATTTCCTTGTGTGAATTTTGCCTTAACCTTTTCTGTAAAGGTTGCGCAGTCTGGAAGAACTCTTGTAGGGTCTTGTATGACAAACTTGCTAGGAAAAACAATGTGGTGGAAAGGGGACAAATTAACCAAACCTAATGCTAAACAGTTAACGTGACAAAAAATGGCACTTCATTTGTCAGTGCACACCAAGGCTTTCCCTCAGAACATTTTCATAAGCAAAAAATACCATCTATACCAGCTCACCATAAGGTGGGTACAAAATTCATTCAAAGAATAATTACTACCATCCATTTTCTGCCAAGTTATTTCACCTGGGATCCACAGGGATCTGTCCAGGACCCATCTGTAAAATGTTTTAAACAATGACTAGGATGCCAGGAAGAGCAACCTTCTGCAGATGGCACCTACCCACGAGGACTACCGCGCACTTGAGAAGACAGGATGCCAACTCAAGGTGATCCTGACCAAATGGAGTTGTGTGGAAGAGCCCCTGTCACCCTGCTGGTAGTGAAGGCAGGTGGAGGTAGCTGCCTGATATGGAATTATTGGCACTAGATCCACCAATGCTGAGATACTTGCTTGAGCTTCTGCACAGCTAATGGCATCATGGTCCTATGCAGCAAAGACTGTGCCAGCATTTATGTACTGGCTGCTGACTCTGCTGCTGTCCTCCTGGATGCCTTCCCTTTGCCCAAATTCAGTGCATAAAGAGTGCCTGAGGAAGGGCTGGTGCATACTGATTTGTCTAGCCCCACTCTGCTTGCAACCGTCAGCTATATGGCCAGCTGATGCGCCCCAACTGCCCAAATAGGTATTGCATCATCTTGGACTCTTGGACTTGGGTGGAGGAGCTGCTTCTCTGCAGCTTTAAGCAGAATCGCCTCTGGCCACTGTTGGTGGGAACCAGACCATCACAGCAAATCATGGTCTGAAGCCTGGGAGTTTCAACTCTCTTGTGACTTTCAGCAAACGCCTAAAAGCCCTTGTCCCACAACAGAGACAAAGAATCGCAGACACATTTTGGTTTTCAGTGGAGTGTTTTTCGAATTAAAGGCATGAGAATAGAATTTAGCTTTTCATCGGACGAGGTGAAAGAACCTGTTTGCAGTTGTATAAAACAGAAAATGCACTGTTTCCATCTTGCTGCAGTGAGAGTGAACTGAGGAAGAGTCAAAGTCACCCTGCCCTTTACATCCCACAGGGCAGATATGCAAAAATATCAAACACTTACTGAAAAAAAACTACATAATATTCATGAGCAACTGCAGGACAATCCACTCTAGCATAACTCAAGCAACTGTAACTATAGGAAAGAACTGAATTTGCAAGAGCTGACAGCTGACAGCTTTTGCAAAGCATTAATTACATCAATTTTATTTTTTAAAATTTCTTATCAGTTACTTTGTATGCAAAATGTGATTACCTTTAGCTGATCCAGCTGAAGCTTGTTAGCATTTTCACACACAATGAGCACATTCTGCAGATCTACGGATGCTTCAATATATTGAAGGCAGAGCTGTTCCAGTCGAGAGAGCTTGAAGTTTAAGGCTAGTTTGTATACATCCATAATAAGTAACACATCCTGCACATGACCTGAAATTACAAGAGATAAAAATGCTGGAGAGCTCACAGAACAAAAAGAGAAACTTTTCTCAAAGTATTTCTTTTTACATGAACTTGAGCATTCGGCATGGTAGAATGGGCAGCAATTGGAGTACTTTTATGGAGAAAAAAATTCCATTGCTGGTTAGACAAAATCTGAATTGATACTAAAAAAGGAGTTTCAAAATTGAGGCATGAAAGAGCAACCCCAAAAGATTTTTTGGACAAAGATTTTGTGACAATCTGGATCACAATTTTCTAAAACCCTCAAAAGAAAGTGAAGTCTCTAAAAACACTGACAAGCTCTGAAGCTAGCAGCCCAATTTTCCAGCTCTGCTGAAGTCCTTGGTTTTTACGCAGTATTAGCAACTAGCTCCCTGATTTTGACAGACCCTGACGAAGGCACTCTGTGCTTGTGCGTGTACAGACCTGAGGCTGGTCTAGAAGAGAGGGCTGAAGTAAGAGAGGGGCAATGGGGCTGCTGGGACACCAGCAAGGAATGCTGGGACACCTTGACACACTCAAGGAATAATCCCCAGATCTCTACCTTTTGTTAGAGAAAAGCCTTCTTGCATGTCACGTGCATTCCCTGTGCCTAATTGGGAAAATCCCCTTTGATAAGCATGCCCAATTCTACTAGCTCAGCCTCTGGATGGATCCCCAAGGTGCTGCCCTCTGAACTGAGAGGAGCAACTAGGAATACAAATGGTCAGAACAGGGCCATTGGAGGATCCCAGCAGACAGGTAAGCACCAGGGGGAACATTTGATGGCCTGCGGAGAATGGTAGCAGGCTGCCTGGGAAGCCTGTAACAAAGGGGAGAGTTTGGTGTGATAACTTCTTCTTCAGTCTGATCCTGTCCTGCAATGATCAGTGAACCTGCTGAGAGCAGGACCTGGCAATGTCGGCAGACACCAATGAGAAGGTTCCCTCATCCCCATTAATTAGGCTTGCTCTCAGACATGCCACCTCTCAGGGAAAGCCTTGAGACAACTGCATACAACTTACTATTTTCCTAAGAATTACCTTTTATAGAAAGGAAAGATCCAGGACTGAAGCTGAAGCAAAGCTTCCAGCATTAGGACAGACATACGTCACTTTAAATGCCTGTGCCACGTGGCTGCAGCTTCCCCAGCCCCACGAGCTGGAGTTCCCCCTGGGTATCCAGTCACTCAAACAAGGCCATGAGTTAAGATTTGCTGTGTGGGGCCCGAGAGATCTCTGGCTATTACCACTCAGCCTCCAACTGTTTTTAACTCAGGGATCTTCAATGAATGCATCGAATGGATTTTTCATTTCTTGAGGCATTCCTTTCTATTGGCATTTTGAAGAGATGATAAATACTGGCTGGCTCTGCCTTTCTGTGTGGGCTCAGTTTGCAACCGATCAAAACAATACCAGAAAAAGGAAATAAGCCAAGCCAGGGTACATGGTCCTTCCAGGCAGGCTGCTGTAATGTTCAAAATACCATGAAATCTTTGTTTGTTTGGTTGGGTTTTTTACACCTTCTGGAAAGATCAAGAACGTGCTCTTCCTTGATGTTTGAAAAGAATTAGGAAAAACAAAGCACTGTTAGTATGCTTTGATAGAAATCTGCTAATTTTTTTTATCTCAGGAAAGTAATTAAGTGCTTAGAGCAGGATTGATCATCTGCTTGATCCTGCTCTGTATCAAAATAAATGTTTGCTGCCCAGTTGCTAGTATTTTTTTTATCCTGCTGTCCTACCTTTGCGAGGGTATTTTATTTTATCTGTATACAGAAACTGCATGAGCACCTCGAAGGGTTGCGCCTCAGCCTCTCGGATGGGCACTTCCAGCAGTGGCTGCAGGCGGCACAACTTGACATTCCCACCAATCCCATCCTTCTGACACACCGCATGTCCCTCATCTTCAAGATCTTGCTTTGATTTCTGAGACAGAAAAGACACTCAAACATGGCAACACGGCTGTGTCAGCTCACACACATGACCATCAAAACAGAGGAAAGATCCTTCTCATTTACTGATCTCATTATCTTCAAGATAACAAGGCATTTGTATATCTTAGACTTACTGTTCCATATCCTGTGACAAATGTGGATCAGGACAAATGTGAGCTCCTGGATGAAGCTCAAAAGCAGGACCTCAAAAAAAGGGAGGAATGAATTCCACTGAGCTCACATTTCTGCCCTCAGCAG
>NW_009258891.1:906419-917264 GCF_000687185.1 Egretta garzetta
CAGCAGGAACAGCATCTCTCCTTGGAGAAGGAAGCAGGTTCCACAGACCCCTGCTTTGCAAAGTCAGAGCTCAAAGTGCTGCACAGAATTATTTTAAGACACTCTGTTACTTTCAAGTTCCACTTTGACAGCCTTTCCCTAAAGCCTTTTCCAGAGAAGATGGAGGACTGTGGGGTGGCAAAGCAATTAACTAAGGGGCAATCAGGCATCCATATGTCTTACTGCAGGTTGTGTGCTACCACTTCCTCAAGAGCAATAAAATGTTTGCTGCTGAAAAGCTGTAAGTAGTTAAAATTAATAGACAATGAACCATAGGCATCAGACCTTCAACTCTGGAAAAAAAATCAGGAAATCTAAGGTAAAGGGAACAGAGCCAGCCTCAAAACCTTAACACTGCCTTCCCTCTAATCTGTCTTATCTTGCAGGCCATCCCCGACGACATACAGCTTTTACCCTCCCCAGAGGGAGGGGTACACACACATCCCCAAGGGTATTCCACAAGATTAGAACTTAGACAGCCACGAGAGCTCCCAAGAACCATACTGCCAAATCCAGATAACTGGATTAACTTTGGCTCCTCCATGTTACGCTCCTCGCCTGGCCTGGTAGCCTATGTTAATACTACTGGTAGCCTACTATCCAGTAGCCTATGTTAATACTAATTATCCTCTTTATTTTACTTGCCCAAGAGCACCTCAGCATCAGATACTGCTCTGGTCCTACATCTGCCTCAGCAGATACTTTTTCCTAACACCCTTAGTTCCAAACTTGGGTAGAATAGGTGTTACCCCGCCACAAGATTACTTTTCTGAAATACTCACCTGTTTCAACCTCTCCCTTGCCTGCATGATTTTCTTTTTCAGCCACTTGCAGCGAGCTGTAACAATTGCAGTGTGCCCTCGGACTCGTTCTTCCTTCTGTCAAAGGCAAAGGAATAACACATATTAAACTTTTATTCCCAAATCACATGGCGGTGGCAGATGGCAGAAGCCATAGAAACCCGGGCTGAACTCCAGGTTACTATACATTTAGTTTAAGTTAGAATCAATGGCAACCTTGCATCTGCTCTGCACATCCACATGAAATTCAACACCTATTTTCCCCAAAGGCTAACGGCAAACACCACTTGGAAAGAGTCTCTGCTGCATTCACTGACTGGAAACTGTAGTGCAGGTTCAGTGTCACAAATATCGCTTCTTATTGTTGCATCTGATTTTCGGTTTGATTTTCTCTTTTCAAAACAACAGCATGTTTGTTCTTCATCATCTACTTCATCTGTTGCTGAGGATCTGTTATCTGATCTCTGCAAAGTATTTTCTAACTTTTTTTTTTATATGAAAGGAATGCAGTTAAGTTCAAATTTCTCATGTTTTTCTTCAGAAAACATGTTCTTTTAAAAATTTTGTAATTGTTTTCATTACTAGAAAACCATTCCCCTGTGCTGCTTTTTCTCATTCTATTTTATTTCAGTAATTAAAAATGGCTCTTGAAATGATACATGGATCTGCAAACCACTGACCTGCTTTTGCCAGGAGACCGTTGGGACCTCGGAGTACAGAGGTCGTTAGTATCGTTTTCATATTGCAACTGTGTATAACGTGCTCTGATAAACTCGGGTTGTGTCTCAGTGATCCACAGATCTCAGTTTAAAAGTTTATCCTCCTCTGCTGCTTTATACATTTTTCTGGATTAGTAGAACTTACTAAACCAGACAGACATCATTTTCACCAGTGACACTCTCTTAAAACTTCATTCCCAGGGTTTCTGGCACAATCATCGTACCATTTGCTTTTTCCCAGCAAACACGCTACGCATGCAGTAACACCCCCATTGGCACCTTTTCAATAAATTCCACTCACCTCTCCCAAAACAAACTCCAAGTCACTGAACTGTCTGTTTTCCCACAGCCTTCCATAATCTTCATGCAGAGTGCATTTAGGGTAACAAGAAAACTAAAAAAAAAAAGTAAAAACCCACAGAAGACAGAATTCATTTCAAATGGCCATATCCAAAAGTACTGTAGCTACATATACCATCACTGGATTTTCTTATTAGCTTGACCTCAATGTAGCATACAAAGTAGAAAACAACAACCAAACCAAACACGTGCAAGGGCTTCCTCTGTGGTGAGGGTAATGAAGATAACACGGACTAACATGCAAGAGATGTCTCTCATCCATCCATCACTCCTTGCAGATTTCAGGATTTGGTGGCTCGGAGTCTCACCTGCTCTCGGGACTTGTCTGAGGGTCCCACACAATAAAAATAAATTTGAGCGTAGGGGGGATTTGACCTGGTGTGAGTATCTTGAAATTTTAAATTTAAAATTCCCATAGTTACTGGGGGATGGGAGAGGGAATTGCTGCAGGAAGATAAAACTTTAGTACAAAATGCTCTGACCCAGAAACCCTGAACCTGACAGTACATGAAGAGAAACAACCAATTTTCAATTAAACATCCTGGCAAATCCTGTCTGATACACTTTTCAATAATTTGTCAAAATAAGTGTCATGATCTCTGTCAGGACTTTAGAAGGCACTGGAGAGCTTGGCCTTACCAAAATGTCTGTGCAGATAACATATCTCAAAATACTTTAAAGATGTATATTAATCATTGGCAGCTGAATCTGAAATGCAAAGGCATCCTGCAGGAAGATTGCGAAAGGAAAGCCATCAAGCTCACAGGGAGCCAAACCAGAAACTCTGCACGTCCGGAGACAGCCAGAAGGATTCAGGCAGAACTGGTGTGAATGTTTGAGGATGTTTATCAGTGAATTACCTGGAACCTGTACATTTCTCCACTTCTAATGTTATTGTCCACCGTGCCGCCAAAGATGTACATAGCATCTGAGATAACAGCCGCGGCGTGGAAGAGTCTCCCACTGGGTAACTAGGGAAAAAAAAAGGACAAAATAGGTGAGGAAATAAATAAAAGCATCTTTTTTCTTCCCCCCAAGAAGAAGGGCTTCAACAGATCAACAGTGAGAAGGGAAAGTCAATGTAGTCTGAAATGACGCAAACGCTTGCATCTTAAGACTGACATTTATTATATTTCAGGATTGTTTCCTACTGTATCTGGAACATACTTTCCAGTCACATTTAAAAACACCTATTCATTGCACCTTCTAATAAGAATGGTACATACACAGCACTCTCTGCATCATGACAGTTACAAAATATATCATTTACCGAACTCAGACTCAAAGCTAAGATTTACATAGAAAAATAAAACGCACTTCTACAAATAAAGAGATTCTGCAAATGCAATCACTATACAAACTCAGAGCTTATTCTGAATATTGTCAGAAACTTGAAAGGTAAATGATCATCTATCCCAGCAGGATACTGAACTCCAGGCTTGTAAATGCATGCCTTCCCCACGGCTTGCTGGGGCTGAACCATCTGGCTAACGAGCCCCTCCAGCCATGCCAGATCCTGCACAGACGCCCAAAGTTGGAGACATTTACAGAGCTGGCACCATGGAGTCAACTCTCCTTTCTCCACCATGGCAGGTCCACTGAAAATAAAGCCACCCCATGCTGCATGGAGCCCCAGCTATTTATAGGACTGAGGGATCACACCGTCCCATGCAATACACCCTCCACCTTGGAATTGCAAAATGGGACAATTTTTGAAGCGGGAAGGAGTCACCGTGAGTCAAAGCCCCAGTGACCCTCTGGCACGGGACAGACCACATCACCTGTACCCGTGTCTTCCGAGGTTACACAAAAGGTATCTGATCAAATTAGCACATCCAGTGAGATGTCTCACATAAAGTCTCCAAGTGGTGATAGTAACTTCATTATTTTTTTTCCTACTTTGATCAGGCTTGTTTTGTCTTCCAGGCAGCAAATCTCATTAAATCTTTGCCTACAAAATAAAAAGCCCTCTGGTATAAGAAATCTTCTCTTCTCGTACATATTTATAGACACCACTCAAGTAAACTCAGACACGAAACAAGATTATGTTTATCTGGAGAGACATATTTTCCAGGAAACCACGCTGACTGGCATTTTTCATTACCACTGAATTATCCCTTTTACCACAGCATCACACAACGGTCTCATTTAGCTTGTTACTCACCAGACTTTCCATGACTTTTTCTTTTCTTCAGCCTACAGCTTTTAAGGCTACAATCCCCCATGCAGTAACTAGGACCTGGTTTGGGTTTTTTTTTTCTTAGATGTACAAACCACAGATTCGGTCACCTTAAAATGCATGTTCATCTGCACCAGTTTAACAAGCGATCCAGATTCCTCGGGATAAACAAGATACCTCCTGTCTCCAGCATACTTCATGGATACTTTATCAAATAAACTTTAAACTTGGTGCTAATAAATACTGTGATGGAAAGATTATGGAATAATATCGACCCTTCCAGAAGAGGATGAGATTACTGTCAAATATAATTATTTTATACAGCCTCTACTCATTCTTAGTAGTAATCTCATTAATTAAATAAGATGTACTGACTGAAAAAAATCAAACATATTATAGTAGTTTAAAAATATATCAGTGACCTTTATCAACTGGACCTCCAACCTCATCTCAAAATATGAAGTTTGCTTGCCAAGACCTATTTTCACAGTACTAGACGGGCTGATATTAGCTGCATTATAACATCTTTCTTACAACTGACTCTCCAACCAAACACAACAAAAAAAGAACTATTCTGTCAGAGATGAAATGCAGGCCACCTGGTTTATACTTATTCAGGTCATTTTCTCTGCCTTTTTTTTTTTAAATAAATAAAACTTCAGCTTTGTTTTTAATTGAAATAATTCTCAATATTCTCTAGTAGGTGCTTTTAAAAAGCAGCCATTGTATTTAACAACCTTGATTTATTCAACCAAAAAAGACTTACACCATTTTCACAATTGGTGCCAGAAAGGAAATATGAATCACCTAAATATTTAACCGAGTAACACCACGCTTGCTAGTCACATCATATTTAACTCAAATGAATGTTACAATGACGGTTTTTAATTTGTAATGGTTGGTACTGGAGCGGTCAGGGCACCAGAGTTTTGCCACTTACTAGTAACTTCAGCAATCAAACCACCCCGCTTTTTGAACACATGTAAAGACATGTAAAATATGGAAGGACAGCCCAGAAAAAGGAAGGCCATACACAGTTCATCAAAACATTGCACAGCTGAGGGTTTCAGGGTATTTGTTTTGCTGAATCAGAATAGCAGAACTCAAGCCAGCACAAACCCTCACGCGGTGACAGCAACCCTGCCAGGTGGTGAGGTACTGACGCCACCTTCAAGGAGAACAACGCCCTGCCCTCCCAGGACCAAGGCTTTGGCCAGAGAAAAAATTTGGCCCAGTGCAAACCAAGGGGGCTTGGTCCTCGAGAAGAAAATATTCAGGGCTAAAAACCGAAAAGGTTAATAGAGCTCTGAAGCATAAACAGAGTTGCTGGGTTCTGTGTTCCTCATCCACGAATGCCAGATGCCAAAACCCTGCCTGATCTTTAATTTTTTGTTGGGACACCTCCCAAGATGCAAATCGGGCTGCTGAATATGATCAACCCAGGCACAGTTTATATGGAACAGATGTGAACTCATATCCCTTGTACTAGTGCACACGGTCAAACCTGATTTGCTAAAACCCCAAGAAGGTCAGATCATGCACAGGTGGGACAAGAACCACAGTCTATAATAGAGCAAACCTGTCTAAAACCTGAAAGGCCAGGATCAAGCACTACAGGGTCGCAGGCTCTGGGTCACATTCCCCCATAAGAGACTGAAAAAGAGTACAGAAACCCTGATTTTCAACACACAATCACTCTACTACAAATAACTGTCTAGGTAGAAAAAGGTGCCCCATGTTTCTCCCTGTTCGAGCTATTCCTAGTACTCGGGCTGAATCTTCCTTGCTGCGATGTAAGCATTAACCACATTAACTCTTGTCCTACCCACCAGAAACCAGGCATCTCCAGCTCTTCCAACTTTTCAATGGGCTCATACTTGCTGATTGCTCTTAGAGCTTTCCTATGGATTGTTCTGATGTCCTGCATATTTGTACTCCATCCATCTGCACAAGGAAAGGATTACTCTAGTTGCAGTTTATTAGAACTGCCTTAGACAACGCACCCATCACTTGTGAGCGACTCCCTGCTCACAACGCTGTAAGCTGAGGTCACAGTTAGGAACTCCTGCATTCAGAGGAACAAAGTCAGTGTAGGGCAAATGTGAAACTAAGCCTTTGTTTTGCAATATAACACATTTATCCTAATTTCTGTCTTTTACAAGCACAGTTTAACCAACTGTGCCACATCCTGCCTGTGACATAGGAATGTGCTGGTCATCCTCATTTTACATGAGGCAAAGAGGCTCAAAGAAATTGTATTAATCTTCTGAGATCATAAAGAAAGACTAGAGTAGACTAACAGCATGTGCACAGTCTGCAGGATATCTCTCAGCTGCCTAAAATTTTGAGGTTATTCTGGTACTTTCTGCGTTCTAAGGCCAGCTGCTAGAGCTCTGAATCCGACACGGAGAAGCGCAGATTTCTGCTTAAGAGCTGCCAGGTAATGAACATACACTGCCAGTGGTTTCTTTGGACAGTTTTCTTCTGATGTCCTCTCGCCCTCTTTTCTCTGAGTGTTTCACCCTGTCAAGTTCCAAAGTCCTGCCATCAGTAAGACCACTGTCCCTTTGCAGTCCCATGAATCTCCGTTTAGACTTGGCCATGTTCTAAATTGCTAAATGTCAGCACTCTCTTTCTGCTGCTTATCGTTTCACTTGAAGCTAAAATCTTTCCAATGTCATTGATGTTGGTCTATCCTTTGATTCCTACCCATTAGCTCCCAACAGGCTCACCACTCATCCCAAGGCAAAGCTCCAGGCACGCCTTTGCATGGAGCACAACCCTTTCTCCTTGCCTTCCTAGCCTGTCTTTCTGGTCATGTGAGCTATCTCACCATGTCCAACAGGGTCATTGCTCTGCAACTACACACAACCTTCTAATTTCTTCTGTCTCCTAAGCCACCCATGTTTGTATAGAGGTAGCTGAGATGGGATGTTCTCACAAGGGGAGAGCAAGAGCTTTCCCAGTCCTGTTGTCCACCAGACACTTCCTCCTATGCCTTCACTTCTCTTCAGATGATGGCAACCCTTCCCTGATGTACCTTAGTGTAAATATTCCAGGTAACAAGGTGAGAATTGCACTCAGGATTATAGTGATAAACAGAGCCATTACACGGTAGAGCCAGGCCTGCGTTAGGTATGCTTAATGATACAGGCATACCAGTATACCTACCGGTAAAGTCCTCCTGGCATAACAACAACTGCTACCTAAAACCAGCGCCGTGCAAACATAACCTGAGTCTGGCAGGTGAGATACTTCTGACGTGCAATAACTGTAATTTCAGTAAGGATTTCTGCTGGCACAACTCCAGATGGTCGCGTGTGAATCCAAAGGGCTATTGTCCTCACTCCCAGCGCATACAAGAATGTTAAAAATCACAGACTAAGACGCGCTGCCAGTCTGAATGTATTTGTCAGCTCTAGATCCTATACTTACCTCTCAATCAACGTGATCTCCTTACTTTATTAGCAGTGCCTGACAAAAAGAATTTCAGATTCAGTCCTGACACCTCTGATGATCCGGGCTGGCACTCCTCTCCAAGGAACGCTGCCCTGTTTCATCTGTTGAAGTGTTTTCCCTATTTAAGGTTAACGAGATTTGCAATCTGAGGCTCTTTTCAATCTAGAATCTTTGCTTTCAAAAGCAGATCTCATCAGCCACCTTAGCTTCCCTTTCCCTTTCACGGCCAGCATGATTCAAGCCATCATTTTCAAAATCCAAGTATTCCAGAAGTCTTTTTTTTTTTTTTTTTTTTGCATTTCTTGTACTCAAAACTCACTCCTTATCCTGTCTAGACAGCACAAATTGAGTTTGTCCTGTGATGCTCATCAGGGTTCTGATTTGACTTACAAAGCTGCGCATTAGTGTTGCTTCTCCCTTGCTAGAGCGCCTAGCAATCATTCAAATAGTTGAGATTACAGCCCTGAGCATCATCTCTGGGGCTGATTCCACATACTTTAAAATAAACTCAGTTAAACCTGTGCAAACCCCTACATAAACCTCATTGATTTAAATTTTAACCTCATCAGGAATACATTCAGCTTCACTTGAAGTCCTTAATAAATTAAGTTGAATCAATGTAAAAGTAAAATTAAATCAAATGAATAGTTTCTACTCAAGGCTCAATACTAGTTTCTATAAGCAATTTAGAACTCGTAGGTGCAGAGTCAAAGTGTAAAGGGTTCTTAGATTACAGTTTAAGCTGAAATGGCTCAAGGTAAATTTCAAGGAGAGAAAAAAGGAGTGGAGGAGAAAAAGTATATACTGGAATTTATTTCTCTCTCCTGGAATAAATTTAATTTGCATTTTTGAAGTCTTTTCCACTTCCAAGTGTTTCTTTATTTACCTCTGAGTCTGCTGTGGGTGGTTGTTTAACTGTTGTTATGCCGAAATCTAAACCAAATACATCCCGAGATTTTTTTATACCACGTTCTTCCGAGGGCAAGGAGGGAACTTCTTCTGGGGCAGATACTCTCTCAGCCACTTCTGGATGGGACACCTGGTTACAAGATTTAAAAAAAATAGCGTGTAAAAGTATAGATGGGAGGCATGAGAGACTGGACACGGAGCAGGAGTCCCCCTGTGGCTGAAACTCCAAAAGATCACGCCCGTGTATCCAAAACATTCAGAATCAGTCCAGAGAAAGCACCACAGTCTTGTTTGAGGCCCATCATTGTGACTGAACAATTTAACAAATTAGTCGTGCAGTTTTCTTACGTTTTTTGCAATGGCAGAGGTACACCACAGTTAAAATCTTAAGCATTAATTGCTTTTTGTCTGCCCTCTTCCTCTCATGGCTCTTCACAAGAAGCTGAGGGGTTTGTGTACTGCAAGTAGGAAGAATGCAGATCATGAACCAAGACGGCAGAGAGGCAGTATCTGTCAGCTACTCCCACGGTCTGAGGCAGACTTCCTGCCTTCTGGATTGATGAAAAAGCAAGGCAGATGGATCACCACAAAGAGACAACCTGTACTTGATGTCAAAGCTGACTAACACATTGGGAAGACGATGAAGTAAAACATTTCCTCGGGCTGACAGGTTACACCCCGGCGTGTCGGTGGGCAACATGCGCAGAGCTCACGCTGCCGCTGCACCGGAGAGCCGTGCGCTCCTCCAGGGCCGAGCTTCAGCTGGCCCTCTTCACCGTCCAGATGCAACTCTTCTGCACCTCTGTCAAGAGATCTGGGTCAGTTACAAAAAAGTAACTTTCCTGTAGTGAGATTCATTCTCTTGGCTGCAAAGGCTATTAGCCACACTATTACTGCAGGCTGTGACTACTTGTGTTGTTTTCCATGCTTATCTTTTATCTCTTCTTCATTTCTCAAAGCATTTCTAACACGTCTTCACTGCTTTTTCAGACTGAAATTTCAACACTACGTGCATTATGAGGAAACAGCTAAAACCAAATCTGCTGCAGTTATTTCGAGGCTCTTCTTTCTCATCTCTCAGCTTCTCAAAACCCTTCTCATATTTACAAAATAAATTTATAATTGTGTAAATTTTAACCCTCCTCACCCTCATATATGAACGAGCAGGTATGAAGGAAGCTGATCATTGCCCTGAACTCCAAAGCCAGTGAAGATCCACTCAGATCTCTCACAATCTAGGAACATGATGAGCCTTTCTATCCTCCGGTACCATTAAAAATTCTAAGACAAAATGAAAGAAAAAAGACCTAAAGCCATCAACAAACAAACCTGGCGAACCAACATAAACTAAAAGGTAAAAAAAAAAAAAAATCAAAAAAAAAAATCTATTTTTCCTCTAACTGGAAGAAAACCATAAGCTCCAACAGGTCCAAACGAGATGTCACTGCTGGTAGCTGCTTATACTCAAGACGTGCTACTACACCATCATACCAGGCAACAGCATAAAACGCAAACAGATGGGCAGACAGAGCTTTGGATATTCGTTAGGTTCAAGGCGGTTTAAAGGTTTAAGATGTTTTCACATGCTGGGTGCAGAACATCTATATGCTTTTCAGACAAAATTGGAACAGACTCATTTCAGAGTGAACTTCAAGACACAGAGCTCTGCAAATGAACAAAGGAGAAGGCAAATGCTGAAGGGCTTTATTTTGCTTTTCCTTAGACAGTGATTCCTTTCAGATTATGGCAATGTACTCCTCAACTGTAGTTTATGGTTGTAGGTACCTGAGATTAAACAAAGTGCTGCTCATAATCCATGAAGCACCTATTACTTTTAAAAATCTGGCATGATATGAACATAGTTTAGTTGCTTAGGGACACGGTTTAGTGGTGGGATGGCAGTGTTAGGTTAACAGTTGGACTTGATGATCTTAAAGGTCTTTTCCAACCTAAACGATTCTATGATTCTGTAGGAACACAGCTTGGGCAAAGGCTTCTTTCACCTGTCAGGAACAGCGTCCAGCTAACCACAGGCAGTCAACCGCACCTCTGTCCCAACAAAGTTATGGGGCAAATCCTCCTGGAAGCTACTTCCACCACATGAAGGAGGTGACTGGGAAGTGTCTCAGGAAGTGTGGGTTGGATGAGTGGACAGTGAGGTGGATTGGGAACTGGCTGAACGGCAGGACTCTGAGGGTTCTGATCGGCGGGGCAGAGCCTAGTTGGAGGCTGGTAGCTAGTGGAGTTCCCCAGGGTTCAGTACTCGGCCCGGTCTTGTTCAACTTACTCATCAATGACCTGGACAAGGGGACAGAGCGTACCATCAGCAAGTTTGCTGATGACACAAAACTGGGAGGAGTGGCTGATACACCGGAGGGCT
>NW_009258891.1:917274-928469 GCF_000687185.1 Egretta garzetta
AGGGTGCCCTTGGTGCCAAGAAGGCCAATGGCATCCTGGGGTGCATTAAGAGGAGTGTGGCCAGCAGGGTGAGGGAGGTTCTCCTCCCCCTCTACTCTGCCCTGGTGAGACCCCACCTGGAGCACTGGGTCCAGTTCTGGGCTTCCCAGTTCAAGAAGGATGAGGAACTACTAGAGAGAGTCCAGAGGAGGGCAACAAAGATGATCATTGCTCTCCTTCTTTGCTATTTGCAAACTTATATTTCCTTTTCTTTTTCAGCCTGAATATTTCTAGTTTCAACTTTAAGCTGCTAGATCTTGCTTTATCTTTCACCAATAGATTAAAAAGTCTCTGTTCCCCAGGTAGGCCAGCGAAGAATTAATTTCCTAAACCTTCCCTAAAAGAGACTATGCTTCACAGCTGGTCACTGTGTTTCCAAATCTCTAATAGTTTTCAGATTTCTTCTCTGAATAACCTCTTTGATTTGTGAACACAAGATGGTGAGATGTGAGATATTATACAGGGGTAATGTATTTATGTTACTGAATGACACCACTCCATGTCAGCTTCTGGAGCCAAGAATATCATCGGCACTTCCAGCCATTTTACATTACAGGGAGCTTGTCTCGGCTACCCACAATGACTAAAGTTTTTAGGTCATTGTTTCCAGCGATGCTGTAAGGGAAACTCTTAACACAGACCACACACCCTGTTCTTAGATGTATTACTTTATGTACATACGGAAATACAGATTGTTTGCGCCCACCCTAAGAAGAAATTCAAATCACTCTGACTGGATTGTTATTTTAATCATTAATTGGCAAAACTCTGGACGATAGTAAATATTAGGGGAAGGCTGTGATTTTCTGTTTTCTTTCAAGGTCGCTGACAAAAGTTTATAGCAATGCAACAACAAGAACCAGTCTCTAAAGGACCTAAGCAGAGTAACTACTCCTCATTCAAAACCGTATTTCGTATCTCTCAGTTATCCAACTCTATACCCATTTAATGCAAGTCACTGTACTGTTCTAATTTCTTACTAGGAAGTGAGCTACAGAAATACATACACCTGCATCTTGCTTTCTCTGGGAGAAATCTGTAAAACCATGTAATAAACATCCTTCAAAAAGGATATGAATGTAAACTTGACAAACAGAAATTGAGCGGTGCAACATAACTACAGTTACTCTGATAACCAGTTTTTTATAAATACCAACGTTTTTGAGATGTCCCTGTCCAGCTTACTGAGCACAAACTTGAAAAAGTTACTGCTATGAAGATCCTGAATTTTTAAAAAATATTTTCTAAAAAGGATGCAAGTCTGAACATTACATATTATTTCTAAACATGAAAAGTACCAGTCTTCTCTTTGGACTGTGAAATGCTAAATTTTATCTCTCCTAGCAGAACATGATACCCTGACAACTACACTCACCACATCTGAAGGCAGATCTTGTTAGGGGCCTCACTGCAGGAATTCAGGGTTTTGTTCAGATAATAACATGTTTCTTTTGCCTGAAGATACCTCAACAGGTGTAACCGATCTCTGCACAGGGAGACCGTGGCAGACTCATCCACAGCAGGATGAGTAAGTCCTTTTAATCCTTCTTAGCTGCCTACAGACCACGTTACTGTAATCCATCTGAAGAACTGCAGAACTGCGCTTCAAAGTAAGCCAGAAAAGGTTACCAACACATTAACCTCCCTTTTTGCTTATTAAAAGAAAAATCAAGAGCTTTGAAAGTCAGAAATTTTTACTGCTCTTGGCTTTGAAAGGCCTAATTGTGAGACCGAAAAGTTTCACAGGCCACGTTTTAAAGATTTCTCTTGTAACTTCAGGGAAGACAGATGGCTTGGTAGTACCTGCAGTCACTGGGGAGGCAACGGTAACTCGCCTGGGAGCAAGGGAGCGATCCACAGACATTTTAACCATCCCACACGCTGACCTTCTTTAAGCATTGCAAGGATGGAGAATTTTCTTCCTCTTCCTACGACACCTCATCCCCTATGAGGCAGTGGCTGTTTCCAAACATCACTTTTGATTCCGTGTGCCCGTGTTCACAAATGGACGCGCACCCCTCCCAGACCTTGAGCTCCTCTGCTGTAGCACAAACCACGGCGGCTGCGTGCACGCCTGTGTCTGTCTGTCTGCTGGAAGCAACTCTGCAAGATGAGGCATTTTCCCTCTGATTGCCTGCTGATTTTTTTATGCCGTTCCAACCTTCTTCAGAAAGCCAAGGATATTTTGAGTTCAATAGGAAAACTCGAGGCCAATAAAGAAATAGGAAAATATATTTAAATTATTTTAAAATCCTCTGATAGCCAGGCACAAAGGAAACTCAGCACCTCAGGAAGCTTTGGCAGCATTATGCAGGCAGGCATGGACTCAGACATGATATTCCTCTGGCTGCCTTATAAAAGAAGAACCCCCAACTGTGAAGATCATCTAACAGTGAAGGTGGAGAATAGCTCTGTGTGCTCTGTAAAATATATATGTACATATATTATAGCATCAATGGACTGCAATGGTGCGGTTCAGAAAGCATGTCTTGATTTTCATTTTGGAGACATCCTAAAAGCATAAAATAGGAGCTTCTGGTTTATTTTTGAAGTGCCGACCTGTTCCACTTTAGTTTCCCCTCTTCTACTCTAAGCCATTTTCCTCCACGCCACAGTGAGGCACTGTCAACAATTTCGAGAGGCCTGGGCAGAGAACTAGAACAGGTCCATCACCAGACTTACTTCCAGCTTTTGCTCTACCTGTTTACCCGAAATGCAGAAAATGCAAGACTGTCTCAGTGCACCTACAGCACTGATACGTGACTGCTGTTGTCCTCAGTAACTGCTTCTACAACCTTCCTGGAACTCGCCCTGCACCACAGTTATTAATGCACAAATTGTGCCACTTTCTCTGGGTAAAACCCTCTAGATTCCTCAGTCTCATGTGACTTCGCACCTTTCACGTTGCTCAAAACAGGGTAGCAGGGGCAAATACCATTTCCACCTGACAGCCTATTTCTATTACTGGCATACATAGGTCTGAAAAGTCCAAACCGCTACCTGGATCACTCCAAAAAGCTTCTCAGGGCTGGCTTAGTCTTAGTTCAGAGAATGAGAAAGACTGGAATGGCAGCAGTCGCTCTCCTTCAGCATGGGTAGAAGAAATCTCTTTTGCAAAGCACTGTAAAAATCACTACTGAATTAATAGCTAAATCAGCACCAAGCCTTCCTTCTTATTTTGGACTCTGGAGGCTTTACCCACTCAATGCTACACGTTCAAAATAAGAAGGAATTAAGGAAATGCATCACACAATGATAAGTTTGAAAGTTAACCTAGCTATAGTGCTGTTAAGCCAAGTTGTAATGCAGCATTTCTAAGATCATATAACATAATATGGAAAAAGACAAGAAGAACATATACTATACAATCCATCCATTAGAAAAAGGAAAAAAACCCAACTCCATCAAAAGCCAAGACAGATTATTCTGCTGCACAGTAACAGAGGTCACCATCACTTCACACACAAGCAGAATTCAAGTGCTGAGATAGCATTGCACTCATTGTCTTCTACTTTGTTTCAACTTAGTGTGAATAATTTTGTTCACAGATATGGGTAAGAAAGGGAATCGCAAGTTCAGAGCGTCCTGGGAATAGTATGATGTTGGAGATTCACTGCCACCGTTAAAAATTCTTTGCCAAAAGCTCATAGAAACTTCAGGAAAACAATGCTGAGAAATGATCCAGTTATGACTCTAGAACACGCAAAATAATTTAAAGCTTACTTAAAATGCCAAAAGTCTCTCAGATCTTGCAGTTAATCAGTCTTTTAAGAAAATTTACTATCACGTATTTCAACAGGGCTTCACTCTCACTTCCCGTTTCTATGAAATCAGTCTCTAGATGCTGTAAAACTTCAAAATACAACACATGCAACCAACAGACAGACAGACACCCGCCTGAGATTACAGGCAGCCGAAGAAATGAGCTCTGAAACATGAAATGAAATCTAGCAGGGGATAAGTCAGGTAATAATGCTGTTTTACAACACCGTCAGGAGCACTTTTGCTCCTGAAAGCGATGAGCAATCGTATCACGAAGAACCAGTGACTGAGGAAGCCTTAAGTGTCAAATGATAACATCGGTAGGAACAGAATGGGATCTACGTTCCTGAAGGCAACTGTATCTTTAACAAGTTGGAGATGCAGTTTTATTAATTTCATGTGAAAATAGATCAGCTTTGTAAAGCATAAAATAGGCTACCGTGAAATAGTTTGCTCAAATAATTTTTCAAAATGAGGCCCACATGCATTGTTAATTTAGGAGCAGTGTGTAAATGATATTTTCCTATTCATCAAATGCTGAGATGTATGTCCTTGCAAACAAACTAAAATGCAGGGCACCGGTGAAGGATGTGAGCACCTCTGTCACACCAATTCTGGCAAAATTAGTAAATCTGCATTTGATCCTAATTCACGTAACATTCATCTCTTTAAGGCATAACCTTAATCCCTGCAGCTCTCTATACAGGACACAAACACTGAGTATTTCTTCCCTGCAGATCACCTAACACACTCTAAACCTACTATTAAATCAGCTGAAGTATTTTAACACAGCTTAAGGTGAAAGCTATTAAAAATTAACAAATACAGTCAACATAACCATTCCAAATCCAGGAAATACACATATTAGTACAGGTTTCAAGAAACCTAATTCTTGTGCACTCTGGGAATGAAATGATCAGAGGCCACTGAAACTACATTTACTGAAATGTGAGCTGATGTGTACTGACACCTTCCAACCCTCAGTACTTCAACCTGAAGCACCGCATTATCCCAGAGACGGCATCTATGAGCGTGCTATGAAAAAAAATTGACATTTTATTACACAACCACTGCGCTGAAATGAATAGTCCAAAAGAAACATATTAACAAGTTCGTCACTATTTATTTTTAATATTTTCTCGTTTGGGGTGTTTACTTGGCCTTTGGTGGTCTACTGCCTTTTTATGTCCATGTAAAGAAGCTATGCTTTTTAATTTATATATCTTATTAATGAAAATATGTTCAAAAAAAGTTATTTCTGAGCCTCCCTATGATCTCTATTATTAATTTACAGTCATACCTTCATAAGCAAACACTTCACGCTTGACCTAAAAGGGAAATGCTGTTCTGTATAATTACACAATTTATAAGATTTTACGCGCACAGGAATTGTTACAGTGGAACAATGAAAACCTTGTGGAGTTTTGAATTCTGCTTCAAGAGCATCACACAGCCAACCACACAACCACTGGTCCACCCAGTGAATTCAGTTCTAATCTTTGTCAGATAATGACTGACTCAAAACCTGAATTACAAGTGTTTTATGGTATTTCTTTAAACAGTACTAAGCAAAGTTTTAAATGTGTCAACACTGACTAATCTTTAAAGACTGTTGCCCACAGTATTTCAGCTGCTTAGCCACTGGTGGGAAGGAGCTATTAGTATTTAACTAAAAGTCAATGTCCTTGTCAAAAACACGTCTGTGGCTTGACAATAAAAATGGGTCAAAAAAAAGACGGAGCGTAAAAGGAAAAAGCAAGAGCTGAATGTTTTACCTCACTGTCTGGGCTGGGCTGGATAACTTCCCAGGTCTGAGAGTCCACGTCATAGCAGTGGAGCTCGTTGGGCAGCGTGTTATCTGCAGCACCACCAAACACGTAGAGATGCCGGTCGAATGCAACCATTGTGTGGCCGTATCTTCGCTGTGGAGGAGGGGGGGAGCCTCGAAGTAAGTGCTCGGTAGGAATTCGTGTCCAACTGAGACATCAGAAATGAAACAGTACATTTTATTTACAATTCCTTTCTGCAAAGTAAGTGTTCTAACTCTCAGACCATAAGAATAAAGAAGAGGAGCACTGTTGCAGTAGTTAGTGAACCTGCATGAGCACACACAACAACTAAACCTGCAGGTTTTTCAGAGCTCCGTGTTGCTAAACTTCTAATTGAAAATGTGATAAAGGCAACACGGTTCCATAACCCAGATGTATTTACGTAAACGCCAGCAGCTCAAAGACCACAACTTGGGAAGCAATCGGTGATCTAGCATCACACATTTTAACAGCTAATCCTTCTAAGTAAAGGGCACCACTCTGAGACCGTATCCCATTTTGATAAGGCATTGCTTATTCCCTATGATAGCACGAGTTCAGCCAAGGTTTGGAGCCTGTTTGCTGTTGTTTCAGTTGTGCTTCCTCTTCAGCCGGTAACCAGACAGACCACGTTGTCAGAACAGACCTGTGCATCTGTCTTCCCACTTTCTGGCATTTTTCCCCATATCGGAGGAGCCTCATTTTCAGAGCAGTGGTCAACATTTTGAGCAAGTCACACCAAATGTCTTGAACTGAACACTCATGATTTTAAATGATACTATGCATTTTACATTTCCCAGTGATTTCACTATGAACTGGTATTTCACAGGACCTCTGTCTGGTTTTAAACAGGTATTCAAGTAACAACTTTTAGGAAGGCAGTATTTGGCATCCCATTCCGAATACACTAACATTCGTGCTTGTTGTTTAAAGTGAATCTACTAAACTTCCTGTTCAGCTGCTGAAAAAGACCAACCTGATGCACGTGGCGAATGACAAAGTCTTATTAAAACAGCCCATATTTTATCTTATCTACCCTTCCTCATCATGAGATGCAGTATTCTTCCTCAATACCCTTAAGTACCTGCATTTCTCAACTGAAGTAGTCAAGGACTATGTGGATTTTGCACGACTTAACTGTCTACACTTACATCTTTTCCTTGAATTCAAACTGAAAGAGATTATTGGTAATCTTTGCTCCACTCTGGCCAGAGAAAACAAACATCTTGTCTTTGCAGACAGCCACGGGAAAATTACAGCACGAAGGAGGAATTTCACCACTTTGCTCAATCTGAAAGATAACAAAGTTCAAAATGTAAAACGTGTTATTGTGCACAGCTACAGGTGTTGAGCATGCTGCAGGACCAGGCGATACATCGGCAGACAGACAGACAGACCACATGGCAGCAATGTGTGCAGACAACCAAGTCCCTACAAATCTGGCTACAGGTAATCAACTAATGCTGTGCTTACACGTCTGCGCAGACTAATTTTACCATGGATAAAAAGGATGAGAGGCCACATTTCTAAAGCCCCTGATACTGTAAGGATCAGGACTCTGATCCTGATAGGCAGCCAGCAAAGCTCCCGGTCTACGGCAGTGGTTAAAGTGGGAAATGCAGCCCCTCTTTACAGGGGGCATAGCAAAGCCACCATGAGCAGTCTGGGGTTCACACATTCACAAGAAAAAAAATCACTTTCATATACACTTGGTTTTCCAAATACACAAACAAAATCAAATTAAACTGTTTATTTTAGCTGTGTGACAAATACATTCTGAAGAGAGCGCAGTATGATTCAGCATAAGAAATTCTAAGTAACTGTGTACGAAAACAAAAAAAAAAGAAAATTCTATGTGCTACTTCAAATTAAAGCTTCTTACCTCTTCCCAGCACGTCAGCTCTCTGTCCTGCAGGCCAATCGTCCACATATCATTTAACCTATGTGATAACACAAAAAGTGCTTGCTTTGAAACGGTTTCTTTTTTGTAATCTTTAGCTCATAGAGTTTGAAAGGACAGAGATCCTATTTTAACAGCATTCCTTCTCCTGCACAGGAAGAATCTCCTGCTACCAGAAAAAACTACTATCATCTTTTTGTCCTACACCTAAATTTTGTACCACCACCTAAGCTTGCTTTAGCATCTTTCTGGTTACAAGTATACTGCAGTTAACAGTTACACACAGCAACTCTGCCTGGAGCTTAAGGATTTGAGCTATTTAATCTTCAGGATTTTTACAGAAATACCCCTTATTATCCTGCCGCCTTCTACCCATCCCTGCTAACCCCCGAGCGTGACCACAGCAATCATTTACGCAGCTGAATCCTACCTCAAATACATAAAGGAGGACGAAGGGGGTAACCTGACACATCACTGACTACTACATATCTGACAATCCTTTTCCAGTACAAGTTACTCACAGACAACTACAGATGCTTCCTTTGTTCAAACCTGCCTGGAGGCTTGTGTTCCACAAAAAGACATTTTTAAACACGATTAGACATATTTAACATAAATTAGACAGCTTCTCTCACCCAATCCCGCCTTCCAGCTACCCAAGGTCCCCGGGGAACTCCCTAAGCTGGAACTGAGCAATTCCACAGAGTCATGCATCTTTCTCCAATTCCTCCTCCAGAAATAAAGATCCCATCTGTTTTTCCAATTAGCAGCAGTTCTCCCACAGACTTTGAGGAACTGGTAACTTTTCTGCAGATTCTGCTCAGAAGAGGAGGCAGCCCAGCATGCTGAGGCACTCCTAGTTTGTGACAATCTCTCTGTGTTCTCATGATGCAGATATTGTGCATCAACATAAAATACTTCTCAAGTTCATCAAGACAGAGAAAAATTATGTGTTCAGAATTGATTCTTCCCTGACAGACTAACAGCAAACGTGAAGAGCTGCCATCTGGGACAATGCACCAGACCCTCCCTAACTTCTCAGTACCACTGATTTCCAGTCCTTTCCCATCCAGAATCTCATCTTCCTTCAACCTAAATAGTCTTGGTATTTCAGTGCAGTATCCCACCGAGAGTATCAGATATTTTCAGAGAAAAAGCTGACATGTTGTTCTTAGTTCTGTCATACGACTTCAGAGAAAATCCATACTTAGTTCTATAGGACTTCAGCGACATCAGAAGGCCCATGGCAGTATCTTTTGTCAAATGCTCATCGGCCAAAATTCAAAGATCATTTAGCATCTTTACAGCCAAGGCGGCTGTCAAATTATACATCCATACCCATTCCGAGTTACCAGATTTTTAGGTTTTAAACACATATTTATTTGAACATGAACTGGTGAATTGCAAAAATGTAATGCTCAACAACAGGCTGGTTTTGCAAAGCTCCAGTTGTGTGTTTACATCACTCAGTACATGAAAATGTATCTAGAGAGGTGAAAAGTGAGGGACTGGGGTTTCACAAAAGCACCCAAGGAGAAAGCAATCCCACCACATACCGTGCATTGCCATCGTATCCTGCAAAGATCCACAGCTTATCACTATACACTGTTGCACCATGAGCTGACCTCGCAACAGGCAATCTGCAATTGAGAAAATTAAGGAAAAAAAAAAAATCTTCAATCACCAGCAGAGGTGCTGCAAGGATCTGCATGACAGCTAAAATGCACATGTGAGAAGAATAAAGTCCCCTACACAAAATGGCTTCAAGCCAAGAAATTTCTTCTGTCATACACTCTCAAAACACAAACCAGGTCTCTGAAGGGTACCTTTTAGAATGTTACACACTCTGCTTCCTTCATTAGAGAAAAATTACCTTAGTGCATACAGGAAAAAAGAAAAAAAGAAAAAAATCCCAATTAATTCCTTGCCAGACCTCAAATACTCTTTAAAGTATTTTATGGAAAGTAGCTAAGTAGTGGGACATTTAACAGCACTATCGTTACGGCAAAGTAGCAATCCACTCGTGCTATAAAAATCCCATGCGTATTCTCACGCACTAAGAAGGTGGAAGACATAAATGAGACCCAGGACAGAGCTCACGATGCTTATTTGGGATTGTTCAGCGGGGCGCTCCTGAGATGCAGTGCCCACCATAAAAGATCAAATCTACGATTTCTCTTCCCCAGTCTTTCTTGTTTTTATTAAATCAGCCAAGAAGGGCTGAACAGAACTGTGATGCCACAAGGCCTGGAGACGTAAAGTTAGCTCGTTTGAGGTTGGTTGTGCAGTGTGCACACCTGTAACTGGGGAGAAAGACAAGGACAGTGGAGTTTGTAAAATATGAATAAGAATTACTCCCCACAATGTCCAAAGTTGCCAGAATAAGCAGAAAGAGAAATTACTAATGCAGTCTATGTTCTAAAGCGTAACATATGCTCATCAGAGGTGAGTGACAGTAACTCAAGAACGGACTGTGCATTCCTCATCCCTTTCTACAAATCACAAACATAAATGTTCCTTTCCCTCCCCCCACTAAAATCAGCATTTCAGAAATTTCAAATAGTAATGAACTGCACATAAAGGCACAGTATGTCCCATACGCAGGTATGGTAAACGTTAGGTAGTTGGGTCAAAATCAGTGTCACAGATAACATCCTGAAACGCGCACAAAGTCAACTCTAAGATGTCATGCGGTACTTGTTTTGATTTTGCCTTGGAACACTGAATCTCAGGAACCTGTGTTCAACAGATCCAAACATGTATCGTCAACTCATTTGTCTGCTTCTGAATTTATTTGTGTGAACACACATCACCTGAAAGCACTTCAAGTGAGCGTGTGCATTTAGGAGCACTCCAAGAAAGTCAAACAATTCAAAAAAGAATGCATAGATTTAACTACAAATAAACTTCAAACTGGTTTCTGATAAAACTGAATTGAAACTATGAGGGATCAACAAACGTCATGCTATCCTTGAAAAAGAAACAATTCGAAAGAAAGCATTTCCTTTGCTCCCATCCCTTCTGTCACAGAAATGAAATGTGAAGAATGGATTCTGGTCAAATTTCCAATACAGTACACTCTGGAATAGATGCCTTGCAAAAAAACTACTGCAGAACAACAGACAGTTTGCAGAAAACTTTTACCAGGAATGTAGAGAAAAACTTGTCTTGCAGCCTTAATACTAGCACTGTAAACGATTCTAACTGTGCCACTTTAAATGTTGGCTGAGTTCCACTCAAGTCCCCTTGAAGAGCAGGGTAAGGATGCCAGCTCCTTACCTTCCTTCAGTCTTCCACTCCGTCCACTGTCCAGTTGCAAACTTATATTCAAAGAGATCATTTTTATTCTTCAGGTTGGAATTGGAATAAATGTCTCCAGTATAGCCACCTGGGCAACAACAATACCATTAGACTCCAACGCAATAGAGCATGCACATATCTAGTCGTTATATGAGAAGAAAACTTAAGTTTAGATCGCACAAAGAGAAGGTATTTGGCTAATGGACTGTTACAGGTGGGACACTTCTCCACTCCTACCCCTAAAGAAACACTGTGGTAATGAGTTTCTAGTCTTCTTTAGAATCATAGAATCACAGAATCATTTAGGTTGGAAAAGACCTTTACGATCATCCAGCCCAACCGTTCCCCTACCCCTGCCATCCCACCCCCAAACCCTGGCCCTCAGC
>NW_009258891.1:928736-930229 GCF_000687185.1 Egretta garzetta
AACTTCAGACCATTTCCCCTTGTCCTATCGTCTGTTACCAGGGAGAAGAGGCTGACCCCCACCTCACTACAGCCTGCTTTCAGGCAGTTGTAGAGGGCAATAAGGTCTGCCCTCAGCCTCCTCTTCTCCAGACTAAACCACCCCAGGTCCCCCAGCTGCTCCTCATAAGATTTGTGCTCCAGACCCCTCCCCAGCTCCGCTGCCCTTCTCTGGACACGCTCCAGCCCCCCCAGGTCCTTCGGGGAGGGAGGGGCCCAACCCTGACCCCAGCATTCGAGGGGCGGCCTCCCCAGTGCCCAGCACAGGGGCACGGTCCCTGCCCTGCTCCTGCTGGCCACACCACTCCTGAGACAAGCCAGGATGCCGCTGGCCCTCTTGGCACCTGGGCACACTGCTGGCTCATATTCAGTCCCCTGTCAACCAGTACCCCCAGGTCTTTTTCCACCGGGCAGCTTTCCAGCCACTCTTCCCCACGCCTGTAGCGCTGCATGGGGTTGTTGTGACTTTACTTTAGAGAAAACAGCAAAAGTATTTCCAAGCTAAAGTTGAAATCGCAGTCAGCCATGAAAAATATGGGATTTCCTAGGGAGTAAGATCTTTTGACACTTTCTAAAAATATCTCATTCTTTTTTCAAAACAATACCAGAGCATTTATCATTGCAAGCACGCACAACTGTAATCTACCACTATCTTACCAAACACAAACATGCTGCTCCCATAGACCACAGCTGAGTGGTGATACCGTGGTGCTGGCGGGGTCCCCGTGGTAAAAGCCCTGCACAACATTTAGAACAGCAGCAATCAAACACCCTTGTCATGCTTCAGGCATGCAAAGCTATTGTGCAGATTCAAAAAAGAAACAAATGTTAAAAGTTACTCTACTGTTCCTGAGTGTTTGCACTAGTCTCTGTTTCTTGATCACACTGTCTAAGATTTCATGACAGACTTTGTGCTATAAGCATAAATGGTTACAAACACGATGCTGGCTGAAATCTGTTTGGCAGAGATAGCACAGAGGCATACGTAAGCCAACACAGACACCTGTGAGCCCCCCCGGGCACCTCTCCTGCCCTGAGGGGTGGCAGCAGCCCAGCCCCCCTGCCCACGCTTCCTTTCAGCGCTCTCACGGGTGTACAAACAGCAGCAACCCACGGTGTTCTGTGCATCGCCGTGCTGCCCAGCACCCCTTGCTGGCAGGAGCTGTGCGGGGTCACTCCATGACCCTGCTGCCAGCTCAGCCATGCAGCAGGCTGGCAGAGGTCAGCTACGACAGCGCCTGGGTGGGGGGCGATGCTTCCCCTTGGATGCTCTGGAAGAGCCCCCAGCTTTCACGCTGGGATGGAGGCGCTGAGGAAGATTCGGCAGCCCCCAGCCCTGCCAGCAGCCCTGCGGGCGGGGAGGGCCGAGCCGGGCACAGCTCACCTGCACCAGGAGCAGTCCTTCACGTCGAAGCGCAGGAGGTCGTTCAGCATCGTCTTCCTGCGGAGAGGAAC
>NW_009258891.1:931134-941708 GCF_000687185.1 Egretta garzetta
CTCGCAGGGAGCCTGTATGTCCTACCGGGGCATTAGTGCCCGTCACGAGCATCAGTGGCCGACCAGGGGCTCTGCACCCCGAAACCAGACCTCAGGCGCATCTCCGTCGAGCCCAGCACTCTTCATCCTGATGCAGTCGCCTCGGCACGGGTCAAGGTTGTTTCAGCAAAGCTGACGCCCCTCCAGCAAAAGAAAAAAATCTTGATGCAGCATGGAGCGCTCAGGATTTTGTGAAGAGGGAGAACAGCGAGAAAGCGTAAGGGCAGGGGAGTTAGATCAGCGCGAGCGCCGGCAGGACCAGGCAGAAGAGCCTTCAAACCCTGCGCGCTGCCGCCCTCATGGCTGGTTGGCCTCCTTCTAGGGGAAGAGGTATTTCTCGCCAAAACCCGTCCCGCACACCATGACTTTGCTCGCAGCAGTGTGCTGCACAGCTGCGCACCATCTCCAGGGGTGGTCCCAAACTCCGTACCGTACCCCAGCTCCTATGCAGCGGCACTGTGCCCGGCCAGCTCAGGCTGCACGTGAGCCAATGCTGCAGGAGGGAGAGTGCAGAGCACCAGTCCCGAAAAGCCACTTCTCCCCGAATCGTTCCCATCTCACCAGCTACGCTCCTGGAATAGCCATCAATACCTGCAAATCAAAGAGCAGTTTCAAACCAACCCACTGAAGAGCTCCAACAGGAACTCCACAAGACACTGTCCCATCTGCTTTTGGGACCTTGCAATTGCAAAGAAGTCCTTCGATTTCTCAGTTCAGGATGAGGAATGGTATCAGTACTAGGCTGCTCTCATTTTTCATTATCTTGTTTAAACCCACCATCCAACGTAGCCGAAGCAAACACCACCAAGGCGCACAGCAGTCGATCCCCACCAGAAAGCACGTGAACCCCACCAGAACCTCTCCACGAGCCCTGGCTAACAGACCTGAACATGCTCCATTTACAGCTGACACCCCAAATCACACCTAGCAGCCTCCAGATGTTTGGTATTCACTTACCTCCAAAATGGACTGGGTGTTGGCCTCGCTGCCAACGCATGGGGCAAAAAAAAAGATGGTCCTACCTCTTAGAATCATAGAATCATAGAATCGCTTTGGTTGGAAAAGACCTTTAAGATCATCGAGTCCAACCTTTAACCTAACCCTGCCATCCCACCACTAAACCCTGTCCCTAAGCACCTCATCTCTCCTTCTTTTAAATACCTCCAAGGATGGGGACTCTACCACCTCCCTGGGCAGCCCATTCCAGAGCCTGACAACCCTTTCAGTGAAGAAGTTTTTCCTAAGATCTAACCTAAACCTGCCCTGGCGCAGCTTCAAACCATTCCCCCTCGTCCTATCATCTGTTACCAGGGAGAAGAGGCCGACCCCCACCTCCCTACAGCCTCCGCTCAGGCACGCGGCGAGGGCGATCAGGTCTCCTCCCCTCAGCCTCCTCTTCTCCAGACTAAACAACCCCAGTTCCCTCAGCCGTTCCTCGTATGACTTGTGCTCCAGACCCCTCACCAGCTTGGTTGCTCTCCTCTGGACATGCTCCAGCAATGCAACATCCTTCTTGTAGTGAGGGGCCCAAAACTGAACACAGTATTCGAGGTGCGGCCTCACCAGCACCGAGTACAGGGGCACGATGACTTCCCTTGTCCTGCTGGTCACACTATTCCTGACACAGGCCAGGATGCCATTGGCCTTCTTGGCCACCTGGGCACACTGCTGGCTCATATTCAGCCGGCTGTCAACCGGTACCCCCAGGTCTTTTTCTGCCAGGCAGCTTTCCAGCCACTCTTCCCCAAGCCTGTAGCGCTGCATGGGAAGCTGGGAGTGGTCACCATGTGCCCTCGCTTGAGCCTTCCTGTACAGCTACCGGGATACACCACTGCAGCCACCCAGTTCTAGTTTTGGTATCCTCAAGAGACTGCACTGTTTAGTTTAACTTGTTGGCCCTTTTCAGGGAAAGCTGAGACAGACAAATGCCTCAAAACAAAATTCTTACTAAGTGTCTAGGTAGAAGACAGAACCACAGCATTCCCCCTGAAGAGAAGGCCATGGCACAAAGTATAAATCTGTATTTTTATACACCAGAGAATCCCCAGGGAAGAGAGGTCCTGTGACACAGCTGCATGGAAACTTCTGATCAGAGCTTACACCTTATCAGACACACACAGAATCAGCCTTCAAGTTCTGTGCATGGCGGGGATTCCCCCTCGTTCTGCCCATTCTCAGGCAGGGGTGGGGTGGGAGAGGGAAGCAAGGTCTGCTTTAGGATTCGGGGTTATTTTACCATTTTCCCCAGACGTGCTGAACAAATTGTGCCATCTTTGTCTGTTAAAACATTAATTTATTATTCCCTCCTAGTAAAAAAGTGAAAAGCTATGCTCTGTTAGATCAGTAAGATACAGAATTACCCCAGCTCATTGGAGTTTTTTAGATACAACTTCGAAACACAGTATTCCACGACGGAACAGCAAGTACCTTTCTTAAGAAAGGAAATGCTATAACGGGTCAGCCTTTTACTTTCAAGCAGAAGATGTATCCATTACGGGACTCCCTTTCTGTCCAGATGACTCCTGCAAAATACCCTAACACCCTCTGGGCAGCACATACGGAAGGTTTCCTACAGAGAAACAGGTCTTAAAGAAGTGACTTCAGGAAACAAGTGCAAGTTCCTTTTAAATCTGTTTTATAAGAAGGATACCAATGTACATTTTAATAGTTTTATTTTCATTTTCCCCAAGGGGGAACGAAAGGCAGAGAGGTGTTGTGAGATACATCACACTGTTCTTACGGGTAAATCAATTTGCAAATGTTATTTTACCACTCTATAAAAATACACACAGGAGTGTGAAGGAAGCAAAGTAGTTCAGAGTGGCTGTCATGGAGCAAATATGTTAAATACAATCAGATTTATTTTTTTTTTTGCCCTAAAAATTGTGGCTCCTTGTGTTCCATAAAACCAAAGTCTTTAGCAGCCACATGCCACAGGAACAGAAATTTAAGTGGTAGCTTCCTTTGAGCAAGTGCACACAAAAGCATTAGTAAAGAACTGCTCCCATGGGGCTAGACAGCAGATGTGAGCGACAAAGCCCCATCCGCAACAGGAAAGAAGATATGCATTCAGTTTTATTCCCATCCAAACTCCTGTAAACAGGTTCCATACCATTCAGGCATCTCTGATAAAAGAGTCTATAGTTTTATAAAAAGAAGTCACGCTGTAAGATCAAGATATTTACCCTGTATGTGTTATGTGAACGCAAAGAGGAACAACCTTCCAATTTCTCAAACACATCCGAGCAATCTGTAAGTGACCCAATTCCTTTCTCTGTCCAACTGCACTGTGGGAAACTCGGTTAAGTGCCTCTTCACAGGTAGAGACAGTTTGCTTTTAAAAATATTAAGGACAATTTTTTTTTTTTATCTTTAAGAACTTCCTGGAAAGTTACTGTGGAAAATGAAAGTGCTGCCATGGTGAGACCAACGTGCAAAGCTCTATAGACTTCTGTCCTTGCTGTTTTCTTAGTATTCCTTCCCTTAGCAGATTCATGTTAAGATGAGGCTCGATACATCGCAACGAGGCCATCATCCACCTGTAACAAGCAGGTAGACACTGAAAAATGTTTTATGTTTAATCATAAAACGTGGAATAAGCTGAGAAAATATTGTTCAGATATGATCGGGATGGTCTCTCGAGTGGGTTTATATACCAATGGCCTGCAACACTCGCTTCTCGTTCTCATTGAGATGGTCTGAAAACATTGCATAGCAGGGCTGCTGTGCAAACTGACAGAGGAAGTCAGTGAGATAGGCCTGAAAGGAAGACGGAAAGACCCAGTTAGCATCACATCACTTGGGAAATTCTATTTCTTTCACATATCAAAAGGTAAACCTCAGCATGCACCACGTAAGACAAAGGGATTGCAGGGAACAGAAAAGCAGTGCAGAAGGAAAGGGGCAGCAGAGGGGAAGGGCTGAGAAACGGCTGCCAGGTGGTGGCAAAAAGCAGGAGCAAAGTATCATAGAGGGGCTGTAGCTGGACGGGAGCATCTCCCAGTGGAGTAGGGAATTCTACCACGTTCAGCCTCCAATCTGCTTCTGACTTCAGCAAACAGCTGTGAAGCTCATGGGTAGAAAAGTCTCGTCCCCCTCTGTTCACAAAGTTTTGTTCATTCACGTTTCCCAGTTATAGATATTGATCCAATACGGAAAAATAGCTCCAGGCATTCTTGGGATACTCACACTTTCCAAAGTAATTTCAATGAAGTGAGTACATTTAGGACAACAATCAGTAACTGGTGTTTACAGTTTTGTTAAAGTACAACATAGAAAAATTAAGTTTATAAAGCATGATAGGAATCTGATTTAAAAAAAACTCATTCTAGAGCATCACCTGGAGATCTATTTGGTAAAGAGGGTCCTTTAATGCATCTGGATCGTCCTCTTCATCATCTTCATAGTAATCCTCATCTGTCAGAGGCAAATCAGCAGGTTTTTAACATCAAACAGAGCAAAATACCTCAGGAAGTATTCTATTAGACCACTGTTGAAATTCAAGGATCCAAAAAGAAAGTTTCAGCACTGCTGGGTAAAAAAATTTATATCCAGAATATTCCGTCCTTAAGTTCAGGTGATTACAAAACACGACACCCCAGAACAAAAAGGGGCATAGTGGGAGTTTCAAGGAACACGCAGGAGAGACGAGCATACACAGGATAACAAACAAACCTGCTTGTCTGGTATGTGCACTATTATCTTACACCTTAATCTTATGTCAGGGTGACACATTTCCAATTCAGTGCTAATGTAAGTAGGCTCCCTTCTTGTATTTGCCTGCAAGGTTCTCTCTTCTAAGACTATATGCAAACTGGAGAGCAGAGGAAAGGAGATAGGATACCCGCTCCGTGTTTGTGCAGCTATTACTTCTCAAGGTCACTCCACAAACGAGCTCATCCACTGCTACGACATTGCCATTACAAGGTCGCGCCTACACCTTTAAGCATCAATTTTCTCTTGAGAAGAAATACCTGCATGAACCTCACAGCAACATGAAGCCTACACAGCATTTCAACTCTCAGGTGAAAAACGCAGTTATTTAACCATCGTGTTATTCAGACATGTCCCTCTCTCACAGAAAGAAAGTCCTTATTCAAAATCCCAGTGTAATGTCCTTCCCCTTGCTGCCGTCTCAGTTGAGCTGCTGTCAAGGAAAGAAAACTTTGACTAGGATGTCATCTCCTCTCTTTTCACTCTGAGTAAGCACTTTAAAGCGGTTACTTACCATACTTGTTTGTGGAAAGAATATCTGATAAGAACTGTCCTGCTAAGCCTTCATCTTCATCCTCATCCTCATCCTGATCCTCCCACATATCATTTGAATCATCTGTTTAGAAAACAAGAATTTCTAGAAATAAGCACAATCCAAGAGATCCAGCCTGTTGATCGCTATACAGGGGGCTGTATAGTTTTTAGGCAAACATCCCTGCTCATGTAGGTGGATGAAGGGCAACACCTGCACCCTCTGCCATCCCTTTGGAACAAGCAACTCAGGAACTGGAGCTAAGCAAAAAGCAGCTGCCAGAATGGATGCCCAAAGTAGGGAGGAAGAAAGGAAACCAGACACACCAAGAAAGGGTGATCTGATTGGCCTATGGCCAGATCCAGTCTTCCAAACTGGCCCAAAATAATTTTCAGCTTTAAGAATACACAACACTGATTTTACCCGTTCGATCACTACTTAAGCCTTTGTAATTACAGGTATACTATTTACTACTGTGAGTTTCTTACGACTGTAAATGCTTCTGAAGAGATTACAAAGTAGATTTAAGCCATGCAAAGAGGAAAAGCAAACCCAGTATTTTACCTTGGCTCCAATCTGCAGTTGTCTGTCTAGATGCATTTGCTTCCATCGCATTAGAGAGTTCATTTATTATTAATTTTAAGATTTTTACTAACAAAGGAATGTTTGTCCAGCGTTCAGGATCTATAAGAAAAATATATATTCATACAGCTTTTAATAAAAGGTTGTTAAAAACAGGCCTTTTTGTGGTGGTGGATTTTTTTTTTTAATTTTACCATACATTTAAAATGCTCACAGATGAGCAAAAACTTCCAGGTTGGGAGGGAAAAGGGACTGACAAAAAAACCCCCAAATGTTCCTTCCATATACCTTCACAGCTAAGTTTCCAAAGATCTTAACTGCAATATCAAATCTGGCATATTTTGAATGAAGGGAAGGCATAGTTACGATCTTCACAGCTAAATTAATTTGTGAGTCTACTTAATGAAATCATAGTTACAGATGACTTCATTAATTATTGTTGCACATCTAGCAGTGCTTTCAAGTAAACGAGCAGTGCAGCACTCCCACGCGTGAGACGCTGCAAGCTCCAACTTTCCCTCCCCAGGGCTCCTGCAAGGCCTAATTATTCCATAGGGATAGGTAGGCAGTGGTTTTGTCCTTAACTGCAAGAGTAAAGATCCTATCCAATAAACAAACTGGAAGCACCAGGTCTAACTCTGCAGGTGCTCAAATGCAACTACCATTCTTCTATCTGACCAGACGACGTCCGAGTTTGTTTGGTTTGCGCTATTTGGCAGGCTTTTTTAAGCAAAGAATAATAAGGTAGCAGGTGTTCTGTGACCACTACTTACCTCTTACACTTCTGATGCTTTCCCCTATTTATTTCCCTTACTACATGTTACTGCATCACCTGCAACCCCCCAAGCCTATGACAGCTGACAGCTCCAGGAGCACCGACTGCCTCAATGGGTCTCCGGTTTGGATCAGCACAGTCCTTACCTCTTATTCCCCAAGTGGTTGTGCACAAGCTGAAGACACAGAATCCCAGACTGGCAGGGGTTGGCAGGGCCCTCCGGAGCTCACCCAGTGCCACCCCCCTGCCCAAGCAGGCTCACCCAGAGCAGGGGGCACAGGACAGCGTCCAGGCGGGGGTTGAATATCTCCAGAGAAGGAGACTCCACAGCCCCCCTGGGCAGCCTGGGCCAGCGGCTTTCCAGTGTCTTCCCCTCTGGGGCTCAGTCCCCAGAAAAAAACCTGCCCAGTGCTCTCTCCAGTTTAACACGTGAATCTCTACACAGTAATCTCCAATCAATGACTTTGAGTTTAGCCAATTAAAAATAACATAAATCTTATGCAGGACACTGGCCAGGCTTTCCTTAAAAGTGATCTCTACCTTGTTGAAATCATTGCTGGTATTTGTGAAAGTCTGCGTCATCGAAAAAAATTCCATGTTTTAAAAAAATCCCCGCATTCACTAAACACGCTTTCCTCTCAGAGAAGCTACTAGGCATCACAAAATTATCAATTCTATCTCATTAGATGGAACAGGATGACGCAAAATAGCACTGAATAACTCCCTATCCCATAATCACCCTCATCCACTTATATTAAATCAGAGACATCAGGAGTCTTCCAAATCAGTCTTTGGCAGAATTAAAGCAAATAATGGATACGTTAAGTACATGATGTATGGATTAGCTCTAAAAAACAACATGCACCTTCTGTAGAAAATACCTCCCCACAGCTTTGTGCGATCTGCCAGATCTATTTTATGGCCTTTCATAGCATCTGATAACAGGAAAAAAAATGCCATCACCTGTTAAAAACAGCAAAACTATTACTTACTTTTGGCTGACTTTGATCGTGTCCGTATTCCCTCATCCATATTAAATATTTCTTCTCCCTTTACCCTAATGTCCTGAAGTCGCTTGTCATCTGTGTTGATGCCATACTGCAGGAGTTTACACAATGCTACAGAGCTGGGGAGCCAGGAATAGGAAAAATCACAGATGAGAGCGTCTCTAAACTGGCCAGCTTTCACCGTGAGCTGTTAATAGGGAACACATCTCCAGAGCAGACATTCAGATGCCCTTTATTTTCTACACTTTTGCCAAGAACAAGCGTTACAGAATTTTTCCTATTTCTCCTGCTTTATCTCAGCATCCGAAACTGGACTCATCTCCTGACCTTCACAGCAAGCCAAAAACTGACCAGGCTTTGAATTAAACACTACCAAACAGTGCATACATACATTAAAGGTTTTTCCAGTTCAGAAGGGCCATGAGGTTAAACACACTCCTGAAGCATCGCATGCAGATGAAGATGGAATTCAGAAGAAAGCAGTGGCAAGAGAGTAGTAATTTGGTTGATCTGCAACCATGAACATCTGTTCTACTTTTCTCCAGTCTCCACGCTCTTTTTCACTTCTGGCCCCTCACACCTCAGCTACACTCAGACCTTCTAGCTTGCTACCTCGGTATCTTCATGTGTTCCTTCCATCTCTGCTGCTCAGATTTCTACACCACACTTACAAACTTTCTCCAGTTCCAGGCTGTTTTCAAGCCATACTGAGGATGACTTTAACTACGGGTTAAGGGCACCAATTTACGCTTGGCACTCTTAAACCTCTCTCCACAAGTCTCAAACTGAAGTTTCAGAGCTCCATGGAACTCGCTGTTTTCGTGCTTTCACTTCACACTCTCCCCCACTATAGCTCTGAGTTCCCATACTGCTGGTCTGGACCCAGATCTTACATGCCACCCCCGCATTGCCCAACATTTTCCATCCTTTCATCATGCAAGTCAAGAGCAAATGGCCACTTCTTCAACCTGCCACTCACTTGGATGTGGACTGATGCACACAGAAGGTGTCACCTATCTTCATGGTCCTTTTACTAACTCTAAACAAGAGGGTCCTCTGAACAGGCACTGATTTTTTTCAGGATGCAGAAAACACTTAGCATTTTCTAAAGCACGATAAGCATCACCGAAAATAACCCAAATCAGTGTTCAATTTAGTGTGGAGCCTTGCCAAGTCATCTGTACACAAGTAGCTCTAACCTTGGACAATATGGAGACAGGACCAACCAACAAAGTTTAACCTTGTTCTCCCTGTCAGTGTTGGCCTTGGCTTTTTCCCGCAGCTGTAAGCAGTGTCGGGGGATCTGGCTCTGTCAAAATGGGGATAAACCACTGCTTTTAAGGATGAAACAGACCAAGTGTGACCAAAACCACCACCAAATCCCCAAATCAGACTGCCTGTTGTTGTGCATGATCACTCATAAACTTCCATTTTAATCATGCTTTTTCTTATTATTTATTTCACGGGCTATTTGACTGCCTTGTAACAATAACACACCAACACACACTAAGAAATGAGTTAACAGCTGGTGAGACCCCTAGGAGTGGTCTCTGTTAGGATTCACATTTCCAGAAAAATCAAAGACAGCAGCTGCAGCAAAATTTAAATTAATAGAGAGCATTTCATGCTTTGGAATATAGTACTCAGCCTCCACTGGAACACAAATGTGCTCCTACAGCAAAAGGGAGAGAAAACTGTTTGAGCTGATTTTTTTATTGACTTTTAAGAGATCATTAACTCAACAAGAAATCACCAAATTCTCTTAGGAAACCCTCTACAATGCCCTGAAACTCTAAAGTAGTCTATAAAGGCAATTTCATGTCTGGAAGCTATTCTTATCCCATTCACAGAAGCTCAACCTCAAAAGCACTCCTGTGCTTGCCAGAGACACCCCCTTCCCCCTTGGGTCACCCTGTTCCAGCACAGAAACAGCAGGCAGCAAGAGGAGCACTTAGAGGAAGATCAGAGACTGCTCCAATTACCACGGCTCTCCTGAGCCAAACTGACAGTGCAGGAGAAAAATAATTCTGTCCAACGCTGGCACACACTAATCCAAGTCTGAACCTGCTCCCCTTTCCCTCACACCCAATGCATTTAATTGCGATGGGATGATCAGTCAGCTAACGATAATGCACGGATCCTGCTTATGAATACAACCTACCTGACTTTGCCTTCGTATTGTCCATAGAACAAGTGCTGCCGGCTCATCCATTCAGCCATTACAAACTCCAAGGCAGGCTTGCCAGTTGGTCCGGGGAGACTACACAGGAACTCTAGGAGTGGTTCCAGTTGTGAGTGAACCAAGTGAGCAAACACCATAATCAAGGACTACAGGAGGAGAAAGGAAATGTTAGCTGTACATAATTTAACAGATGAAAATGTTTTATCAAATATTCAAGTAACTGAGTTTTCTGCAACAGCAGAGACTGTGCTTACCACCCCCAAGAGGAAGAGAAAGTATAACCCTCTGCAAGACACTCTACTACAAAAGCAAGCAATAATCTACTACAGTCAACAGCAGTATTTATTTCCCACCAAAACCAAACTAACAAATCTTCCTAAAGCAAAGACTAAAAAGCTATTTAAAAAATATCAAGAGGTTGAAGTTGACTTTTGACTAGCAAAAATACCATATGGCAACACTCAGACACTGCAACTGTCCTAGTCTGCTCAACGGACCAGAAGCTGTACACATGGTTCTATACACAGAGCTCTAAATCTACACACATCTAGCAGAAGCATGTCCCACTATCAAGCTAAGGAACAGAAGTTTCTGGTCCAGAGCCAGAATCCCTATTCTCTTCCCCTTTCACCCCAGGGATTTCCCATCATCACCTCCACCACAGGACCACCCTTTTCCAATATCATCACATCATAATTCAGCAGCACTTTTCCAATTCTGAGCACACTTTGAACACAAGTTTTA
>NW_009258891.1:941741-964653 GCF_000687185.1 Egretta garzetta
TTTTGTTTTTTTTTTGGGTATTTTTTTTTTTTTTTTTTTTTTTAACAAGATGCAGTTTTACAGTCTGAGTCTTGAAGACCAGGAGCAGAATTCATATGCTGCATATGTCAAAATGTCAGTCTCCAAGTCTGCGGACATCCCTGTATGCTTCCTCAGGGAAAAGCTGCCCACCTCCAGAGGTCCATCTTTCAGGCTAATGCAGGGAAGAGATTCAGTGCTGTGAAAGGCTCGTCTCTCCTCCCCTGGCTACAGGGGCTTCAGGTGACTGCTTCAGATTTAAGCTCCCATCTTTTAAATCCAAAACCAGGCAAAATTAAAGCCGTTCTGAACAGTTACAAATCAACAGTGGTTCTGAGGGGGGGTGGGGCAGAATCAGGGCTTTAAGATGAAATCTGTGCTGACATCTGAATGGTCTTCTTGATTCACCACATGCTGGCTTGAAAAATGCACATACTCTGATTTTTATCAGAGGAATACACAAGATAAAAGGGTTAGAGCGGAGTGCCACAGTGAGGGCAAAGGTGGGATCTTGCCAGAAGGCAGAACTCCTCAACAGTGCCAGCAAAACGTCTTCCCCCAGCTGCTGCTGAGGAACCAGGGCAACCATCACCAGATGTTTTACATTAAGGGCACAGACAAGCAAGACAGGAGAGAGAATGAAGACCACTGGGATAAAATCATTCCATGAAGTGTGCCACTAGAAGTAGGTCAAGGCTAGAAGAGATGGTGATGGTCTGGCCTGGCCTCTCACCTGATACAGGCCAACTACGCCTCCTGCCCACCAAAAGTTCACCTGTTCTCAACTCACAGACATTTATCCTTTAATACAGCACAAAAGTACTCAAACCCACATGCTGCCTCTGCCACAGCATCCACACTCGGGCAGTTCTTGTCCCCTCTAAAGGTTCACTGCTTGCAAGCACAAGGTCATGAGGGATTATTTAAGGTGCATTAAAGCTTACCCACAAGAACCTGTCTTACCCCATAATCCGGACAACTCTGTATGAGCAGAGCAGGCATTTTCCTGACTACTTCGAGAAAATATGTAGACCCTCCAATTGCAGTAGCCATAAATAATCAGGCACACAATTAAAAAAAAAGACAACAATTTCTGGCCCTGACACTTCTACTTATTCTCCTCAATGCCCAGCCTGCTCACCTGCATTACACTGAGCGTCTCCGCTTGTTGCATTTTGCTCAGGATAGCTCTCAGGATCTGGTCCAGATTCTCTCCCAGCTCACTTCCTGCTTTCGAAATTAAAGTGGAGACCAGCCTGCCCACAAAGGCAGCGGTGAATTCTGATGTCCTTGGATCTAGAAGCTGGCTCACCACCTGCATCACATACCACAGTCCGTTGTGGCCTTGCTCATCATGCCATTGTGCAATTTGCTCCAGTGCCACTGAGACGTACGCACGCAGACACTCGCCACCGTTCTAAACAAGAAAATCATCACGTTAGAATTTCCCTTTCTAGGTAAAGAAGTGGGGAGGCGTGGGAAGACACCTCCTTTCATCACCCGAAAAAGACCCTTAACCAAGATGAAAACAATGCACAAACTGGTGGCATCCGTAAAAGATCCAAGCTCTCTAACGCACAGTAAAACGAGTGCCTAAATTTAAAAATAATTTCTACAGACTTCAGTTCATTAACAAGTACAAAGTTCTTCACTGCCCAGGCAGCTCTCAGAAAATCATCTAGTAACACAATCTGAAGTAGCTGCAGTTTTGTGCCAGTCTTGTTACTCAGAGAAATTCCAAGAGATTCTAAAAAGTGAGAGATGAAGACAGCAAAGTGTCGCACGAACAAAACACAACCCAGCAGCCAAGCTGCAATCTTTTTGAATTCTTCTTAAAACAAAGATCCAGCAGAGCAACCAGCACACTGGCCTCCAATCTCTTCTTGCTGGTATCCAACCTCTTCTCACTGGCATGTTGTATAGGGAAAGCCATTTCCACGGTCTGTATTCATGTGGCCAAGGCACTACAAACTCCTTACATAAGGAATGAAACCAGCTTTATTATTTATGTGCCAGCTAGTAGCTGGAATGAAAAGGCACCCTGCACTTTTAGCCTCTGACACTTTTTCTTCCTTGTTTTAAATACTCTAAAGACATCATCAGGTAATAGCAGAGCCTGCCAACAAGCACAGCTCAGGCACTACCGCTGTTTGAGATGAATCCTTGTTCTCCCTCCATCCCATGCCTGGCTCAGTCACAAAGATGTTTGCGCTCCCCTTCCCACCTAAACGAGTACAGGAGAAAAATGCTAGAAGGAGGAGGTCTAGAAGGTCTGTGCAGGAGGTCTTTTACTTCCCTATGCCTGAGCGTGTTCATGAACACGCCTAGGAATGGCAGGGGCTGTCATGAAAGTTATTATGGGGGAAGAAAAGCAATAAGGTTTTGGGGTTTTTTTGTTTGGGTTTTGGGGGAGTTTTATGTGCTCCAGAGCCCTAAAATAGAAAAAAACAATCAAGGCTGCTGCTTTACTCACTCCAGTCCTCCAAATTAAGGAATGAACAGTAGAAGTCATTGCAGGCCCTTGAACAGCAGTACTTTCATGATAAACTGGAGCTCACAGAGACTCCTGAGGAGCTGCTGATACAGCTATTGGCAAGCAAAGCCTGGGTTCCCTTAAAGGCCACGCAACCTGTCTTACTCGGTCACCTCTCTTGGACTTGCATAGCCCTGCAATCCTCACCACTCCCCACGGTGTTACCTGCATAGTAGCATTGTCATCTGTGTTCAAGCTGCACTGAGCCACTGCAGGGAATGCTTGGCAGATCAGGAGCTGGGAGAGAGGAGGTTTTGTATTCCTCACAACTGTGGTCAATATATCAATAGAGGTCTGAAAGGAAAACACAAACAAAAGCAGTGTAACAGCAGCAGCCATGGTACGCTGTCAGCATTATCCACCACTGGTGCAAGCATCAAAGGCGTAAAGTGAAGGGATGTGACCCAGTACTGTGATCACATCCTGATTCTACAGCCTAGAATGTTTTTTTTTTTTTAAATCAGAGGACCTTGGAGGCATGCACCCACAGCATCACTGTATTTGACATGGACACACGGTGTGCGCTGTAAAAGTTCCCAAGGCAGTTCAAACATGAAAAGCAGCATAACCATGTAAATATGGCAAACAGTTTCACGCTACCTCAATGCATTCTAATCAGTACAGCCAGAGGACTGTTCTAGCTGACTTGTTCCATTTTGTTTATATTGATTTAAATTTATTTTAATTACCCATGAGTGATTGTTATAATCTACCTATTGATTGGTATGACTGTAAGCATATTGATAAAGATGTTTATGGGTTTAATTCCATACAATCATTCTACATAGTCAATGCTTAATCTGTTATAAGCTGACTTATTATAGAAAGGACAAACCCGTATAATTTATCTCCAGTAATTTACATATACGTGACATATAAATCAGAAAAAGTCTTACAAAAAAGTGCAAGGAATGGTTGTGTACCCTGTGGAGAACATTCCACCAAAAAAGAGGAGACTGTTCTTGGTGAAAGATGGCTATGTCAAAGCAAAACGACTAGGGATACGCTGTGGAAGAAGGCCAGAGGAGCAATTTAACATTAACTTTTGGAAGCATCTCCCCCCCCCCACCAGCAGTGTGCCTTCTCTCCACAAAGAAGGCTCTGCCGATGATCGAAGTCACTGCTCCGAAGAAGTTGAAAAGCAACCTCTCTACTCTTTGCAGACCAGCCACCCTATACATTAAAGAACAGGGAACCATCTCCAGCTAAGACCATGTACCACTGTAGCACTTACTGCACAAAGCCCTGCTGGGATCTTGTCAGCAGGGGCCTGCATGATGCTGACAAGAGTTGGTATTAGCCTCATCTGCATTGGACCCTGGCAGGCTTCTATCTGAGCTAGCTCCTTAAAGATATCTTGGGCAAGAGAAGCAACAACTGGATCTGGAGAGAGAAAGCACCATTTACTAAAACATACTAACAAACACATCTCAAGTTTTGCTACTGCTATTTTCAACAGGCAAAGCAACAAGTTTCCCCTCTAGCTTTACTGTTGAATGAATCAATGTTCATTCAATTACCATTTATTAAGTTTTCAGCACCAGGATGCAGTAGCAAAACCAACTGTACTTTGAGAATGTAACTTGAATGCATACCGTTACTGTACTTCAGAAATATTGCAATCGTGAAGGGGCAGATTTTGTTCTCCACACTTGCTGTAAATGCTGGGTCTACCGTACAGACAATGCACAGTGTCTCCATCACAAGGTTTAGGACCTCTGAACTGAACTGAGTTGCCAAGTGGATCAGTCCATCAAGAATGCTAGGAAGGAAAGGCTGCAACACATGGGTGCTCTCAGAGATCTTCAGCTGGTCACAGTAGCTAGACAAGAAATTTGGATAGAAAAATACATATTGAATATATTAAAGCGAGGTATACATTTAACACTAGATGACATATAAGGGGTTATTTCACCCCACCCATTCTTTTTCTTGAAGTTCACTCCTCTAGGACCTTTCCCCATCAGTCCTTGATCTCTAAACAGCTCAGCTATCTTTCCTCCTCACTCCATCCTCAATGGTTGGCAGAAGCAGAGCTGAACCGAGTGATGTTAAAGGCTTCCACCACCTCTTAGTAACAATTCTCTCTTAAGAACTGCCCACCGACGGAGAAAATAAACCTTGAGGAAAAAGTTAGTTTGAGTGAGAGACTCACTGCTTACAACATCTGTAATCACTGTGGTTCTACAAGTGAGATGGGGAAGAAAAAAACAATTTCAGGAATAACCAAGTTGTAAGTCTCTGCCTTTACTCATCATCATTTCGGTGCAAACAGAAGATGAGGTGGTTTTGGGGGGTGGGGTGGGGAAGAGTAGTTCTTCTGCGTGTTTTTTGTGTGTGTTTGTTTTTAAAATAATGTTCAATTTTCACATTAGAATCAGTACAGGAGATCTTCCCTTCTTGCAACTTATTTAGAAAAACAGGATGCCAACTCCTCCCCTCCCCAACCATTCCTTATTGTTGTGATTTGCTCTGCAAGCCCATATTATGTCATTCAGCCACCTCTGTGACTGAACAGGAGTAACCTTGGTTTCATTTGTATGCTTTCCATTCTATCCAGTTCTGCTTCTCTTTGGGACTGTATCCATCAAAATGTTTTATTGTAGCCAACCTTGAATCTCAATTTCATATTCCTCATTAGAGTTATTCCATTTTGAACCCGCTCGCTTACACTTTTTAGGTTGACATCTGTTTCATTCAAAGCAAAGGCTTCCACCTTTGTCTATATAGAAACATTATTAATATTTTAACATACCAGTTTTATATGTGTAATTTAAACTACCTGTCCCTGAAGCTTTGGAATATCTTAGTGTTTACTTACCCCCAGATAGCTCTGACTGCAGAGATTCGGACAGAAGGAGGCTGGGTTTCATGTAGACCACTGACAGTAGCTTGCAGGAACTGCTGGATTAGTTCTGGAGACATAGCCACTGTAAAACGGCTTGCGGCCCACAGAGCACGACCCAGGAGAAAAGGAGACACTGAAACAAAACAAAAAACACCAGTGGTTTTAGAGTAAGTTTTATGAGTTTAAAATTACAGCTGCTTCCAGCCATTATCCAAAATTTTGTTATCCCAGTAGGAAAATGGTACGGTATGACACAGAAGATCGGTACGCAGGCACGCAAAGTTTTTATTTATGGGCAGAATCCAGTCTATTTCCTTAGTTATTTCAATAAATGATTTCTCATTTCTTTAAAAAACCCCTCTTCTTCCCTCAGCTAGTTACACTGGAATTTGTTCATCAATACAGCAATACATGCCTTAGAGATCATCAGAACACAAGCAAAGGAAGAGAACGAAGGCTTTTTCAGTAATTCCTGTTCACCTCGCTCAATATCCTGCCCCCAACAGCAGCAAATAGCAAAAGCTTAGGGGACAGAGCACATATACAGGGATCTTCTATAGATACTTCTCTAGTTTCCAGCCATCACCTTGTAATTACAGAACATAATGTTCAACAGCACCAGAGAACAGTGAATGCTCATTATCTACTCGCCTGTTTACAGTTATCAAGGTATGAGGTATCTTTATCACACTTAACTCTTCTGCCTTTTCAGGCTAAAACTATCCTTAGGCTATGCTCAAACAGATGATGCTCTCTATTTCTCAGCATCTTTACTGCAATTATTTATACTCCTGCAAGTATTCATTTTAAGATGAGGACATAAAAAATTCCATGCAAGATATATAACAAGAGAAAAGCTTTGTTTTCTAAGCAAGTATTATAAAAAGCAAGACTTCTTTGTCTTATTACCATTACTGAGCATTAAACAGACATCCTCTGAGAACTATATATGCTGAATCCAGGAGCTTCTGCTTGAGCACGATAGCTCATTTACAACCCAATACCACATATGTAAGTGTGTGTAATATGTAAATAGCTGAGGTTGGGTTTTGTACCTGCTTTACACACTATGCACTTTGCACAGTATTTCTTCATTCAAAATTAAATCAAAAAAAGAAAAAACCTTCTTTGTAATCAGATAAACAAGTGTTTCTATGATGAAAGCAACCAGCAATTTGTTTTTCTGCGCTGACACAACTTAATGTGGACTCACCAGTAATGCTCGTATTGGCTTAAACTTCTCAAATGTTAGTTATTTGCAAGGACTCTCCATGTCAAACTTTCAACAACTTTAACTTTCTTGCATGCTGATGTAGGATAACAGAGCCTGCACAGATCCCAGTAACAGGATCCCACTCAGCTAGGAATTTTATCTGAATTCATGTGCTACGACTAGTGTCAGCCCCAGTGTAAAAAAACCAGGATGGTATGTTGCTGCTGGAATTCTGAAGCCTGTTAAACACCACTGGTGTCTTTCCCAGGAACTGAGACAAGACAACAGGACAGCTATTTTCCACCAAGTTCCCCAAGCAATCACTGTTTCACCTCCAAGCCCAACAGGCTCAAGCATCCAGACAACAGTGAGCTGCAGCCAAAGGCAGAGTGTCCTACATTTAAATGACTTGTACTGGACCTGGTAGCACGTGTAAACTCACAAGATAAGATCTACGCCCTTTCACCTGTACAATGTGCACAACTGCATTTCACAACACCACAGGCATACAGCAACCTGATACATCAGACACTTCTGTTTGTAAGAGATTTCCAAGGTCTGGCACTCAGCAGTTACTCTTAGTAATAACAAGGGCAATTGTACCTGAAAGGTTGAGGTCTGCAAGAACAACATTTGTCAGGAAACCATGCATATCAAAATGTATTCTACCATTCTTCACGCTGTCTGTAATAATAGACTTCACAGAGCCCAGGGCCAGCATACAAGCTTCATGTATTTTCCACCTGCAAAAGAATTCAGATGTGCTTAGGTTTTTCCCCCAACATTGCCTCAATAAATAAATAAAAATTCTGAAGGGAAACCGTAAATGGTTTTTGGTTTAAGTTACCACAACTATTTTCTTGATTCCAAAGCAGAGAATTTAAAAAGACTCTGAAAGAAATGAACATTTGTAAAACTCAGTAAATTGGGGGCTTGGAAACTCATCCAGAAGAGGCAGCATTCTCAATCACTTTCTAAAATACTGGTTGAGTAATTGTTACTTCTTGTGCCAATTTTGTTCCCATAATAAAAAAAGAAATGAGACTTTTCTATGAAAGATCCAACTGTGCCTTACTTGATTATTCTATGTGCAGAAGCACTGTGATACCCCATACATGAAAGGTTTAAAAATATATATTTTACATTACATTTTGTTAACTGTGATTAAATAGTTTTTAAATAGGGCAAACATCACTTCTCCTTGGTTTTATTTGTGAAGCAAATAACCTACTTTATAACTTAGCACAGTTAAGGCAGATGGGACTCAATGTCCAGTTTCTCTGACATTCGGTTGCTGCTCACTGTATAGAGCGGCTACTCTGACACCAATATTCAAAATAAACACAAACACCGAACTAATGCACTGTAAAACCAAGAGAGAACAGTTATGGAACAGAAACCAGGTACTCTTGCAGTTGAGCTTTCTCCTCCTTATCCACAAGTAACATTTAAAACTGCAACTTTGAAGTTCTAAAACTGAACACATACGTCTACATGCAGCACCTATCTCTCCTCTTTATATCAAGTAAAATAAGATATGCCAGAAATTTTGAGCTCAATTAACTGAACAGAAAGGGAAAGCATTGCCAATTTCTCTTCAGATTGTGTATAACTAATTATAGTTTCCAACTATATGTTTTAAGGAATTGTCAGGGTCCAGAGGGAGGGAGCCTGGGGACAGTGAGCTTGTGCTAGGAAATGCTGAAAGTATTCCAGATGAAGATTTGGCCAGCTGGCTCAAGAACTGCTGTACTTCCTTTTTCTTCTTCTAATCAGAGTTCTCAAGTTTCATCCTTGTCCATCAGTAGAAGCGTCACGAAAAAAATGTGATTAAATTGTGCTGCACCCAATGCTGCAGAAGAGCCTGCCGTTCATATCGGTATCGTTCTCTCCTGCCCCATCTCCTTACCAGTGCTCAGCACCATTGTTTTTAGCCTGCTCAGCTTCTTGTAAATGTCTTGTAGCTGCTGCAGCCAAAGCAGTTGCACTCTCATTCTGGAAATCAGCAGCCACAGCCTGCGCAGAAGGAAATGATAACACTTATTTGTACAGACTTTTAAAAATTGGCCTTTTCTCCAAACGTCCTTCATGAAGCTAGGTTTATTATTTGTTGCTACTATTATTTTGGTCGTATCTAAATGTGGAACACATTTCATACCAGCAACAGATCCTGTGCAGCAATCCTCACTGTATAGGAAAAAGTATCATCATCTTCATCCTCCACAAACTGTTGTGGATTTGCAGTCCAAACTTTTATCTGAAACAGAAAGGAGACAAGAAGGACAGGGTGGATGACTAACCCAGAGCACCATCGGTAAAAGGGAGCTTTTCTGTTCCCAGTAATCTGTTTTGCAAAACTACTTTCAGAATTTTTCTCTGCCATAAGGAGTCAGTCTTCAACTGATTTTTCTTACATTCTATAGGAGAAACCTTTGAAAAGACAACACCCTCTCTGTTCTGAGCTCATCCTGCTCTTCTGCTCCTCATTTGAGATCAGAATTTGACAAAACTAATGACTGACCTGGAATCAATGCTACACAGTTTTATTTATAGATGAGGAATGGGAGAAGCAGATGAATGTTTAACAGAGTGACTGTTTTTTTGCATACCCACCTAAACAAAAAGACAAAGGCTGTCAGGCTTGGGAGGCCAGGAGCCATGTAGAATTTCAGTACAAGTTATTGCATACCACTAGCACAATTTTTTTCACTATCACAGAGACCTGGCTATCCCTTTCAACACAATAATCCTCATTTTCACAACATAATACTTCATGAAGGAGTGAAGAAAGAAAGCCTCAGGGAGTTGAAGTTGTTCAGCCTGGGGAGAAGGTGGCTCCAGGGAGACCTTGTTGCAGCCTTTCAATAATAGGAAAGATGTAGACTTTTTACCAGGGCTTGTCGTGACAGAACAGGGGGCAACAGTTTTAAACTGAACAAGGGTAGATTTAGACTAGATATGTGGAAGAAATTCTTTACTATGAGGGTGCTGAGACACTGGAATATGCTGCTCAGAGAAGTTGTGGATGCGCCATCATTGAAAGTGTTCAAGGTCAGGTTGGACGAGGCTTTGATCTAGTGGAAGATGCCTCTGCCTGTGGCAGGGGGGTTGGACAAGATGATCTTTGGAGGTCCCTTTCAACCCAAACCATTCTACGATTCTGTGATTTGCTGTCCATGTTACACCGTTTAGGAATATTTGGATGCTATTGCCCTAATTCCTGGCACAGCAGAGTGACAGAACAGCCTATTAGATTACAGCAGCTTTCACGCACTGAAACTCTTCCTAGGACATTAGCTGTTTTAAATCCCTCATCTCATTTGCTTCTAACACAAGACAAACATGCTCACCTGCTCCTCTGTGATCTGCATATAAAGGAGGATGTAATAGATCAGCTCTGGCAAAGCCTTCTTCACTGTGCTCTTAAATTTGTTGTTTTCCAACAAGGCATGAACAAATTCAAATATGCTGAACACTAGATTTTCAAAGCCCAATACTTCACCTGAACAAAGAAGTGGGGGGAAAAAAAAAAAAAAGAACATGACTGAATATGCCAACATACAGAAAGGCAGAAGTGAAAACAAAAACTGTGGCTGAATATGCTAACGTATAGAAAGGTACAAAGAGGTGTCAAATATAATTACCAACGGTTAGCTTGTCTGACGAGATAATGTTTATTCTTACTCCTGGACTAGCAAGGGCAGCAGCAGCCCCAGGAGGATGTCTGACCTCATCACTTTGTGCTCTCTTCCCATCTCACCGCACACCCCTCATTAAAACTGATCAAGCTCAACCTAAAACCTGGTTGGTTTTCTTTTGTCCCATTACTTTTACTTCAAAATTGTTGCAGAACTCACTCCTTGAGTCATTAGAAAACTTAAATTACACAGCTTCATTGATCACAATCACATGTAACTTGCAAAGAAGTGATGGACACTGTTCTAACACCATAAATGTACCTTTAAGCACGATCTCCTACAGCGTTCCTGTCACTGTTTTGACAACAATAATATTAGGTAAGTCCATTCCTCTTCAAAAGGGAAGGCAAAAGTGCAGTTTAATGTGTTCTTACCATCAGAATCCACAGGGTCCTCCACCTCTTCTGTGTAATTTACTTCTGTTCTTACATAAGTGCACAGAGTTAAGTAAATATGTGTATTTCTAAAGAACTGGATCTATTTGGGAACGAACCTGTTCCTATCTTAAAATTCCTGATAACTAGGAAAGTTTTCTTTCTTAAAAAAGATCTTTGACTTTGCACATAGTCCTGTGTTTCAGAGAGACGACAAGCCCCAGGAGCTCCTGGCCTTGTGCGCTGCGCAACTTCAAAGACCACTTCCACATCACTTTAGTACATCCTTTAGATCATTTGTTTCACTTAAACCAAAGCCTCCAAGGTAACCCAAAACTTCATTTATGTTAAAACTTTGCAAGAACAGAACCACTCAGACTCAACTCTTTCCAGGGGACAATGAGCCAGTTCAACACTTTACTGCTGCCGAAGGGTGAGGAGCCACTCCATGATCCCACATGCTACCTTACGTTGGCTCTGCTCCTCATCAGGCCTCTTCATAAGCCTCCAACTCTGGGAAGTGGCAGAAAACTAACCTGGGCGTGGGGAGGAAGGAGGTTTCTTTAGGGGTGGTGAATTGAAGGTCCAAGAAGTGGCAGAGCAAACACAAGGGGAGGAAGGACAAGACTCTCCCCTTTTGCAAACAAAAAACTATTTTGTCAGCTCAGCTACCAGCAGGACTGCAGTGGGAGTCAGAACAGGAGAGGGAGAAATATACCATCAAAAATTTAACAAACAGCTCCTTGTATTTTAACAGGTGTCTAAGAACACAAACAAACAATCCCCTCCCCCTAAAAAAACAGCTGACCCTGAAACTAGAGAGCATCTCCTTGCTCCAGAACTAGGGCTACTTCTATGGTCTCCCTGCCCATTTTCACTCTACAAGAGCCCATCACCCAATATGCAGTGGGATTCTGAAACACAAGACTATGCAAGCAGCTCTGTTATAAAAAGGTCTAGATCTATGATCTCTAGAACAGTCATTCTTATTAAATTACAGAGGAAAAGCTCAGACAACCCTTACTCTATTATCGCAACAGTGTCCAATTCTGGTGTTTATACCAAAAATTTAGAAAAAGCAACAAGAAGGCTCAGTATTCTACAATTACTGTCTCATTATAAAAGGTTAAAAAAGCAACATTTGGATTAACAATATGGAAAAATTTGACTTGTCAGTTTGCAAGTACTGGAAAAACTACCAACAGAAGACCTCTAACATGGCCAACTGTGCAGTGGATTAATGACTGTTACAAAATTCAAAAGGCAAATCAACTTCAGCAGCAAGTGTAACCAGCCCTTAGGTCTGCTGTAGCAAGTGATACTGTAGACTCTCCCTTCCCTGTGGTCATTCACCGTGACTAGACATCTTTCTAAAAACACAATTTTCATCAAAGAGTACCAGAAACAGTGCAGAGATCGGCTGCAATTCTACAGCCAGTATAACATGGGCACTCACATCATTCATCATATATGACTTTAAACTTAAAAGAAACTTAGTGGAGCCTACTGATGCAACAGAAACACCCAGTACATCCACACCACAGATGCCTATATTCTGTCTGTCACAGCGGACTACACCATGTTCCATGCTCTTCAGCTGTGTTCAGGTCATTATTGTGTATTAGACGGAGTTTTTCTTGTTCTGTTTTAGTTAAAGCCATTCACTACAAAGGATATAAGGCGGCACTTTCTGTAAGGGTATTCCAGACAATGGGCAGGATCTGCTGCATTGACGAAACCATGTGCTTTGGATAGTTTTTCACAAGTGCTGTCACAGCCTGGAACAAAAATAGAGTATCAATAAGAAGTGAAACTGGGAAAAAACATCAACACACACCCAAATCACAGGCTGCTGTTTCATTAACAATTGAGATAATCCAAAGTCTTCCTGCCACCAAAGTCTCCTCCTCTCACTCCTGACCAGGCAGTCCCCTCACTTGCACAAACTCTTACAAGCAGGCCCCCCTTCACATTTGCTCTTTTGCAGGGAAGCAAAGGGATAACGTGAGATGTACAACCATGGAAATGAAGACAACACAATAATTTTGTGGTAAGGTATACACTCCAATAAAGTAAAACCAGACGACAGGCTATTTCCCACATGTTGACACATGCAAGCAACACATCTGTTTGCACATCCAGGGAACAGTTGCAGATGAAAACACCCACCCAGATCAATTCTCTCATCCATTTCAGCTGCAGACACAGGCAGCTGTGCCAGCCCAACATAGGGGCTATTTTCAGAGCAGCTCAGCAGCTCTACGGCAGATTGAGCCTGGGGTTTCATGAAATCACCCTGATTTAGGGGAGCCCTTTCACTGACGCTTGCCGAAAAGCCTTTGGTATCCTCCAGGAGTCAGAGGACTCTCACTCCACCTAACAGACACCGTCTCCTCCTGCAGGGGCACAGCTCCAGGTATTTTATATTGGTTATAGAAAAGCCCCTCACAAACTGCCTGACTGACGGCTGCTATGAGACATACAGGTATCAGTTTATTTCTGCTTACCCAGTATGAAACACTTTCTCCAGTTGGTTTCTTTGTAGCATTGAGTACATTAATAGAAATTAAAAAAAAAAAAAAATCCAACTTCCAGAAAAAAACCAGCATTCTAGTATCAGTATTAGAGATGAGAAGGCAGCCAGAGATAACGCAGATATGTAAGTTTGAGCATGAGTCTGGTAGGTGCTAAAACGATTACAGAAAAGACCTGTTGAAGCCTCTGGGGAAAAAAAAAAGTTTACGCAGAGGGTCTGAACCTGATCTGCAAGACTGCTGCAAACTCAACACCCTATGGCCACAGTGGCATCTAAAGAGGCTTGTTCCATATGCCACTGCTTATGAACCCTATGCAAGTTTTTCTAAGCTATATTCCAAGACAATCTTGCAGGAAGCATTGCTGGAGTGGCAGGAGAGTTTTTCAATTCAATAGCTCTGCAGCTCTAACAATAGAAGGCTGCATTTGCAAGTTCACTGCTTTCCTGCAGCACAAGTGATTAGAAAAAGAGCACTCTCTCCTGTCAAATGTTGTATTTCAACCCCTGGCCTCTCATTCTGCCAATCCCCACTTCTTGTTTGAGCTAAAAGAAGTGCTACACAGATCTCCTCCTCCTTCCTCCTCTGCCTACCCCCAAGTACCTATTAAATCCTCCAAGAAAATCCTTACCCATCTCTCTTCAGAGCAAAGTCAAGCTGCTCCCCAAGCAGGACGTTTAATGGCCAAGCCAGGCAATAACCAACTGCATCCACACCTGTAGCCTGCATCACCACACAGACACCACAAAATCACCGCTGGGGGAGCAACACGACAGCTCCTGAACCCCTTCCAGCTGTTCCACAAGCAAACATCCAACTGCATCTTGACTAATTGCTCAGCATCTCCTTAAAGTCACTCTGTATTAAATCCTTTGCTTGCTTCACTTCCTACTTTTGCCTTTAGACAGAGAAGGAACCCCCAAATTTGTGGATAAAAAGCTAAAAATATACACTAGCCAGCAGCAGGAGAGCACGCCAAAGTAAAGCGTTCAGTAAGAGTGCAGCAGGTGCAGGTTATGTACTTTGCTCGTGAACTTATGAAATTTGCCCCCAAGACACTGGCCACCACCTTGTCTTCCACCCAAGAACAAAGACAGTATGATTAATTATTTTTTGTAACTAGTTATTTGTTCCAACAGCAGGAAAAATATAAGCATAATGCTTCTGACCCAGCCAATACACAGGTGTCGAAAGAACAGATTTTAAGCATAAGCGGAGAAGAGCTACAGCAAGGTTGTAAGATACTTTAGACTGTTGGTTAATTGGCGCTCTTGATATAATTCCTGCATGCTAAGTACATCATATTTTTATTCCCTTGTTAAGAAATTTGCCTTAACTGTTACCTGTCATGTTTAATCACTCTGTTTCTCTCAAAACAATCAACAGTGGCATATTCAACAACACTGGAATTGGGATTCAAGAATCATTTAGTTGCAGCTCATTCACCCCCAGAGATATTAATTTAATTCATGCTAAACTATCAAACAACAAAACAATAAATTACACCACTGGTATTTTGTTCTAGTCCTCTAGTCCTCCTAGTTGAAAATATTTTTGTTGTGGCCAAACCTCCCTTCTCCTCCAAGGGTTAAAGGCACTGACTTCCTGCTGATAACTGCTTCTAAACTTGTAACTACACTTGGAAAGATTTGGGACAAATTAACAATCAGTGATTTGCTGTGATGTGATCCAACCTACTTACTTTCTTAAACAGGATAACTGTCCTAGCGGATCAGACAGATGTGTATATGTATTATTTATTAAAGCTTTTGACACTGTCCTGCAGAAGATGAAAGCACGACATTTTAGGTCAGTGCTGCCTCGGATTTCCACTGAAAGTCCATGAACCTTGGAGTACAAAGCTCTCAAGAAACAGGGAAGAAGAAAAAAAAAATCTTCCTGTCATTTGCTGCATAGCACTTCATTAAGGAAAAAAAAGATAGGATTGAGTTCGCATCTGGTTGAAAATGTACTATAAAAAAAGTCTCAATTCCCTCCTCCATTGCATCAGCATTTCAAGGGGTTCCTGTAATGATCTCATCTGTAGAGCTGGCTTAACTAATCCCTTGAGGTCTCTTACTTCTGCATTACAATGACTATAAAATCCACTTTTCTGGAAGAGAAGGCAATTTATGGGTCTTTCACCTGAATCCCTTTTCCCTTAGAAAATTGGTATCATCAGCTTAGAAGCCCCAAGTGACAAAACCATGAATTGCCCTGAGTCAACAGCCAGAATACTCATCTTTTCACAAAAAGCCTCCTACAAACCACTTGTCAGCAGCAGATCTCCTGAATTTACTGTTTAAAACCATACTGATTTTCTGCTGCCATCAACGCCACCGAACATACAATAGTGTATTCAGACCGAAATCCTCTCTTGTACTGCACCTACCCAGCAGTGGCCAAAAGCAGATGCCCACACACAATTAAGGAACAGAGCAAGAACACGATGACATTTCCTCAAATACTTCCCCAGCCTGTCACATCTTTCAAGAGACTACTGCTGTGTACCAGTGCAGGCATACAAGTACAAATAGCTCCAACTGCAGCAAGCACTAAAAAAGGACTGGTCTATGGTTAGAGTGAAACTATCAATTACAACTGCTTTCTGCGTAGGCTGAAAACTGCTTCTACTCATTACACATCCGAATGTATATATCTGCAATGAGAGATTCAGACATTCTTGAGCTGCAGCCTGTTCAAAGTGAGATTACACCCTGCAGAGTATCCCCTTCACACTGGCGTTCCTATATATCACTGTCCCGGGAATCCCAGTGCACAGGCAATAGAAAAGGAAAAAACCACAAGAGACACTCTCCCAACAAAACTTGCCAACATCCTGCCCCATTTGGTGCTGCACAGCAAGAAACAAGCTCCTGCTGCTTCCAGTGTAGATACCTGCAACCCCTTACTGAGAAGCAACAGGATGCCATAACCATGGTACTGCCGCCTTTAACAGGACTAAGAAAACAAGTTCCACGACACAGAACTTAGTAGTTGCTAGTTTGTATAATATGATAGCATCCTCCCGGCACTTATTTTCATGGCTCCAGCGCAAAGCTGGTCATTATGAAAAACTTCTGATCCTTGTCTTCAATAACTCTTCCTTATTGTTTTCTTCACTGAATGGGCCTCAGCTGTCCACCTCCAGAATCCTGCACACTGTGACCCAAGTCTTGCTTACCCCAGCACACATGCCAGTAAATGAAAGATCTGGATTTGATTCTGCAACTTATGTTTTTGAGTTCTTTTCTCTCCCGTGCTGCAGGCAGCACACCCTAGAACTCCAGCGCTCTCCCAGCTGTTGAAGGGATCTCCATACCTACACCGGCACTCTTGTCCCCACGCACCGAGCTACATGCACAGAGCGCTCTCCAATCCAATCTTCTTTCTCCAGGAAACCAGGAGAATACGAAGACTTTCCATCTCTCTTTTGCAGAGATAATTTAGCATTAAAGAGCAGACAAGCACTAGAAAAGCACCTGCACACAATAAGTTTTTAAAACTTCACTGCAGCAGAATTCTGCATCATCCAAGATGTCTTAGATCAGTGAATGACAAGGACAGATCGTCCTGTGGACCGATGCCTACAGATCATTTTATGGACAGATCCCTATGGATCTCATCATAGGTATCTTCAGTACAGGCAGAACAATTTGTTTCAGTGTTGCATGGCACTGGGAGCCAAAAAACTTCACTATTCATAACACGAGCAGTACTAGGAGATGTGACATGTGCTCAACCTTCTCTGTTTCCCAGCACATCTGACAGTGTATGGATATTCAATTCTTTCTTTACTTAATCAGTCTTAAGTGACTTACCTTTAAGACTTCCATCTTAAACCCGCTGTCTGATGTAGGTCCATCAGGTATTTGCAAGGCCTGAACAAAGGCCTCTGTGAACTGCTGCACCACAGGAAAAATCAGGACTTTGGCCGCACCCTGGTTACAATCAATGCAAGCACAGGTGAATACCAGACACAGAACCCCCACATCTGACAAGTAAAGCACTAGAAACAATGGAAATTGCACTTTTCTGCCACAAAACCAAAGAGGGATTCATAGCAATTGCAGAACATTGCGAAGTCACATGAAATACTTATTTCAGACATCACTTTGCCTCTCTCCTCAAGCTGAGAACTAAGCTCAGCTGAATCCCACCCTTCAAAATGGCACAGCGCAGAGTGCTACAGAACACACACCTACATCCAAGCTAATCACTTCAGACTCTAAATAGAGATCCAGACAATCCAGTCCGGAGAGTCCCAGGAGCAGCACACATCCTCCTAAAGAGGCACGTTCATTTGATTAGATGAATCATGCCCTGCGCCCTGCCGACTGGACGCCCCCCGGGCTATAAGAGAAACCTGGGGTGACTACATCACACACCAGCAATTACACTGAGCCCTACAGACAGCATTTCCCTCCCTCCTGAGCCGCCCTCCCCCAAAGCAAACAAGCTCTTTGCAAGCTGAGCATCAACAGCTGGCCTGAAGATTACAGTGATGATTCTTCCTAGGAAAATGCAGTAAATATTTTTCCAGATGTCAAAGCACTCCATAAGCAGTGCTTGGCAGAACAAGTAATACTGGACAAAAATAATTTTATTGAGAATATTCCTCATAACTCCATAGCTAAGACAGCAAAGCTGTATGCTTAAATAAACTATGAAATACCACCTTAGCAATTTATAGAAAACAAAAGAAAAAGAGGTAATCTTTTTAAGTCGAATTTCAATAGGAGAAGTTTTGTCTACAATGTAAAGGACATTTTCAGCCCTCCTCCAGAATAAGACAGTGGGGAGCTATTACTGTCTTTTGGATACTGGTACCAGCTGCATGATATTATTGCATAAGTAACCTTGTCAGTGCAGTAGAGATATGGTGTAATTATCAGAACTTCCCAAAAGCCTGCACCGAATTGCTCCCTGTGCAAACAGGGAGGAAACAGCAGATATAGCCACTCAGCAGCGACCAGCCACTAGACTGAGAGTCACCCTTTCCTACCCTCAGCCCCCAAAAAGTTTAAAAGAACCATTTATTGTCTGGGGAGTGCTGGGAAACCCACTTGTCAAAGGCCACATAAAATGCAGATGTGCTCAGAGCCAGACAGAAGACTCTCGTATAAAGCTGCTTAATGACACAGTGTTTTATTTCTTAAGACCTATTATTTTAAAATTTTGTTTTGCTTGGTTTCCACTACCCCTTTAGGAACAAAAGGCATGCATGCTAAAGCAACTGATGAAGTTCCAGGGGCCAGAACACACAGTTCACCTGGAGACAGGAAGCTATGACAGGGATTTCCAAACGAAGGGATGATATGCTATCTCCTCCCCATGCTGACTCCCCTTTCCCTGAGTTGTTAGGAGCACATCTGTCGATACGCCACAGGTTAAACTTAATTATGGAAACCAAGTCACAGTATCAAGGCATGCATGTAAAGGAGGGCGTTAGCCACTTTACATGTATTAAATTACACCCTCTTCCCCAGAATTACAGCTGTCAGAATACCTAATTCTCCATCATGCCATTTTCATATTAACAATTATTTAGAACCTCGCTCAGTTTGATTTCAATGTACATTGTAGGGTAAGTTAAACTCTTGCCTTTTCCAATTCCTCCATGTTACAGATCATGTGGGCACAGGTGGTAAATATCTCCACTGCACGCGACCTTGTGCGAATACCATACACCTAGAAAAAATTTTAAATAATAGATCAGGAATACAAGACACTTATTTCCTTTAATTTTCTTTTAGTTGTATTTATTTTTGCTTTAACTTTATTCTCTTATTTTATCCTTGGCTTCAGCATTTCTGTTGAAACATTAGCTGCCATCAACTATCACATCATCAAGAAAATTCTTTAAGTCTAACTCACACTACAGTACAGCTTAACCATTAAATCTGGAGTTTCTCTGCTCCAAGAAACATTCCCACTAATGTAATTTAGTACTAACTTCATAGTGAAGATCATACCTCTGCCATTGTGAAAATTTTGTACATCTCTGGAAGAATAACAGGAGCAACAAGTGGCATCTGTGTGTCTGTCACTTCCCGCGTAAACTCTAGAAAACGGAAGAAGGGAAGTTTGTATGAGAAAGCAGATTTGTAGGTAACAGCAATGATGGAACCTTTGGGAAACAGCAACAACATACTGGAAACACACTGATTTGTACTTGACTAGACCAGTGTCATCTGGCCCACCCATGGCAATCCTTGGAGGCAAACAAAAATATCACACTAAAAATTGCAGGTATCTGGAAAACACGGTGTTGCAATCGAGGTTCCTTCTGAGCTACAAACTCTAGCACAGAACCTTCTTCCTCAGCTTTCATGACATCTACTGAGCATGCAATTCAGCCGTGACTGACAGGCACCACACCCAGCAGAAGAGAAACAGCAAATTCCAATTTCTTCAATTTGGAGTTAAAAGGGATAGGATAGTAAGGTAAGGAAAAGCCTAAGCTGCTTCCTACATCAGCCTTGCCAAAGCTCTCACGTACACATACCTGTAAGCACTCTCATGGCTCCATGCACTGCATTCACATCTCCACTAACCAGCATCTCCATCAAGAGATTGAAGAGCTCGGGCCAGGCTTCAGGCCAGTCCCAATGGGCGATTGCTGAAACTGCATAAGCAACACTCGAGCGCACTTTGCTGATCGATTCTCTCAGCCCATTGGGTAAGAGCTCCCTAATGGCAACTTTTGCCTGTAGAGAATAACGTTATTTAGCAAAACAGATCCCCAGTCACAAAACAATTTAATAAAAATAATTTTATACCTATGACTGTATCCTGATATTGATTCAACATTGGCTTTACAAAATGAATGCTCATGAGACAACAAAACCTTGCACACTACACCCTGTAATTTTTTTATGGAAGACTGCATGGTGTGTTGTAATGTAGCACTCTTCTCCCAGAGAGCACTCGGCCAAGCATACAATAAATAGCTCACAGCTGCAATTAGATAGGATGTAGATATCTCCATGGAAGATGTCCAGAGTTAGCCGAGATAAATCCCAGCTCCAGCGTCAGGACTATGTTTGCTTACTTTGGAAGATTTTAGTAAATGAGAACTAGTCACCCAACCCTGCAGGGCCAGGGAAAAAAAAGCCAGCACTCCTGGGGCATAATTCACAAGATCTATTTCAAGTAACTATCTCTGGATGGGATGAATCATTCCCTAGATGTGAAAGATGGTCCAGTCAACATTCAAAGTGGCAAAGGGCTGGAATCTCTGGCCATTTTAGCTGTTAAGATACTCCTACTGAACAGATTTTTAACAAAACCCAGCAGAACTTTAAACTGAAATTTGTCATGGGAAAATACCCTTTAAGTCCCAAGCTGAAAACCACAAGATTTAGCAAATCTCTGAAAAAAGACTGCCAGAATCAGTATTTGTAAAACTTACAAAGCAGCTTTCTTCTAGTCTTGATCTTAGAGCAGCAGAAACATTATGGCTGAACTTTTCCTACAGAAATTAGCCCAAGCTTCTCAAGTCTAGTGTTGTTTTAAGCAACTGAAAACAGATTTTCAAAGTGGAAAACATCAGAAAACCTTAACTGAAGCCATTAATCCTTATAATACACAAGGGCACTGACACTTTTTAAACCACCTACAAAGTTAATATTCTTGATGGATAAAGTGTCTCAAAGTAGACAACATGAAACCAGTTCTTACCCTTTCCGTGGTCTCTGGAGGTCTAAACTTTTCTGACTGAGAACACCAGTGAGTTTCCACATACTGTTTCAAAATGACAGACGCTAGCTGTATTAGAAGAGAGGTCAAAAATCAGCAATAAAACGTGCAACCACAGTGTCACCCCAACCCATTTGCTCAGTCTCCCATCCCATCATGCTGCTTTTAGAGGTGTGACAGGGCTTGCCAAAAAAGCTAAATTTTTTGAAACGGACAAAAAAAGTTACCGCAGAAAAAAGATGAACCGATGGTCATTCACTGAGCAACGATGGCCTGTACAGCACTGACACAAGGCAGCAGCTTTATTTCCTCACCTCTAAAAAGGCACAAGGTACGGGCCACATGGCAACTAAAGAAATACAGAACCTACACTTCCCTTTTAAGGAGGAAAACACCTACAGAAAGAGCTGCTGCAAAGACAAGTCACACTTCTGCTTCCTGATGTCCACTACCCACCTAATAAGTTATGCCCATTCCCAATACAGTACTGCCTCAGCACCAGGTTTATTAAGTCCAAAAAGTACTATTTTCAAAAAGGTAAGTTTATAACACCTGTATAATGTTGAAGGAGAAACTGATGGCTCTAGAGAAACGTAAAAGAAAATGGAGATGCAGTAATTGAAAGCTACCTCCAATTTTTCACCCAGAAATATGAGATGATATTTTAAAAACTAAGGAAACTACCATCAAAATTCTTTTTACAGTTCCAGGTAAACTCACCTGACGGATCGCCAGAGCTCCCTGGGGATCTACAGTCAGTTCTGCTAAATGAACACCAAATTCTGCAAGAAAAAAAAGTTGGTATCATAACTTTTATTCCCACACAGCAAAACTCAAAGATTTTTGGAGAAAGACATCATACCCGCTGAATGACTCATATGTGGGAAGGAGAAGACAATTCCAAAGCGTAGCTACTCAAATGAATCACAAGTATTAATTTGCCCTTGTAGTCTCTGCACAAACTTTATTTATTTTCTCAGCATCTTAATTCTTTTTCTCATGGGTAAAAAATTTTGCAACACAGGTAAACAACAAGCAAATTGTTTACACTTTAAAAAACATCTTATCTACAATGTAACATCATTAGTCAAGTCTCAGTCAAGTCCCTACATGAGGGATGCATGGATAAGATCCAGGATCTGGTCAGACAGAAGGCTGTGAGCCAGCAGCCCCTTTTTGGACAAGCTGGGTTCATCCAGAAAATTATTTGGAAACATCATTTCAGCTGTCCCAAAACACAGCTAAGACAGCTCAGAACACACCAAGCGCCTTCCTGAGCAAACCCTGCCCAAGCATACCAACACCAGAAACAGCCTATACAATCATTCAGGCTGCGGGACCTTCTCCAGTAAGAAATTTGTCCAGAAAAAGCAAAAGCTTCTTTTAGTTGCCAAGCAAGTTCTATAACAAAGGCAAAATTAAAACACTTGTACCAATTCTGTTGATGACTGAGCACAGGAAAAAAAACAGGAAGAGCAGCTGTTCTGGTATGGTAAATCCATATGCCTCGATAAATTTGCTTAAAATTGCAAGTTTAAGTTCCGGGTCGCTGATAACTGTACTAAATACTTCATTTAATTTTGCTATTCTGCTTAAGAAATGCATTCGTGAGGTTTTCAGTTCTGTGGAGCAGAAGGCATGCCCTGAGGTCCCGCTAGCACAACCCGACTCCCATGGACAGGACTAATGTTCTTACAGCATCCCTGACAAAAAATTCTTGTGAAAAAGTTCTGCAACTTTCCTTAGCAGCATTTGTGAGTGCTTCATGAATGCGGTTATCTGAGTTTCTCCTAATATCCACCTCACTTGTAAGAGGCTTTTCTGGGTTGGGAGGTAATTGCCTCTCACTTTCCCAAGCTTACACTGAACATGCCCAGTTCCTTCAACCTTTCTTCATAGATCATGCATTTAAAAAAAAAAAAAAAAAAAAAAAAAAAAAAAAAAAAAAAACCCCCCTTTTTCCACCTTCAACAAAAAGGGGCCCCCCCCCTGA
>NW_009258891.1:964918-973362 GCF_000687185.1 Egretta garzetta
AAATATATTTAAAAAAAAAAAAAAAAAAAAAAAAAAAAAAAGAAGAAAAAAACCCCCTCTTATCCTAGCTGCAAAAGCAGGGAGCCTCACTCTGAGATGTACTTAACATAACACTCCTCTTAACTGCAGCAGTAATTATTCTTGTAGCTGTCTGCAGTATGGCACTGCATTTCAGCCACATTTTTAAAGGATATAAATGAACTAAGAAGCCAGAATAAATGCAGTGGCTTCACATGGTTGCAATTCACTACTATTCACTACTATTTTGCAATCTTTAAATCTGGCTGCATATATGCATTTGATTATTTCCTTTACATATGGTACTCTACACTTAATTTACAGAATTTTGTCTCGGTTATTTCAGGCCATCTCTCCAATTTTCCAACATCTTTTTAATTCAAGCAGATTGCAGCGCTGTCATTAGTAAACTAGAGGTGTACTCACTACTGCAGCGACCAAGAGCTCTGTCTGAAAAGCCCCTTGGGTTTCACAGTAAGCCAACGATAACAACTCTATGCACAGGTTTTCAGCCAACCGTGCATCTTAAAATATTACAAAACTGTATGTCCTTAACTGATAAATGACCATTGTAGCAAATTCATATCAGGAACGCTACTGAACTCAGATCATTCATACCCTACGCTTGCCTGTTTAAGCAATAAGCCAGCTCTCCCATCAAACAAAAATTAGATGGATTTATCGAGAACAGATCATATAAAACTGTATTAGCTGTGTAGCATCTATTTATCCTATTATGTTCTAGACACCGGCAAGCTGTTTAATGAGCAGGTCCAAGAATCTTTCCAGGGACTGAAATTACACCGATCTTTGTATAGCTCACTGGCTCCTCTTTTCTCATAGAATTGGTTTATTATTGGTTTTTTCCCAGTGGGGGAAACTTTCTATTTTTATCATGGGCAACTGCAGTTCAAATGTATCTCTTCATAAGTGCTTCCTCCTCTTGTATTTTGAAGGTTTGAGGTATCAGAAGCATCAAGTCTTCTTCCCAAGATAAAAGTCTGTAAACCCAAAAGATTAGAAACTTTTAATGAAGGGCCTGACATAGATAACACTTAGCAAAAACATTTCCTCCTAGCTCTGCTTCTCTTCCCCATTCACCTCAATAGTAGTGAAATCCAATTCTCCTCCTTCACAACCAAGCTCCATCCACCACATAACCAGTTTATGTAACATACTACCTCTTCACCCCCAGCTTTTTGGAGAAATTAAGCCAGACCAACCCAAAAAATAGTATTAAGCAAGCAGGGAGGAATAAACGAGCAGGACTTTCTACTGAATCACTCCACGTCCTGCCTTGTTGAAATGGGCCAGCCCTGACTGAGTCCAGCTCAGTACGTCCATACAGAGCTGGCTCAGGTCCCTTTTAGTTGTCTCTGCTGGGGGCAGAGGCAGGCACTGGTGGAGGGAGAGGCCATGGGAGCTGCTGCAGCCGACTCAGGTGAATCCACAGCCCTGTGGCCACCAATGCTCCAAATTAAAACAACATTCAGTTTGCAGAGACCAGGTCTCACAACCGCAGCAGCGTCAGAAATCGAGTTCCCTTTACGCAACATCTGCTCAACCCCTTGTGCATCGCAGTCTTCAGCTACACAGGTGCAGACAACATTTTCCACGGGACTGGTTTTCAATAACATCATCATCAAGTAACTTGGGCTGAAAGGGACTTCAGGAGGTCATCCTGTCCAACCTCCCACTCAAAGCAGGGTCAGCCACGAGGTCAGACCAGTGCAGAGCATGGAGGGCATCTGCAGACAGACTAGGAAGAAACATCAAGTAAGTGCCTAATACTTAGCCATAATTTTTACACTTCTTTGAGGAACTTCAGCATCCGTCATACCACGCAATGACTACTCCAGAAGCACTCTCTTTTTCAGCACACCTCTGAAAACTACAACTGTATTTTCCTCATTTCTCAGCAAAGGACAGAAAGATTAAGGCAGTCTTCTCCAGCATCCATGATGGCTTTAGGTATCTCACTTGAAATCCCTTTGTCGTAACTTCTCACTACACTCAACACGCCTGCAGCATTTCACAGTGCAAGTACCAGCATTTGCTGCTGTGAATACCCTTTCTTCCTGAAAGTCAGATACCACATGTCTCAATGTGGCCATTTCTTGTTTTAATTTCCCTGTTCAAAATTTGTTCAATGTCAAAAAGTTGACTCCTGTTCAAAATTCAGTGCAATTTATCCATTCACAGGATTTCCACCCATTTCTGCCCATCATCCACTCTACTATAATTCAAGTTACAGCCAAGAGACCACCCATACAACCACATACTGCGTTCATGTTTCCAAATTCTCCAGAACCCCTCCTTCCACACAATGTCATAAAATCACATATTCAAGGAGGTACCCAACGCAACACAGAAATTACTCTCGACACCATATGCATCAAAACAGTTATGTTGGGAAGGAGCGGACCATAAGCAAAAACATGCTGAACTGGTGTGTGCTATCGTTGTCCCTACAGCTGTTCTCCTGATACAAATGGACAGCAAACCGTATCGTGCAAATATCATCAGAGAAACAATGGAGTTTTAAAGCATCAAATTAAATGTGCTGAGCCACCTACTTTAGAAGAGAAAACACTAAAAGAACATTTGCGAGACCAGTAAAGCCAATATTCAAATCTGAGATCACCTTCAAATCAAAGCATTGGTTGTGTCCCGCACAGGACTAGCCTCAAACAAGATGGACAAGAAACTTCAAAGAGGGTCAGCATGGCCAGATTGACACACGAGTCAGTTTGCCAAGGTCAGCACCATCTTCACAGCCACCTGCATATCTCAGCTTCTGGCAACAAACGACCTTGCAAAGGACTGAACTGAAGATGCTTTTTCATACACAAGATGTCACAACATAAGCCACCCTGAAGACAGCCATATAAATGTCTTTTCTACCTGCAAAAAGGGCAAATGGAAACACATAGTGTAGACAGGCAAAAGAAAGGCAATTCTCCAGCCTGGAGCCACTCATCTATCACCACCACACTTCCAGAGCACAAGAGCAAATAGCTCAGAGACTTAATACCATGACCATAAAACATCAAACTTGTTATCTAACCAGGCAAGCGGGTAGCGGTATTTTTCAACTGTGTAAGAAGCTGGCATTAAAATTCCTTATCAGCATAATTTAAGGAATGTGTTACAGACATTGCTCCTCTTAATAGGGTTGAAGAACGATCCCTCCTGCCGGACATACGCTGTACACCTCCGTCCGAGCAACACTGTCCCTGCTCTGACAATGCTGGAGATGGCTTGGCCTCCATATATGTTCTCACCTAGAGAAAGTGATTATTTTTACACGTTACAGAACTATCCTCAAGTCATATGACATATACTATCAGAGGTGGTTTATGATGTTACCTGGATGAACCAGATAAAGGGGGGATGGAAACACCTTCCCCACTTCACCAGGAACAAGTCAATGGTGGAGTCAAGCCAAGTTAGACCCACGCACAGCAGTACCACTCCACGACCTGGAGCTCTCATTTCTCCTGCCTTCCCCCTGAACAGTCTTAGACATTGCTTTATGTTCCATTAAAACCTAGGGACAACAAAGGTCACCAGGTGAACTTTCATCTTTCCAGAGACAGACAATAATGCATCTGCCATCCCCAAGCTGTCAGGTGGTGCCTATTCCCACACTTTCTCAGCAGACAGAAGATGCAAGGAAGAGATTAAGTCCCTGGGGACATGTTTGAAAGTTGCTGAAGTGTGATGTGGCAGGCAGAAACTGCCACCATGTCCTTATTCCAGAGCTGACATCCCATATTCCTCCAGAACAGCTGTATCGCATCAGACAGGAGGCTCCTCTTGGACAGTCCAGCCTGTTCCAGAGGCTCACCTCTGACTGCATTTCTACCCATCCCCTTGTACAAGCACTGGCCAGACCCACTATCGAGCTGCATCAGGGAGCTCGACTGCATCCTCACAAAAAACTGAACCATCCCAACCCGGCTAAACCCGGCACGGAGGAGAGCGGGCGCTAGCACGGGGCAGCAGGCAACGCAGGGGGAGAGCTAACTGCTGTATTGGCTTAACAGCATTACACAACCCCACCTGCAAGCAGCTTAAGAAAAGAGGCGAGGGCAGAGCAACGCTTCCCCCATCACAGCCCCTCGGAAATCCTGGCACTGGGAACCTCCTGAAGCAGGTGTTGTACCCAAACAGCTTGTTTAATGGTTCTTGATGAGTTCTTTTCCTCCAGGAACATAGAAATGTTTCAAAAATAGTTTTATCTCTAACATCCAACAGTGATGAGTTCCATAGTTTGCACGCTGGGGGAAACAACCTACTTCCTTCCACTTGTTTCAGATTCATTTTCATCTCCTGTTAGCTTTATGAGAAGTCACAAATAATCACTCCTCGCTCAGCTTCTCTGTCACTTATGATTTCGGAGTCTTCATCTCTGCTAACTCCTTCCCAGGCAGAAAAGTCAACGCATTCACTCCTTCTGAGAGCAGAAGCTTGTCCACACCTCTGTGAATGCCTCTGTGCTGCATTTTTCCTGCCCTGCTTTATCCCTCCAGAGAGCAGCAAGCCAGTAATGCATGCAGCACTCGGACTGCAGAAGCATGAGGAATTTATGTCGCGCTTTGTTCTCTGTTCCCTCCTTAACGGTCCATTTGGCTTTCGGAGCACGGCAGAGCAGTGAATGGGCATTTTCAGGAAACTCTCCACACAGACAATGGGACCTCTTCTCCCAGCAGCAACAGTTAGGAAAGCCCGTTACTTTTAAGGTATCATCTGGGCTGTCTCCTCCTCCCTGAGCATTACTTTGCTGACCAATGCTGACCTCCACCTACCATTTGCACACTCAAATCACTCCTGTGAAATCATTCTGTAATTTTTGCCACCAATACTCACTCCGGCCAGACTGAACAGCACAGCACTATCAGCAACTTTGCCACACCACGATTCACTCTTTTCCACACCATTTATGAACGTGCTGAGCCGTCCAGCTTCACTCTTGATTAACTCCCTGCAGCATAAAACATGGACAGTCACTTCTACCTCTTGCCTTCCAGCTTTTAATCAGTGATTAATTCAAAAGCTGTCCCCAAGAGTTTAGTTTCTTCAAAAAGTTCCAGTAAAGAAATTTTCTAAAAGCTTTTTGGCAGTCCTAGGACCCTTTCCATGCGCTCTTCTAAACACTGATCAACTCTGCCACAACAATCGCACATACCCAGCTCGCCTCTTTCCAACTCTTGACATGATTTTAACCACTGCAGACAATGCAAAAGCCACACCGACTCACTCGTAACAACCTCAGCATTCACCCCTCTGCTCCTCACCTTAGCATCCTTACTAAAAGCTGTCCCGTGTTTACCAACCAGATAAATATCTGGTCCGTAAGTGGCCTGAAGTGTCAAGTTTTACAGCACAATTCATAGCATGGTAATTTAACGTCTGAGTCCCTTTCAAACCACTGGAGATCCATCCTGTAGCACTTGCTGTTTAAAGTAGACTTATAAGTGAAAATGCTTCTACTCGTGCTTCAACTTGATGTGGATTCTCCAGTGTGTCTCCTGTAAAGGCCCTTGAACATGCCAAGCTAAGTCAACACCAACACAAGGAATTCGGCTTTTCTGCAGCCCCACACTCCTTGAACGTACCTTGCACACTTCAGTCACCTGGTGGCCATGCACACTCTCTGAAATGCTTTCTGCTTCTGCAACATTTGAAAACACTGGAAGTTTTCATGTGTTTAACAAGTCTTTCCTCAATTTTTTGCCTACCTTCATTTATTTTTCATTATAAGTGTCAACGTGCTCTTCTCTACTGCCTCACTTTTACTTCCAGCATCTTCTTTACGCTGCTTGATGATACTACAACTTTTGTTTCTTTAAAGTACTTCTGACGCACACAATCTACGTTTTTTTATCTCAATAATACAGTGCTGGGAAACATGGTATTCCTTTGGATCCTCTTAGTTTTTGCAAGTTTCTCTGTACCAAAGATAGCACAGAAAGGAGAATATAGTTTATTCCCCCCATGCTGCTTGACTAGGACAAGAGAGGAGGAATCACAGAAGCGCAGAATAATTTGGCTGAAAGTCCAACCCCCGTGATCAAAGCAGCATCAAATCAGGTTGCCCAGAGCACTTTCTAGGCAGGTCTTGGACATACTCAAGGATGGAAATGGCACAGCTTCTCCAGCCAATCTGCTCCAAAGCTTGGCTCTCCTCACAGTGAAAAAGTTTCTCCTTACATCCAGTTTGAAGCTTTTGTTTCAGTTTGTGCCTGTTTTCCTTCATCCTCTCCCACCCTCCAGTGTCTTGACAACCTCCTCATAGTTACCAGAAGCTGCTGTCAGATCCACCCCCAAAACCCTCTTGTCTCCATCCTGGAAAACCCCTCTGTCCCAGCATCTCCCCATGTGGCAAGTGCTGCAGTTCCTGAACCGACTTGGCGGCCCTTTGCTGAACTCACTCCCGTTTGTCGCTGTCTTTCTTGTACTGGGGGTGTGGGAGCAAAACTGGACAAGTATTCGAGCCGTGGTCTAGCAAGTGCTGACTAGAGAGGGCCGATCACTGCCTCTGATCCTGTTCATACAGCCCGAGATGCAGGTGGCCTCCAGGGCATGCTGCTGGCCCTGTGCAGCTCACCGGCCACCAGGATTTCCCAGCTGTTTTCTGCAATGCAGGTGCCTGACCTCCACACCCGTGGTGGGTTCTCCTCTCCCAGGTGCAGACCCTGGTATCTGTTCTTGCTGAATGTCAGGAGGTTCCTCTTGGTCCATTCCTGCAGGGTTTTCTGGGCAGCAGCAGCCCTGCCCTCAAGGACATCAACCACCTCCTCTCCAGTTTGGCATCACCTGCAAACGGCACGAGAGGGTCTTCTGTAGCCTCCTCTGGGTCACGAGTACAGGTCCTGCAATACACCTGCGCAGTTCTGGCATTGCAGCTGCAGAGAAGTACCGGGTGACTTTAGGATATTTGTAAAACAGTGGAAAAACAGACGACTCCCTTCCTCTTGCCCTTGCCATTATCCACCAAATGTAATTCTGGTGCATTCCTGGGCTCTCAAAAGGACCTTAGGGACATCTATCACCTAGAGCCCTCAAAAAATACTCTTTTCTGTAAATCTGTTACCCAAACCATTACACAAACTTGATTTCATTTCTTGTGGTAAGATTCAGACTGTTGGGGGGAAAAAAAGTTGCCACTGAATAGCACATTGACTGTAGCAGCTTTGCAAGGCAAAGGCTCTATGGGTCAATGAACCTCACAGCAGTTCCAGACTTGTCCTACTGCAAATGCCATCAAATCACACATTAAAACCTCCAGTAGCTGTGGTGGAAACACATAAATTTCCAGGGAATGGATCAAGGAAGACTTAACTTGACAGTGTTATAAGCACATGTTAAGGGACTGCATAACAAGAAACATTTTATTAAACAATTTGCCTTCCTTTCATCACCCCAATCTCATTCCCAGAGTAATGTAATCACAACACTAATCTTGACCCAGTCATGTCCTTACACCTTCTATCTCTTTAGCATAAACTTCCTTTGATAACATTTCTGAGCTAGAGTTCAGGAGCAGAAAGACTTTAAAACACTTCGCCAAACACCTTCAGAATGGCACAATCAGACAAAAGTAAGGCAAAATTTCCAGGAGGGTCCATGAATAATGAGCCCATCAAGCTGCCAGGCCACAGGCACGACTTCGGGCCAAGGGCTGCAGTGACAGGCTCTCCAGTACCCAGCTCCTGTAATGGCTGACTACCTGCAAATGTTCCAGTGGTTTCTACAGATTCCAGTTCTTTGGGATGGGTTATAAAATTTAAGCTGAAGTGAAATAAAATGTTACCATCAATAGGTTTTTAAGTGTAGCTTCCACCCAGGAAAAGCAGCAAGTGCATGAGGTAGCTTATAGCCACCATAAAAAGGCCAGATAAATAATGGAGTAATTAGAGTCACTGTTTAAATTTGGGGCACTTACCCTTTTAAGCTCTTTTCAAAAGTCTTTTCAAAGCCATAGGCCAGTTGTCATCCAGCTCCAGTGTCCTACCTGTCCCCAGCTCTCCGCAACAGAGGCTGGAGCCAGGAGCCCCATCACGGGAGTTTCACACAGGACAAGGGTACAGCTACGTCCCAGCCGTGCTCAACCTAAGCCATGCCACGTAGAGACGATGAGCTGCAGGACGAGGGCACGCGCCAGAGGTGCAGAGGATCCCCGTGGGAGCGGGACAGGGCCTGCAGACAAACGCCCAGCGGGAAGGCTCGGCACGACCGTGGCGTGAGCAGCCCTGGAGGCTTCGGCTGAGGGGCGGGAAGAGATGCCCGAACCAAGAGGCCTGCTGCTTCGCCATCCCACCTCCCCCTCCGCCTCCGACCCCCGGTGAGCTCAGCGCTCCTCGGCCGCTCGGTTCCCACACAACAACGCAGCCGTCCCCCTCCTGCCCCACGGCCAGAGC
>NW_009258891.1:974030-997045 GCF_000687185.1 Egretta garzetta
CGCGGAGCGCACATGGGCGCTGCCTCGGCCACAGGGGGAGCCCAGCGGACCGCGGAGCAGCAGCCTGAGAGCCCCCTTTGTGCTTCAGACCCGGGAGTTCCTGTCATGGCGGGAGCCAGGGGTCAGTCAGAGCCCAGGAAAAGTGTTTACTCCCTCAGACCGTGAAGGGCGAGATGCAGCCACCTGGGCCAAACTTGCTTAGTTTTGCTTTTAAATGGTGGGGAGGTCACCTGTGGGCGTGAGGTTTCCTCGAGATGGTGGCACCTAAAGAAGTTTGAGGCCTTCCCGCCCTGGTTCTGTGCATGATTGCTCAGGAGCCATGAGGGGACAGTTTGGTGGCCCTGCTTCAGGCGTCATAAAATCATAGAATCATGGAATCATTGAGGATGGAAAAGCCCTTTAAGCTCCCCCAGCCCAACCGCTCCCCTACCCCTGCCATCCCACCCCCAAACCCTGGCCCTCAGCACCGCCTCTGCCCGGCTGTTAAATCCCCCCAGGGCTGGGGACTCGACCCCTTCCCTGGGCAGCCCCTTCCCGTGCCTGACAGCCCCAAGGGGAAGGAATTGTTCCCCATGGCCAACCTCACCCTGCCCTGTTGAGGCCGCTGCCCCTCGTCCCATCGCCCCTTCCCTGGGAGCAGAGCCCGACCCCCCCGGCTCCCCCCTCCTCTCAGGCAGTTGTAGGGAGCGATGAGGGCTCCCCTCAGCCTCCTCTGCTCCAGGCTGAACACCCTGAGGTCCCTCGGCCGCTCCTCATGATGCTCCTCAGGCTTGGCGCAGCTTGAGCACGAGGGATGGGGCTGACCCTGTGAGCAGCTTTGCTCCCGTCCCCGCGGCGGGGGGCCTGTCTGCGGCTCAGGCTACAGGCGCGCTGCTCCAGGACAGAGCTGGAAGGTGAATTAAGCCTCAAGTTCTTGGTTCAGGTTTGAACAGATGCTCAGGGGCAGCAAAAGAAGTGGGCTACCATCTCTCTCTGCGCGTCAGGAACACGGCAGCTGTAGATGGTCTTGAGCTTTGGGCGAAATGAAAGCCACACGTATGCAGCAGAGCAAAGTACTGCTCTGTCTCCATCTCTCTTTTCTACAACTGTTTATTTAGGAAGTATAAGCAATTCTACAAATCATTACACGTACCAAAAAGCAGTATTAACACATACAAAATGGGCTTCTTGCATGAGGGACGGCAATGGAGTTGTGTTTTGGCACAGTGCTAGTAGGTCCCACGCGCTTTGGAGCGAGGTGCTCCTGGGGGTTTCTCTGAACTGAGCAGCTATTTGGTCATGAGCTCCTCTGCAGCAAGACCCCCAGGAGCACGGCAGCCATTCGTGTATGAACACAGTCCAGCACCAGGGGCGAGCCTGGGAAGCAGAGAGAGACAGCAATCACGTTAACGAATCCCCGTGCTGCCTCTGGCTGCGTTACGCACTTTATGACTTAGACTCCCTCCAGCTTGGGGGAGCTCTTTCCAGAGAAAGCCTGTCCTGATTCTGGTCACCGTGAGGGGCTATTTTCCTTGCCCACAACACTCGGGGGTTATCAGGCGATTACCTGGTAACAGATGTGCTACCGCTAGGAGTATTTGGTTTTTAGTCTTGTCCTGGTACTATTTAATAATGAAGCATGCCTCATCACTTGTGCGCAAGTCTCATTCCCCTCCTAGAGACATCCTTTCCCCATCCAGTCATCGCTCTTTTTTGTGTATTTTGTCATATTCAAAGCCAGCTTTGCCGACCTCTTCTAGAGCTGGAGTCCGTTCCTCTGGGATAACGTCTCCAGTCACATTCTCTCCCACCAATATATTTTTAGATGTTCTTGTAAAGAGCGATGCAAGCAAATGCTCCTAGAAGTCACACATGTAACTTTTGCAACCTGAGTTGAAGATTTTCTCTACAAATAGAAAGAGCAACTCGAGATACTACAGAAACACAAGACTGGGTTCAGCTCCCTACAGCCGCAGTTCCGAGGTGAGCGTCCCACTGCGCCCCAGCGCCGTCACCCCTCCCGCACCCCTGCAGCCGCCCCGTCCCCGCCTCGCTCCAGCCCTTCCCCTCCAGCACAAGGGCTGGGGAGCCAAACTGCTGACTGGACAGGAGCCCAGGGTTAGTTAGCACTAATACACATCCCCTGCGAGACTGGGACAGCCCTTGTGCTGGCTGGGGCCCTTCCTGTGACCACCCCGGCCCTGCCAGGGGTCTCCCTGTCTGGTCAGCAACAGGTTTTCAGAGGGTGACTTCACACCCGAAACAGGCAGGCAGCGGAGTCACCAACTCCGTGACCAACACGGAGTCAGTCGGAGCAGTCACCAACTGCTCTCCAGAAGCCCCTCGGTGCTTACACTGGATGCTGTCCGGACAGCTGCAATTAGGTGAAATCAATCCACCACGACACTGAATTACAGACGCACCCTCCACACCACGAAGTTTGATTTTTCTCCTGCAAAAGTTAGGGAAGGTGGGGTGATGGACACCGTCTTTCCCCCTAAACTGAACAGGACCAGGGCATGGGCTCAGGCTCAGCACAGCCTCCTCGTGTCCCGTGCCAAGCCCCGCTCTCCCTGGCAGGCTGGGGACAGCAGGGGTCATTCCCAATCAGCAGTGCGGGCAGAACCAATTTAGGTTGGTACTTTTGTGGGGAGAGGGGAGCAGAGCAGACTCCTGCCACGCTGCTCGCAGCCGGAGGCAGGGGCTGGGCCTTGGCGCTTGACAGCGTGGGCAGGGTGTGCGCAGCCCCGGTCCCTCCGGGCTGCCCCAGTCGTTGCTGGTGCCAGAGCGCTCTCTACAAGATGAATAAAGATTATCTTCCTCTCTTGTTCTTCCCAATCCAAAACGCTGCGTCTGGTGGAGGAATAAATACGCATTTATACAGGGTGTAACTTCTGCTCGCCCAGGGTCATCTGCTCATCTTTGCACTCTCCCAGTATTTTGGCTTAGTGAAAAACATCAGTGAATTCCTACTGCACCAAAATCAGCGGCACAGGCCCGGACTACCCCACCAGACGCTGGGCTGGCACCCTGTGCTGGCTGGCTAACATCAGAACCAGCATGTCTGTGCAAGTGTTTGCAATCATTTTCATCCTTTCTCAACAACTGGAACAGTTGCCTCCGTGCTTACTAACATTTTGCAGAAAATGAGGATGCAGCTTAGGGGAAGAGAAGGCATCCCAGAGCAATGCTGGTCTAGCCCATGATCCTTTCTTTTGCTCAAGTGACTGTACAACTGCTCTGGATGCTCCAACTCATCCTTACATATTTGTAGAAATTACATTTATTTGAATGTTCCAGGCTTTTTCAGGTTTGAATTCCCATCTGTTCTGAACATTGCATGGTCTCTTCACACGTTTTCTGCATAGATGCTTCCTGCAAAGCCAGCAAACTTCAAGCTCGCCTTTCAAATGCCAGACATTGTGCCTCAAAGCCAAACAGGCTCTGACATTCATCTTTCTTCTGATATACCTTAGGGAGGAAAGTTCAGTCACACCACAAAAAGACGATATTCTTAGCATGAAAAGATATTTTATGATGAACTCCTTGTTTCCTCCTCTGATGTTTCAGCTCACAGGCAAGGCACACAAGCCCTTGAGCTCCCCTGCGGACCCGTGCTGAGGAGGACCCCACAGAAAGCTGCACAGCTGACACAGGACTGCTGTAAGCAGCAAAAATCCTCCAAGAGAAATCGGGGCCAGCACAAGGAACAGGCACAGCATCAGCCCGAATTACAAGCTGTTAGCCAGGGACGATACATGGTACCTGCCTGACCTGTCCCCCGCTTGCTTAAAACTTAACTGCAGCAGCAACAGGAACAGCCCAACAGACACCAAAGCAGCCCAGACACCCAACAAATACCCTCCAACATTGGTTTTCGTCCTCAACAAACCCTGGGGGATGGAGATTGAGCAAATTGTGTCTTTTATAGACAGGGAGCTACTGTTTTTACTACTTTTTGTAAAATATTTATACATTTTTAGATGGCCAGCTTACACCTATTTCAGGAGGCAAGCACACACACACACGCACAAAATCTGGCCCGGTATTGTGGTTAAACAGCCAAGTACCTTTAAAAACATTTTAGGATTAACAGGATTAACAAACATTTCAGAACTTGAAAAACTGAGGCACATAAGGTACCTTCATGAAGCTGCACTGCTTTTAATTTAGGGTATGTCGCCATTTCTTTTCAACCACCTTTCAGCAAACCTCCCTCTCCGCACTGGGAATTTTGGACCCATCATCACACGTGCTTTTATTTTTTTCATAAAACATTTGTTCCTTCTACCCAAGATCTTTTTACTGGAACCCACTGATACCATTTTTGCCTGTCACAAATGGAAGCCGAGTGTTGAACCTGCAGTACTATTAATCTACCACGACTGCTTTATCTCCTGTTCCAGACAGAGCTTTTATTTTTTATTGATGCTCTTCTTGGTGCGGGGCTGTTGCCTTCAGAGACTGACATGTTTACGTCCTTGAGGAGAACTCTCAATATGCGGCTTGTTCACTTCTGAAGAAAGGATGAAGCTGTTTTTCAAGGCTGTACCTCAACCCTTCTCTGGGAAAAGCACATTCATTTCTAGACTCATAGAAGAGTCATCTCAACTCCTTGGTGTTGCTTCCAGGTAGCTGCTGCCTGCCTGCGTTCTGGAGACCTTCCCTGCTTAAATCCCGCGTGACACACACAGTCGCGTCCCACAAACACATCTCCTACTGCAGATACAGCAGCCGAAGCGCTCATCGTTGCTCCCCTCTCCGTTGATCTGCTGTCTGCCCTGGTAGGCGCCTGGCCCACAGCTGACGTCCCTCGCTGTAACTGCCTTTCCCCTGAAATGTGCTAATGCTTGAGCAATCCTCCACGCATCACAGTCAGCTGGAACACAGAACAGCTTCTGTGCCAAGCTGTAAAATTAACTGTGTTTACTATTGCATTGTTTACTTGAATATATATGTACTTAGTCAGTATTGGACACCCCCCATCCCCATCCTTGTGTCGGGCTAACCGACAAACGACCGCTGAGGTCCCACAATGCACAAAGGCGACATTTCAGTCCTGTTTTTTCCCCTCTTGGTGCCATTTAATATGTAACCACACAACTCCACAGCTGTGAAGGGAACATTCCCCCTCCCTGAATCAATTCTGTTTGTATACCCGGGTTTCAACTACATACAAAATCTTGTATTGTCCCTAAGAAAATCCTTTTCTGTATCTGGAATGCATTTTAACCCCTAAGCAGCGTACCTTTCTTGTCTTCTCACCCCACAGAAGAGGTCTCAGCACAGACCATCACCCAGAAGGTGCTGGGGAAGGACTGGATTATTTTACTGTTCGAGACAAGTAGTTTATACCATCCTTGGCATGCTCTGTTCTCCCAAGGTACTTTGTTCCACACATTTTTGTCTTTGCCGGCGGCCAGTCAGGCTGACCACCGATCACACCACCAGTGCAATTCCAGCGGCAGTTTCTGCCTGTGGCAAACGAACGCTGTGTATGCATTGTCGGGGTGCGAGTAGAGAAAGTGGATGGTACGTTAGGTGGAATAAGAAAAGCGTGAAGAAAACCAGCACCACTTCCAACACCTTCATTTAGCAAGCACTGACGCAGCTGCCTAAAAATCCCTTTTGCTACCTTCAGAAGCAGCTTTCCGCAGAGATCCACATGGATACCCAGCCACCGCTGTGGGTCAGAGCACACAGTGACCAACCTGGTTACCATCGTTTCCAGTCTTCCTCCAGAGCTGCCTACCTTCCACCTTTGGTTCCACAGCTCTCAGCGACTCCGGATTCAGGGCAGCCCCGACCTGTGCTGGAGTCATGAAGCCTTTAATACTATGCTTGCTTCCCAAACTGAGTGCCAGGGCCAAAGGGCTGCCGGCAGACAGCTCTCCTCCCAGCGGCTGAGGGGCATCGCAGCGCTGGAAAGCCCAATTCCAACAATTTAGGAACTTTGCAGCTGGGTCCTGGGAACGCGCACCAATGGCCTCAGCACTGGGGGCTTCAGTTTAGGATCAGAAATAGGCAGAACCAAACCCCTGCCTCTCCTTCAGATCAGTTATCGTACTGGTGCTGCCTGTGGCCACGAGCGACACAGCTGGGCAGGTCTGAGGCTGTTCTGATGCTCCTCCTGTGGCACGGGCAAGTGCACATCAAGCAGATTAAAGGTGGCACAACAGATCATCCCAGCGGCTGACGGCTGATGCTGGCAGGCTTTAAATAAAATCAGATTTTCAGCCTCAAATCCACAGGTAGCGAACTTGACTTTTCTCCTATTTTTTAATTAAACTAATGAAGAAGCCATAAGATATTCTTAATTAAATAATTAGGATCATAGAGTCATAGAATCGTTGGGGTCAGAAAATACCTTTAGGATCATCAAGTCCAACCGTTACCCTAATCCTGCCCATCTGAGCAATCTAGGGAGGTTGCTTCGCTCAAAAAAATTTTTTAAAAAATGGTGCAGAATGGGGCGAGAAGGATTTTTTTTTTTTCTTGTTTTGTTTATCCTCTGGAAATCTAGGATGGACAGGAAGAGGGGTGAAAGGGACAGCTGATCCTAATACCCTGCTGCTGCACGTGTTCTGCCCTCATCATCTTCCCTGATGAGGAATGTGCAAGGGATGCTCGTGGAAGAGCCCACCCTGAAGCAAACGGCAAATCTCTTGCTTATTTAGTTTGACTAAGTCAAAACCCGACCTAATCCAGTGTGAAGTATCCGCACGGGGATGAAGTGTAACAAGCACGGCCCCGCGGGGCAGCAGGCACCACCGCCTCCGCAGCAACCTCCAGCCACCCCTTCCTGAGGTCACAATTCCGCAGGAAATAAAATGCAAATCCTTAAGCAGAGATCCAGTACTGTAGGCACAGGTCTCCCAGGGACTGGGGCTTCCATTTCTTGAAAATCTTCAAGCAAAGATGTCATAATTCCCTAAGCGGCATGCTCAGATTCCACTGCATTCATTAATCCTGATGAGAAATTTTGTTGTCAAAGGTCTCCTCTGGCCCCTACAGTCCACAAAGTGACAACTTTCCCTTGGTCCTACACCAAACTTAACTGCATCCTATTTCCTCTAGCACTTTTTGGTAAACAGCTGTTTCTTGAATGGAAAAAAAATAAAAGGGATACTGTGAGAGAAACTTTTCGTCATGTTTTCAGCTACATCAAAACACTGTGCAAGCTCCTTCTGTTTCAAGTCTGTTTGTCTGCCCCCTTTAAAAGGAAGTTATTATAGATCAGTTTTTTCCACAGCTTGGACTGTTATCTTAATGTTGCACAAAGACTTCTTCCAACAAAAAACCCCCAAAGAACCCCAAATCCAAACCAACATCCTTTTGGTAATTACCGTAAATAAGACAAGTCATACCATGGAAGCACGTACACGTTTAACTCGTGCGTGGTCAGGTGCTCTTCCACCTCACACCAACCACTTCAGACAAATCATCTGTACCAGGCTGAAGATTCTCTAACAGTTAAGAATCATGTGAGACTAAAAAGCATACTCGATGTTCAAAACCAACCCCAAGCCAAAACCCCTGGGCAATTTAATTCCCACACAGTTCTGATTCCACATGGAGATCCTCCACGTCACTATCAGCCACGTACGGCTCAAAGGCTTTGCCTGATGCCCAGTGGCCGCACACTTCTGCCCAGGGGTAAAGGTCTAAAACCAGCAGGGAAAAATTTACCAGCAAATTCCTCTTGATGACGAACAGAGGGAATACCAACACCGCCACATTTTTGCTGATGAGGATGTTGCAAGGAGAGCGCTCTCTGACACAACGATCTGGACCTCCCATCTCCCGGGGCTCCAGACGTTCCACCTTTGGCAGCCACGTCACTGCCACCAGGTCACTTCCAAAGGAGCAACAACTGCTTTCTGCATTGGCAACTGCTCTCCAGAGGGTTTTGGGTGTAGCCCCACATGGGGCACCTGGCAGGCTTAACCAGCCAACCTCTCCTCCTCAGAGGTCTCACCCCCCTCAGGCAGCACCTGCGCCGCCCCCTCCTACCCCCTGGCTAAGGTCCCTAAACAGCCTTTGACAGAATCGTAACCAATCCAGACATTTCCTCATTCCTCAGGTTTTCAGCCTAAATGCCAGCAGAAGCAGCTGGAAGGATTCTGCCCAGGGCCGGGCAGCGCTCTGCGGGCCACCAGCGCCGGCTCTGCTGAAGCAGCCGCAGCCGCGCCGCGGGGAAGGTCCCTCCTGCCGAAGCCAGCTGGACAAGGCTGGCAGAGGGAGCTGCCCCGCGCCTTCCCCTCCGGTGTGAACTCCCCATGCTGGCCCCTGAAGTCACAAATCATAGTTTCGACCCTTTATTCACCCAACCTGTAAATAATTTCAGTTTTGGAAAAAGTGTTGCAAAAGACTTGAAAAAGGTTTGGTTTGGGGTTTTTTTGAATAAGGTTTTGACCTGCCTTCTCCTTCCAAACCCGAATATAGGAGTAAGGCAGGAAAATATTGTGGCTTTTGCATTTCTTTTTTTAAAGATGGATTTCTCTTGAATAAAAGAACCTATCAATGCAATCAGTATCGATCCAGAGGGAAATGAAACTGCATTTCAAGCTCTCTAAAAACACCAACATTTAATTTTATAACATAACGAGGGGTTTATTCCACAATATAAACTGCAACATTTGATACAAGCTACCCAAAAAAGGAGAAAGCCAAAATACAGCTGTGGCAATTACTTTACAGACCTTTTTTTTTTTTTCCTGTCTTCTACATCACTGGGCCATCAGTGACACTAGGATCTAACATTTGCTTTCTGTACATCAACCAATGCTAGAAGCAACACTCTGCTCAGAATTGTCATTCCAGTCACTGAAACCAGACATAGAAGTTATTGCTCAGATAAATAAACCTAGTCTACTAAAAACAAAGTGGAAAAAAACTAAAGTCTCCAAAGAGTTAACAGAGTAAACAGGGATTTCCTCAAAAGAGGATTTATTGGAAAATTCAATGGTGCAGGGTTTTTTTGCACCTAAACCAAGCTGAATTAAATACGCTGGTCAATCCCAGAGAGGTAATTTAATGCTGTACAATAAAAGGTGCACGTTTCAAATGCCTTCCAAATTGGTGGAAACCCCTGCTAAACAGTCAGCATCTCAAACCTCAACAACCACAAACAGATCAAGGGAAAATACAAAAGTGTCAAAAATTGTTTCGAGTTCTGGAAAATGATCCCATAAGGATAGAAGTAGCACCATTTGCAACCTGGTTCTTAAACCAGCCCCTGTGGCTTTATTGGAAAACTCTGGTAACCTTCTTTACTCAAGTCCTGAATGGTTTATGGGGAGTTTTACTTCCTATATTGAGAGTCCTTCCCAGTGCAGCTGATGCAGATGTAGTCCTCCTTCTCCGCCATCTCTGGAGAGATGCCCACACACACCTGGTGGAACCACTGGTTGCAGCTGCCATCACACTGGACCCAGTCCACCTAAGGAAGAACAGACACGCTGGTGTTCAGAGAAGGACCAAGCAAACACAGCAGTCATTAGTCACTTTGGGGCACATAACGAGTGCAAAACGTCCCATTCTACAGCTGGCTCATGCTGGACGTTCGACTCGGGCTCCCTGGTCTCTGGACTCCCGCAGTCCAGCTCCTCTGAAGCCGAGAGAAGGGCACAGCTTCCCTTACCCCTCCCGTGCTTTCCCACCTACAGCAAGACTGTGGGTGGCAACATCACCACGGCCCTCCCAGGCACCGGGGGCTGCCCCGCTTCTCCGTTTGCCCGTACGGATGGGCCTGCGCACAGCTCCAGGGCGCTGCCCCCAGCCACAGAGAGGCTGCAACCCACAAAGCCCATCTACACCCTTATTTCAAGAGCAGATATGAACACGGTGTCTGCACAGCCCCACCTCCTCCTTCCAACTCCATGCAGACGTTTCGACGCCCACCTGCCTTCCCCAGTCCCAGCAGCACGGCTGCTCCTGGAGAAGGGGGCAAGGATCGTCACTAAACGCGTCCCGGCAGCGGCAGACGCTGTCTCGGGGTTACTATGTGCCTCAAGTACTTCTGTAGCTGAATGCCCCACATCCCAGTGCTCGGCACACCGCAGCGGGTCTGCCTCTACTGACCTCATCTCCCTCAGGCTGGAGACAATTCACGGCAGGGCAGATGGCATCTTCATCCTCAGAGTCCTCCTGCTCAGAGAAGGACAGGTCTGAGGGAAGCAAGTGGCTTTCAGTGGGACGCTGCAGCTCAAAGAGACGCTCCCGCTCTCGCTCCAGTTTGTTAGCGCAGAGATCCTTGGAGTGATTCAGTTTCAGCTTCTTCTTTTTGGGTGTTCTCATTTTTTTTACTCTTGCTCTCTTCTCATCATAGAAGCTCTCCCTCTCAAAACGCCGCTTTAGTTTTCTCTCCATGTAACTAATTCCATCCTTTTTTCCTCGGCAACACTCATTCTAGTGGAAAGATATTTTGGCAAAATCATTAAGTACGCAACTAACGCTCATTATCCTGCTATTACAGGCCCTGCTTTGAGGAACAGGCTTAAGTAAAAGCGCAGCGTTTGGCCGAGCGGTGCCTTTTCAGCAGAACGGGATGTGGAAGGGGAGCAGAGGATAGGGTCACATTCCGGTGACGGAATTTATGAAGAAAAGATTCTCATTTCCTGGCTCTGAGTCCACTGCTTCAGTGGCAGCTCTCTCAGAAAGCTTCCACACGGGACAAGAGTCAATTTAGGATAGATGCTTTTAAAATACAGAGAGTGACCATAAAAAAAACCCAGATTCAAATTGCAAAAACGCATTAGGCCACAAGTTATATTCGATAGCTTGTAACAAATTTGTTATCAACTTCTTGACCCCTTTTGAACAAGGAAAATGTATTTTCATGGAAGACACACAGACAAACCTCTTGGTAAAGCTTATGGGTTCAGGCAGAGCCTCTACTCCAGCGCCCCCCACCTCACCGCTGCTGGCAGACACTTGCCTTTTCACTCGCGGGTCCCACGGATGACCTCTGCTCCGTCTGCAAGACAGGGCTTTGCTTTGTGAACAGGATCTGGTACAGCTCCTGTATTTCAGGCAGAGAAACCTGTAGCAGCTGGGCTTCCATCATCAGCTCATCCAGCTCTGTGCTAACGACTATTACGAAATACAGGGAGAGAGGAGAAAAGGAATTCTTCAGTGTCAGCACTGACGAGAACTGCACAGATAACGAAAATTCTTCTCTGGTAGCACATTAAAAAAGCAGCTTGTGAGAGACCTTTAAAAATCTGCAACTGTACGAATTAACCCTTATCTGTTCCCTCTTCACTGCTCATTTTTAACAGCAGGATTAAAGAGATAAAGGCTTGCACAGAAGTTACTGCACTGTGGCTCTGTACCCTTCCAGGCTTACATTCCTTGCTGGCTCAAGGATAAGCAATTGCCATCATCCTTGGCAATTTCTCCTGCTTCTGAAGCTGCACGAAGTGTGAGGATCCCCTCGCTACGTATCAAGTGGGTAAGACGAACAAACTGAGTGAAATCCATACAGGAAGCCAAGAGAGGAGAGGAAGAAAAGCTGAGAGGATGAGCCTTGCGCAGCTGAGTCCTGCTGCCCAGTCACCACCCACTGCTGCTATCCAGCTTCCCAAACCTGCACTGGGCTTTTGAAACAGTCGCAGCTAGGGGCAGTCAAAATCACTGCATAGGTATCAGCTGTTTAATACAGCATTCAGTGCAACTCAAATATGGCCTGACAGCTAAAGCTGGCTGTACAAAGGGCTGTCCTGTTTGATTTTAACTGCAACGTTAAATGGAAGTAAGTGTCTTGTGTAAAATTAGTATGGACTTAAGCTGCACGGATAAAGCTAGACCTGTGTCCCTGGAGCATTACACATCAGGAGGAAAGAAATGATCAATAGCTTCTTTTACAGTCGTAAAATGATGCAATTCATAGCATGTCTGTGTCAGTCCAGCGAACACAAAGTCCGAGGAAGCACACAGAACCTGCGCTGAGTGACCTGGGGCACGGCAGCAGCCACAGCAGCCAAGAGAACTCGAGTCTCTGCGACTCCGTGACAGTTGTGCTGCAGCAAAACTTATGTGGACTCGTGTCCTATGGATTAAGTACCCAGTGGCCTCCAGCACTACTTCCTTGAGTTGTTCCCATCCAGCTCCTACAGTTTCAATGCCCTCTCCCCTCCCCGCTCCTCTCCCATCCAGGTCCCCTCCTGCAGCCTTTTGGCTGGCCACAGCCCGCTGTGCACATGGGAAGGGGCCAGCTCCCGGCTGATACCTCTTCTACTGCGCCACATCTTTTCCTTGCATGTGGGAAAGTTGTATTGTTGAGAAATTTACCCCTCTGCCAAAGCTGTACATTAAGTTCCAAAGCTGCTGAGGGGATGGAGAAGCAACCAGGCGTACTGCAGTCACATGCCTACGTGCCTCAGCCATCTCCTGTTGACCAGGAAGCCATCTCTTCTCCACCAGACACAGGGGGGAAAAAGGAAAATAAAATAAAATTAAAGTGAAAATTACAAACCATGGAGTGGGATGCAGTGCTGTCCTGTAGAAAATGGAGAATGTAAATATATGGTTCTGTTATCCCAGTCGTGAGGCATGGAGAATGACATAGCTCCAATCGTCTGGGAAACCTAGAAAACAAACCAAAACATAAGGCATAGGTATTTTCACTAAACACGTAGTTTTGAAGTGTCAAATAACTGCAATAGAATCAGAACTTGTTTCTCTTACGATTGCTTAAATCTCCTATTTCTACGAACTTTCAATCTAATACACCCAAATCCTTCCTCCTACACCTGGACATAGGCAAAACCAACTTTATTGCCAGAATTCTTAGCTGCAAATGATCATTTCCACAGAGGTCAGAAAGGAGCCCCAGCGCGTGCTGCAGCACGCTCCACCAGGGGAGAACCGAGCCCGTGGAACGGAGACAACACGGGCAGAGTCACAGCGGGGATAACCCCCGGCTCGTGGAAGCGAGGGCTTCGGCTCTAGCGTGGACTCTGGGCAAACATTACAGTTTCCTCCTTTTGTCCACAACACAGAAGTGATTTCTCACTGCCCTGATCCAATGAGACACCAAACTGTTTTGAAGCACTTCTCTCCACCTCGGCACGCACAGGAGACGTGCCGATGGCAAAACGTGCGCTTACGTATGCGGAGGCCGCGTAGGCGAGCCAGCAAGTGGCAGTTTTGGACTCAGGAATGTCAGCGTCTCACCAGATGCCTTCCAAAATACCGTCTGCCTCACTAATTCAAGTGTCTGGGCCCCTTTCAAAATCTGGCTCTCATCAGTTCTCACAGCTGTTTTTCAAGTGAATTTTTTGAACTCATCTAAATGCTCCACATTCTTCACTTTGGCCAGTGCCAAAGCCCAACTCCAGCGGTTACTGCTACGAGCTTCTCTGGGGGAATGAGAATGCTGGATTACCCCAGGTAATAGGGAAAACAAAATTGTTCCAGGACAGGAGAGCAATGCTGAGACACTGGATTCACCAAAGAACCACCTCAAATCCATTGAGACCGAAGTTTTAGCTCAGCACCTGTGCTGAGATGGCTCCGGAGGCCCCCTCCGACCTGCCCTCGGTGCCGCTGGCTCCAGGAAGGCTCCTTAGCTCGGGCACGGCGAGGGAGCCAAGCTGACGCACACGGTCAGATGCTCTTCCACCGAGCTTCCCAGGGACTTCTGGTTTGGGAAATGCGGTCACAAGGACCTGAACTAGTTCTGCTGCAGTTCCCTGATTTAGGAGGTTTACTGAGCACACAGAAATGGTTAGCCTGCTCAGGTCGGAGGAACCCCACGGCACCACGCTGAGCTAATAAAAACTAAGCTTACTGTTTCCATTTCTGGCCCAAACATCAACTTATATGCCCAAAATCTTGCCCAGTTTTTTTTCAACTACAGTAGTTGGTCTAGTAAAAAGATACTTTCAAACCTGAATTATCAGAAAAATTCTCTTAGATACCTAAACATAGTTTTAATTTCTAAAACCAAGCTTGCCTATTTGAAAAATTTGGTCAGCACAAGCAGCTTGGTACAGCTGAGTTACCAGAGAAGCAGCCACCGTTCCTCGCTGAGTGCGCGTGGCACACTTGATGTTTTAACATAGCTGAGCGAGAAAACACAAGCACACAGACCCCCTGTAACAGGGCTGGACCAGCACAACCAGGGTGTTTCAATCACAAATAAAAGCAGCAGAGTGCATTTCATTTCGGGATGTTTTATGTTCTTTATGCTGCACAACCTTGAATTTGAGATTTTTCTTCTGCATTTATTATCTCAGGAAAACTAGAAATGCTAAACCCATTTCCCCACATTCCTTGTGCTTTTTGCTGAAAGATCTTTACCGGAGGAAGTCTGAAAGTCCCCCAAGACCACAGCTGAACCAGTTGCTGTAGCTTAACTTGGTAATATTAGCAGAATATTCAGCTTGGGAGTTTTAGGGTGAGTGATGAGAAGGAGCGGTAATGGATGAAGATACCCTGTTGAAAACAACCTCATCAGAGAGCTAAGCTGGTAGCATGCCCAGCAGTTTGTCCCTCTGTTACTAATTCTCATCACTTAAACTATACTGAAATAGTTGTAAGAAAAGAACATAAAGACTAATTGAATACTAAGCACCCTAGAAACAATAGCTTCAGCAACTCTGCCGTTAATAGCATCACATTAGAGCGCAGGAGCTGGGAGGAGAAGGCAAAATGGGCCCTTCAGGGGTGATTGTTCCCAGGCCCCCAGCAGAAGGACAACACGAAGCTGCTGCTGGAGGACACACACATCCTGGCTGACTGTCAAGGCAGAACCCAAACTCCTTCTATCCGTAAAGCCACACATGAACAGTCTGCCCCGCCAGTATCTGCATGCAGATACAACGAGCCCAGACCCCAGAGAGGCGTTACAGACTGTTCTTGCTGACCACACACCTCTCACCGCCAGCAAACCCAGAAGCAGCTCAGCCTCACCTTGTTTGTCTCTGGCAACTGCCCTGCTGTGGCTTGCCATCTGTTGTACAATAATCCTGAGCCAACTTTGTCTTGTATAAGTTTTAGATTCCCTGAATATAACATTTGTTGTGCTCTGTGCTGCCAGTTCACAGTTCTCTCGATCATATACCGTAAGGCATCCCCCTCAGGAAGCCTCACACGGATACGCTGCAAGGAGGCCAGCAACGGCAAGATCTTTTCTAAAGGTGGCTTTTCTGATCGATGACAGTGTGGACAGAGCCACACACGAGGTCCCTGCAAAACGTTGGGCACTGAAACACAGCCGGTATGGAAGAACCCTCTGCAGAGTTCACACTGTATCATCGGAGCGGCCGGCTCCTTCTGGCACAGACAGACTTTCAGTTCCGCATCCTCTTCGCTCGACAGCACCTTCCCTTCGTTCGCTGCTCGCAGAGAACGCAACGCTTCCATCTCCTTTAATCGGGCTTCCCCAAGCGTAGCCATCTAAAAGGGAGTTCAGAGAAAGGGATGTAATCTCGGAAGGAACATTACTCATCAGAACCAGGGTGACCTCTGCACCTTCACACTCTTCAGATATGCCAGCGAGTACGTCAGATCGCCAAGAAGCTCCTCGGCCCTGTACGCCTACAAGGCTTTGAAAGCTTTGAAAGTTTGAAGCAAAGCAGTTAGAGGATGTGCAGTGATGTGACTTCAGTTTCCTTCTGTTTTCTCCTCAGACCCAGAGATACAAAGCTTAGTCCTTTGCAAAAAATAACCTCCTACCCCCCTTCCTCTCTGTTCCCAATCTTTCATGCTTTGTACTACAAAACCATTACCTTCATTAAAGCAGCTGAAATTCTGAAACAAGCACAGGTTTGGCTGGCAGGTAACTCCGCTCTGAACACGTCTCTGTGTACTGCAGTCTGACTCTGTGTAATCATAAAACCTACCTGGGCAGTTTTCAGAGACACAAAAGCATCTCTGACACCCACCCTGCACCCGCACGGGGCCGTACCCTGACCTATGTACTCGCTCTGGGGTTTGTGAACACCACGTGAAATTCGGGTGTACTCCCAAATGTGGTGTTTGCCCTTCCTACACCTGCTCATGACCCTTTTTTCCAGGAATCTTTAGCATTAGCTGCTATTAAAGATAGCAATACATTTCAGTTTCATAAAGGCTATCAGTAGCAGCCACAACTAATAAATTCTATGCATTTTATTATGTATACAAAAAATAAATGTATACAGGAGGGTTTATAAATCTATACCAACCAGTTATTTCACGCACCATGGCTTTGAAATGCGATGACTGGAGAAAAAACCGGCTACACAAAAATCAGGCAACTGCGTGGGCAGACGGGACGCGGGCGCAGCACTACAGTAGGGACGCACGGGCGCTGAGCACTGCAGCTACAGCTCCGGGCCGTGAAAGCATCCACAGCTCCTCTGTAGGAAGATTCTTGCTCCCCTCACATGTCAGAAGCAAAAGCTGCCACGGTAAATGAATGCATTTTCCCGGGTGCAGCCCACGTGAGTGCCCTCCTCTTGCACTGCCCCAGCCGTTACCGAGAGATTACCCAGCCGAGAGAAGGGCGTGCGATTCAGAGGCCCCAGTCTCTCCTCATTACAGCGCTCGCAGGGACGCACTCTGTAAGCCTGGATTTCCAGACCAGGGAGGCCAAAACTGAAGCATGGGCTTCAAGTCGTTGCCATAGGTTAAACCTTAAAATGTCCCATACCTAAAGGGGCAATTACACTCAACCTGCGCCAGTCTACTGCTCCTCATTAATCGTGGGACATGGCTTCACCTGGCCCTGGTGCCGGCTCTCAAATAGGCCTTTTGGGATGAAGCACTACCACCAGCGACTACGCCTGCTCCATCCAGAACAGTTTTATTGACTTCACAAGGCATGAGGCTTTCTTTAATTATTTGTGGCATTTGTTTTAATTGTAAGTGGTGTTGGGTTAGTGTGTTCTTTGAAAGGATCGGACTCGGGAAACCCCTGTTCTATCTTTAATAAGGTTCTGGTATGGTGGGGGAAAAAGGGTCTCAATTTTTTTATTTTCCTGCACTTTGTTAGGCTACGGACATTGCCTGGCAAACTGTAAGGCTACTTCATGCACAAGAACAACACACGTTTATTCCACTAAAAGCAATTTTGGGAAGTCTGAAGCAAGCATGGAAAAGCGCAGTCCTAGAAGTTCTTCTGCAGAACACCATAGCAAGCAGAAAAGAGCAGGAGAGAACACTCCTGCATGAGAGGCAAACATAAACAAAGACTCAAAGAACTTAGGAGAAACTCCAGTCTGAAAAACGCCTTAAGGCACATACCGCAGACGCAGTATCTTTGCTCTCGGAGAGAGCTCTTTCCAAGTCACTCAGAGTCTCTAGCTTCGTGCTTTTCTTCTTTCCGCTTGGCACTGGCTCCTTCAACTTCTTCTGCTTTCTCTTCAGATTCAGCATTCCAATATCACACCGGGGACATAGCACCTGGGGGACAGAAAAGCAGGTTTGTCCACAACATTTTAAACGCACTCATTCTGCCCTAACACAACCAACACAGGACTGGTTAGAACAGGGATTCCTCCATTTTTTTCCATCAAAGATTTGGGGGACTAGGATGAGGTTATCTGGAAAATGGGAAGAGCTGGAAGGTTAAAAATTCAATTTTATAAACAGGCAGACTGCAAACACCTCCACCTTTCATCTAAACTGCTGGCATAGAGACAGCTGATGTGCTGAGCAGCCTCCACTCCTCTTCAGGGTGGGGGTCACCAGGACAGAGCCAGACTCTTCCCAGTGGTGCCCAGCACCAGGACAAGGGGCCATGGGCACAACCTGAAGCAGAAGAGGTTCCAGTTGAACGTGAGGAAGAACTTCTTGACTTGGAGGGTGCCCGAGCCCTGGCCCAGGCTGCCCAGGGGGGCTGTGGAGTCTCCTTCTCTGGAGATCTTCAACCCCCGCCTGGACGCTGTCCTGTGCCCCCTGCTCTGGGTGAGCCTGCTTGGGCAGGGGGGTGGCACTGGGTGAGCTCCCCAGGGCCCTGCCAACCCCGGCCATGCTGGGATTCTGGGATTCTCCACAGGATTTAAGCTGCAAGCCCAGGAAAACAGTAGATGATTCCAGGGGCTGCCCTGCATTCCCGCCTGCCCTAACGGAGAGAGGAGGGCTCGGGGTAGGAGGGGCTCAGCGCAGGTGCTGGTGTAGGTGCTGACGCACGTGCAGCAGCAAACTTGGAGCACCAGCTAAAGCAGCTACAGCCTCACCCTTACCACAGCCCAACCGTAAGGGCTGGCTGTCACCACGCTGAGGGGGGTGAAGTGGGTGCGAACCTGCACCAGCGGCTGCAGCCTGATGCACGGAAGTAAATTCAGTGCCACAAATCTGTCGACATTCCCATATTCATACTGAAAATGTCAGGCTGTGGCACAGCATGCTCTCATTAGCCACTGATTAAAAGGAATAGAGAAAGCATAGCTAAGCCTTGAGTGTTTTAAAAGTTTAAAATTATCGTTGAAAGCATAGATGAATCTAATAAAAATTATGTTAAAGTGATATAATCCTAAAACAATTCTGCAAATATACTTAATATTTCCTGCTATTTCGTGAGTTAATGCTGTAAGTCAGATGTGCTTTTGCTGTGGTCTCCTCCAGGGCTGAGATCTCTTACCTCCAGCAGAGAATAGGGGGAGTTCTCGCACAGAAACGTGTTGGCTGCACACTCCTTCCACGCTTGGACTTCCGACACCAAGGACTCCAGCCTCGGCAGGTAGTCCAGATGCACGGGAATGGATCGACCTCTTGTGACAAGTTCCACCAGTGTGTCCAGTACAGGCACACGTCCCCCAACCTGCCAGATTATAAATTAAAAAAATGCTTGATGTACATGAGACAAACCAGGGCCATGAATCACAGCAAGTCACTTAGATCAACTGAGGGGAGAGCTTGTAAAAAAGAATTTACTGCTTAGAGCCTTCAGTCGCCTCCATAGCTGTTATTCCAACATTTGTGTTTCTCGTGCTCTGGTCATTAAGTACACAGATAAAACTAACAAAACACCTGGGGGTTGGGGGGGAAGGAATACATTTATGAAATGACAGTTTAAAAAGAAAGAAAGGAAGAAAAAAAAAAGACTGCCAACAATATAAGCAGACTCCCAATCCAACAATCTGCATTCACAGCAGAAAGTCAAAATAATCTTAAGGCAGACCCAGAAAGCAAGCGTAAGCCAGCCCCCGGCACGCCAAGAGCAAGGAACCGTCTCAAGTATCCAACGTGCCACTGGGAAGCGAGCTCTGTCCATTCACTCAGCCCCCTGCGCCTACGGCAGCCCCATTCCGGGAGCTCCAGCAGCAAAGCAGCGCTGAGAGGCAATTTCTGAAACGGGCACTGACGTGGGACTCGAGAACCATTCATCCTGAACGACCCCAACACCGCCAGCAAACCTCAAAGCACTGATACCAAGAACTCCCTGCAAGTCACAACGACTGCAGGCGTTTACGGAAACCTTTGCAGAACTGAAGCAAAAATTCTTGGCACGTACAGACACATTTCTCCTTATTCAGCAGGCAGGATTTCAGAATCCAAACCAAGAAATTCACAAATGCCAAGGCCAATTCGCTTATGCCCTCTTAAGACAGCCCTCAAACAAGAGTTAGTATTACAACAACTTTGTTCCTTCAAAATTTTAAAGCCCAGGACAATTATTTTTTTAAATAAAAGGTTCTTGACTCAAAAGAAGTTTTCATTAAAAGCCCAATTTAGTTCAGATAGGCTTGAAAATAATACTAAGTCAGATCGGAGTTCACTTTATGGAAAAATCATGAGGAGAAATGAAAATTTAGAACAGTATTTGGAAACTTAGATAAAAATATGAAATGGGGGCTGTCCAGTCCCACCCTTTCCTCCCCTGTGCAGCCCCACTGACCCCTCACGGCTGAGCCATGAACCACTTCAAAGAGGGGGTCCAGGCTACGATTGCTCGCCTGGGCTTGAACGAGCACGGCGGCTGGCTGCCCAGGAGATCGGGCTAACGGAGAGGGGAAGCAGGAAGGAAGAAGAGGGGAGAATTAAGCTGCTACTGAACTGTAAAGAAACAAAGAACCTAAACACACAGGAAAGGAAACTGGGACCACAAATAAAACTGTCGGAAAGGTTAAAAAAAAAAAAAAAAAAGGTTCAGGAGGGAAGCACTAGAAGCCAAGGTGAAAACTTGTACAGGTCTTTTTGTTTAGAAGGCTCTGGTTTTTGGTCTCTGCCATCAGCTTTTTGCTCAGTTGAAGACTTATTTCAGTGTCAACATGGAAACAGAAATCACACAAAGCTGGAAGGAGCCTCAAAAAAATGGAAGAGGGTGAAGAGATGAGGAAGGAAAAAGAAGAAACCAAGGAACTTCCACTTCAAAATTCCAACAGAACTACTATAAAATTACAAGTATTTTAGTCTATGAAATCAAAGGCTGATGGCACAGGAATAGAACAAGAAACAATCTTGAGATTGGCCACGCTTAGTGGTTAACAAACGAAGGAATAGCCCTCAATCACAGGACCTCTGAGGTACCACTAACGATACAGCTGTGGAAACAGCAAATGAGTGCTGTGGGGCCTCAGAAGAGGTGATTCCACAACCAGTAAGGATTAATATCCTCGTATCATCAGATCTTGGCGAGATGTTACCTGCAGTACAGGACCTGAGGCATGGTCCAGAACTGGAGAAAATACAAGGCTGGGACACTTGCCTCATCAGGAATATTCCTGGATCAGGAAATCCTGGGTTGTTTTTTTTGTTTTTAGAAGATGCTAGAGGAAAATTACTTGTTTAGCCAAGCAAATGAAGGCTGTGAAGAGATATTGTTGGAGACTTAAATACTTTAGGAGATTTATTTATTCAAGAGTCAGCACACAGGACTTTGACTGTGCCACCTGCTCCATACCACATGCCCCAGGAGTGCAGTGAGATGATGATTATCTTTTACAGTACAGCTGTTCTTGAGCTTTGCTGATGTTACAAAAGCCCTCGCTGAAAATAAGACACGTTCCTTTAAGTTGGGACAGCGGTTGGAACGTCTTAGCAAAGTGACTTCCACCAGCAAGCAAAACATTTAACCTTACTTAACAAGAAGGATTCTTCATAAGAATCCTACAAAGACAGTCGTCGTCTTTCATCTTCAGAACGGTACACAAAAACGTGATTACCAGGTAACGCGATCATTGTTATTAGCGACTGAGCACCCTCGGGTGAAGCTCCATAGTGTAATACCTTATTAACCTTAGATTTTTGTTAATAGCACCTTTATAGATTTTATTGCAGCCAGTTAATTGCAGAGCTGAAGGAATACAAATCAGGTCCAGAAAGAGGCAAAGCCAGCAGCACAGACCCTAACACATGCACCGCGCCCAAGGCGACAGACGTTGTAGATTAAGCATTAATTCAGCGGGATGCTGAAGCACCGAGCACTCGCAGCAGCGGGGCTCTGTCAACCTGACAGCGGGTACTGCCGCTCCGCGAGCCGCCAAGGGCGCGGGTTACGTACCTGCAGAGCTTCCACTTCCTGCAGCCAGTCTTTGGCCTTCTGTACCGCGTCTTTCAGCGCGACGCCGTTTGGGAGATAGGCTGGGATCTCCTCTATTTCTTTCACTGCTGCTACAAGACTGCTCAGTGACTGTCGTGGTCTACGTAAACAAAACATCTCAGGATGTAAAATACGGTGACACCACTGGGGTTCTTCTACTCATTTGGCGTCTTAAAACCGAAGGGTTACACCAGATAATGACATTATGTCCAGCACTAGAGATGTTCCCTGCACAGCCAGGGCATTAGCAATGCAGGAACGCTTTTAGAAATTTGCTTGCTATAGACTCCTACTAGAAATGCTAAAAATAGTACAGAATCTCTTGTCTGTTTTTCCAATATTCACACATTTGGGCTTAAGGGATATTTAACATTCATTAACTTTTCAATCATAGACCCTTGGATCCTCCCTGAACCTCAGAACGGTACCAACTAAGAGATTCCACACTAGAAGGTTCCACCTGGACGCTGTCCTGTGCCCCCTGCTCTGGGTGAGCCTGCTTGAGCAGGGGGGTGGCACTGGGTGAGCTCCTGAGGGCCCTTCCAGCCCCTGCCAGTCTGGGATTCTGTGAAGAGTGGAGATGGCTCTTCCGTATTTCAGAATTTGATTCTCATGTTTTAGAAAGTACAAACTCAACTGCATCTCTACTTTGGAGGGTAAACCCAAACTTATTCAGTTCTGTGCTCTATGAAGTTACCATTTTAAAATACTATGGTACTAATGAGTAAGGAACACTCAAATGCTTGTGTAATTGCAAGGCTGAGGGAAAAGTTTAAAAAATAAAAAAATAAAAAGATCAGGAATCCCGAGGGAAGAAGCCTTGCATACAAGTTTGTGCCACCTTTGTAAACTTTAAGACGACTGTGCGGGATCCCCCTTTTTACTTTATAAATCAGAAGGTCAAAGCAACAACCAACAAAATTTTTCTCACTAAGGATGTATTTGGCTTATTTCCTTCTCCCCCTGCACCAACTTGTCTGGAAAAGTCTCCTCGATGTTAGAAACAGTCCATATAATAAAATTTTACCAGTTGGTGATATATACCCAAGCTCCATGTGGACATGCATCCTCCAGCCTGACACTGGGGGACAGAAGGAGGTAGAAAGGAAGAGGTGTCCTATAACCCTTCCTTGGGGTGAAAGGAGAACTTGCACAACGATAGTGGAGCACCACAAGCGCTGCAAATCAACACCAACATTTAAAATTGCTCGGTCACTCATCCCCCTTCTCCATCCGTTTCCTTTCTGGATGGCACAAGTTTTGCCTTCATGTTGTGAACCAGATGAACAAAAGGGAGCCCCTTCAGAAGCAAGGCCAACTATTTCCATCTTAAACAGCTCATGGATCTACAAAATGCAACACTAAGATTTAGCTTCTACCTGGCCTTTATCAGATTTCTGGCTTTGTCATCCCAGTGTTCCGATACAGTAAGGAGCTCTTGCAGCTTCGCCATTGCTTTCTCAACCGCTGGGTAGGGAGCGAGTCCAACACCTGAGTCTATAAGACGTCTCATATCATCTAGAGTAAGAGAGTTTTGGTCTGAGGAAGCCAGTTGGCCATC
>NW_009258891.1:997282-1011580 GCF_000687185.1 Egretta garzetta
GGTGAGCCTGCTTGAGCAGGGGGGTGGCACTGGGTGAGCTCCTGAGGGCCCTTCCAGCCCCTGCCAGTCTGGGATTCTGTGAAGAGTGGAGATGGCTCTTCCGTATTTCAGAATTTGATTCTCATGTTTTAGAAAGTACAAACTCAACTGCATCTCTACTTTGGAGGGTAAACCCAAACTTATTCAGTTCTGTGCTCTATGAAGTTACCATTTTAAAATACTATGGTACTAATGAGTAAGGAACACTCAAATGCTTGTGTAATTGCAAGGCTGAGGGAAAAGTTTAAAAAATAAAAAAATAAAAAGATCAGGAATCCCGAGGGAAGAAGCCTTGCATACAAGTTTGTGCCACCTTTGTAAACTTTAAGACGACTGTGCGGGATCCCCCTTTTTACTTTATAAATCAGAAGGTCAAAGCAACAACCAACAAAATTTTTCTCACTAAGGATGTATTTGGCTTATTTCCTTCTCCCCCTGCACCAACTTGTCTGGAAAAGTCTCCTCGATGTTAGAAACAGTCCATATAATAAAATTTTACCAGTTGGTGATATATACCCAAGCTCCATGTGGACATGCATCCTCCAGCCTGACACTGGGGGACAGAAGGAGGTAGAAAGGAAGAGGTGTCCTATAACCCTTCCTTGGGGTGAAAGGAGAACTTGCACAACGATAGTGGAGCACCACAAGCGCTGCAAATCAACACCAACATTTAAAATTGCTCGGTCACTCATCCCCCTTCTCCATCCGTTTCCTTTCTGGATGGCACAAGTTTTGCCTTCATGTTGTGAACCAGATGAACAAAAGGGAGCCCCTTCAGAAGCAAGGCCAACTATTTCCATCTTAAACAGCTCATGGATCTACAAAATGCAACACTAAGATTTAGCTTCTACCTGGCCTTTATCAGATTTCTGGCTTTGTCATCCCAGTGTTCCGATACAGTAAGGAGCTCTTGCAGCTTCGCCATTGCTTTCTCAACCGCTGGGTAGGGAGCGAGTCCAACACCTGAGTCTATAAGACGTCTCATATCATCTAGAGTAAGAGAGTTTTGGTCTGAGGAAGCCAGTTGCACATCCTCGAGCCAGCGTGCCTGTTCCAGGCGTATCCGCAGTTCAGCCAGTTGGGGCAGATCAACATCAAAGTCAAAGCTGACATCCAACAGCTCCTGAAGTTCTGCAGCACTAGGCATTTCTACAGAAAGGAGTTTTTGGCTTTGCTGTTGAAAAGCTTCCACACGATCAAGAAGATCCTGAAATACACAAATGCAACAATAAATCAGAAACCCAACATCAAATCTCTTAAACATTTAAGTGCGAGCCTCCTGGCAAATACCATGCTGCAACGCATGCAACGTGCATGGTGAATTATCATGACATTTGGAACACTTAAACAGCAACACACAGCGTATATATCGGCATCTCCTCATACAGAATGTGTCCACCAGCTTGAGGATCACAGAGCATGGGAATTCCACTCCGAAGTCCTTTGAACTAGGAGGCAGGTGTCAAAAAGAAGTCTCAAGAAGTGTTTTCTGGTTTTGTTCTGGAATGATTAAGGTGGCTGAAGAACAGCAAGGTGAAGATTAAGAAGGCTTTGAAGAAAGGTGGGAAGCGCATGGAGCTTCTGGGGTCCATTTCTGCTGCACTGTTGAGGTTTTTGAGCTGAACACACACTCCCAGTAAGCCACAAGCATTTTACTCCTTCATGCAGTGCAACACCTCTCTCTCCATATGTTCAACAGCTAATTACCCCCAAAAGGTAAATCTGCGGCTGTTTGCACTTCCCCCAGGATAATGGACAGTTAGGCAGAGTAACCTCACTGCGAAGGCTGCAATCAGTGTCCAGCCACCCTGCCCAATGCTTCTAGTACGGGCTGAAATGCTACTGCAGCACTAAGTTCTTCCTTCACAGCTGACAACCTGGTATTTTGCCAGTGAGGTGGTTTGCCAGGGCAGGCAACCTCACCCAGAATGGAATAAAGCCTTCTTAGAGGTACATTAAATTGTGACCCTGTCCCCACTAACTGTTGGTCACTTATATTAGCAGCTGAATTTGAATGACTACATATAATGTAGGATTGTTGAGAATGATATAAAAGAATACCCCGACCATATGTGTTTGATATTTCCCTGTTCAAGAATGCCAGATGGAGAAGAACTGTTTGCATGTCTGGCATTTCTAAACTTCTGCTTTTTAAATAGCCAGATAACTTACAGAGTTATAATGCTGTAAACAAATAACTGTAAATAGGATTACATAAAATCTGATTCACTCATTCCAGACCTGATAAAGCTTCCAAAGCAACACTCAAAGCTGGGTTGAATTGGTCTATTTGGATTCAAAGTCACACGACACTGTCTGGCCTCTCAGCCTTGCGTGGACACTTAAGCCTTGGTTCAGGAGCTGGGCGCTGCATCTCCCGGTTACAAGAGTCCCAAACGAGCAAAGCCATTTGCCTTCAAGACAAGAACTGCAGCTGCCCAGAATTTATGTTCTTTTTTTTTTTATTACCCCTCAGTGTGATACACAACATTTTGGCAAATTCTGAGTCGCTTTCAACGTGTCTGAGGGCTGCTCATCAGGTGAGCACCAGCTGATGCTCATGGGAGACCAAGCGATCTGCCTCACCGCCAGCAGCAGGTACTCTGCTAGCACACGCACGGAGGTAGCAGCCTAGGCTGGTGGCTCTGCCTTGGGTTACCGGTGTCGTTTCCCGAGACGTGGGTGGGCAGTGCAAGGAGGCATCTCATTACAAGACCAGGAGAAAGCTGATTCCGGGTTAACAAGGAAGGGAAGCGATGTGAACGGCAGAACCGTCACGCAGAGCGTCATGGAGTTCTGAATGTTCTCAGCTAAACCTGGCCTCGCTCTTAAGATGAGACACTATGGTTACCTGACCTCAAACGTTTGATCTGTAGTGCCCCAGGTCATCCTGCTGCTTCTCTTGCATTACTGCATACAACATTGACATTTTGATTCCCTACGAAGCATAAAAATCTACCGGCTACGAGCACCAGCAGGGCAGAGAGCTCTGTTCTCAAGCAGCTCGTGCACAGGTTACCCAGGCCTGCCAGTTTAAAGGTTGGAGTAAAGAGTAGGATAGGAGATTAATGTGGTGCAAATACATCCCTGTGACAAATGCTCGTGTTCCTTCCCCCAGAATTTTCCAAGTTACCTTCAGTAGCGGCGTCTGGCTGAGGACGCAGGGCAGAGCATACAGCTGCCTCACGAACAACCGCAGCTCGTTCACAGTCAGCTGATTTTGACACTTCCCTCCTCCGGAGCGGTACCTGCAATTATACACAATTCAACTTATAACAGAATCAACAATAATAAAATCTAAACTTCGCAAAAATCTGCTTAGCATTTCTTGTAAGTCAAACTTACTCACAAATACCAGAATATTCAAAAGCACCCAAGCAGCCTCGGGCTCTGCGTACATGGGAAAGCTTCAGTTCCCTATAGCAGAATACGCTATTGTTGAAAATAGTCCTTCATATTAAATACTATTCTGGAACAGCTACCCAGCCTTGGAAGAGCACTGCTTATTATGGAATAAAACTAGGCTTTTTTCCAGAACACAAAGCAATTGTGGATAAACCATTCAGTTCTGTTGCAATAGCTATTGTAGCACGCTCTCCCCATGCCCATACCAAAAGAGAACAAATCCCAGTTCTGAATGGGTTTTATATTAAATCCTCTGCACGCTGAAATCATCATTTTCATTTTTATCTAAAAGCTTTGTATCAAATGAGTGGCTTATAAGTGTTAACAAATTGGCCAATATTAAAAACCTCTCTAAACTCAAGCCAATATCAACCAGGTCTGAGAACCCTGAACAGAAAAGGAAAGAAATCTCTTACAATGCTGGCTCCAATTTAATCCACAATACGTCATTTAAACAAAAGAGGAAAACAACATCCCAGCAGGATATGCCAGCATGAGTGGAATGCGAACCCTATAAAATAAATTCTAATTTAGCATTCTGTGTTAAAAATAGGTATTCTTAAAGGATATGCAAGATCACACTGGGAGTTCCAAAATCCACAGTAAACTGAACAATAACATGGATTCAAAGTCTCAGATACAACACAAGCTGGTTTGTAGTCTACAGTGTTTCACTATTTTGTGTGGAAGTTCTGCAGTATCTTCCAGGAAAAGGCACAAGTTTACATATACATACATATTTATTTATTTTTGACATATGCACACACACGTATATACAGACCTAAACTGCAAAACTGGCTGTCAGGAGATGGTTTTGATAACCAGAAATTACATGAGCTTAAAAAAAAAATCCTTCACTGAAGAAAAGCCGACGTCCATCCAGGGTTATTAAGCAGAAAGATCTCCGAGCACAAGGTCTCTGAACTCTTGGACCCTCTGAGAAGCAGAAAAGGTGCCACGAGGTCTGGTGAAGGAGGGGGATGGATAGCGGGAACATCCCTTCGTACTTGCCCTGCTGCTGCACCCTTCCCTTCCAGTATCCCCTACATGCCTGCGCCAGAGAGGAACTGGGCTACACCGTCCTTCGGCCAGACTCTGATGGGTGTTCGCAGAATCATCTTCCAAACAGCGTCTGTTCGGGCCGCTTAATCACCCATCACCGCACGAACCAAAGGAAACAGGGCAGTATGGCCCCTCTGCATTTCTTCAGGAACCCCAGAGAAGACGATGAGTGAGAGCCCCAGGATTTACTCTCAGAGAATATTTATCATCTACCTTGGTCTCCTCTCTCCAGGAACCGTTGTGTATTCTGTACAGGAGGAAATCCTTGAGCATCACTGACTACCATGAGCAGGGATAACCTTTCCAGTCTATTGCATGGCTCTTCTGAACTGAGGATCAGAACAAAATGCTCAGTCCGTAAAGGAAAGTCTGCCAGAAGTATGAAACAAGCTGTAGGCAGAACTCCCAACCCTTCGTAACCAACACGTGGCAGTCAGCGCGAAGGCCGCCCAACGTTCTGCGGATTTGCGAGCTTCACATAGATGAAACTGTATTCGATATAGCATGTATTAAGATTTTAAGCAGATTGTTCCCTTCTTTTTAATCTTCCTACAGAGGTTATGAGCACTCCCCGCTTCAACCTTTTAAGGAAAAAAATAAAATCCATCAACATGGTTTTTTGAACTCTAATCACGAAGACACGCAACCGGACTTTTCCCAGAAATATGCCACAAAAAGCTCAAAGGAGAAATGCTGAGAGAAGGGCTAAAAACACTTTGAAGCAAACGAGAAATGCAATCCAAGCACTGCCTTGGTCCTGTGCAGCGCAACACCGGGAGGATTATTCATCGCAGTCTGTGATGCTGAAGGAGCTGGCAAGCACAGCTGCAAGAAAGGCTGATGCGCTATCACGGAGACAAAAGAGACCCAGTCACAGAGATGAAGATAAAAATTGCTCCCTGCTCTTTCCAGGCCAAGCAAAGTCAGGTACGTGTTAAGAGCAGGGAAGACCCTTGGAAGAGCTCATCTGGCACAGAAGGGCTGGGAAGGGCCTGGCTGCTGCTCCAAGTTCATCATCAGGAGGCAAATACCAAGGATGGGAGAACACATGGACTGGGAATGCCAGAACGAGAAGAGATGGCTCAACACTAAGTGAAGGAGGAGATTAGAAGTGGATAAATCCTTTGATAACCATGCCATGAATCTCTGGGTTGGAAATTACCTATCTGGAAGAAATCATGTCTGCTGGAGTGCTGAATTTTTCATTTCCTGTTGTAGTATTTTTTATGTTGCTGTGACAGAGGCTTCATCCTCTTGTGTTTGTAAGACAGCAAAGCTGAACTTTTATCAAGTTCTTGCTACAAAGACTTACACAAGGATGACTAGGAAAGGAAATCGCAGCTACAAAAATAACATCTAAATAGTAGTTGAACATTTTGCTGCCAAAGTCCTTCGAGGTCAGCCTTTGAAGTACTGCAAGAACAGAGAGTGATGAGCTACAAGATACCCGGAGGCAGGCGACGCGCAGAAACCACACACACGCAGTTACACCAGCACAAAGCGCAACTGCTCTGACAAACACCACATTCTTCAAACCAGGTGAAACCTGTCCAGATGGAGAGAGAGAGAGAGAATCAGTTTTTCCCCCTCAGGTATTTCATGCTATTAAGACTGTTGGACTTGAGCAATGTTGTCCTCGACATATATAAATCCAAGGTTTTCTTACAAACCTATCATCCCATGAGACTAGATACAGCCACTGGAAGTCTGGGTGGAGAATCTGCAACAGAACATTCTCCAGAAGACTGGTGATCCCCAATGTGGGGGGCTAGTACAGCCCAAAGCAAAGGGCTAGTGCAGCCCAACACGAAGGGCTAGTACATCGATACAGTCACAAAACCGATGCAATGAGGAGGCCTGGCCCTGTCCCTCTGGATCTTCTGATTCCTTTCAACTCATTTCAGACCTGGAAGTGCCAGCAGGACCAGGCACCCAGACATCCAGTTCAAAAAGAATGAATTACCCAAGCACTGCCCTATCTTCAAATTCCTCGAGCAAATAACCTGTCTAAAAGATTTAATGTAAGTGCTGCCAAAGAAAGAGCAAGTAATTTTCAGAGACTTCACGCAGTATTCCCATCATCATCAGCTCAGGAAGTTAAACCACTTTATTTTTCCACAAAGCATGAAGTGTAATGAATATAATGATGTATGCACCACTGACAGATCTTTGGTCCCCGTGGCACAAAGACAAGTGGACTGTATCTTGTTGGGTGTTGCTTTGTCTGTAAATACCACACCAATTTCTCCTTTTGGGGAACGTTAGAGTGAATTTACTGCCCAACTGTCAAACAGAGAGGAAGAAGAGATTGAAAGCTCAGGATGTTTAACTTATTACAGGCAGGAAAGGTGAATCTCCCTGTGAGAGATGGCTCTCTTGAGAAGACACAAAGATTGCTTTCATTTTTAAGTCTTAGGGAACACCGGCATCTATCACGGCCCACTGGCCTCTGTCTTCAGTGGCTCAGTTTTGTGGCAAACACATACAGGAACATTTACCTGGTTTGTCTTTTGCCATTAAGAAGCTGCTGTGCAACTGAGGCACATTTCTCTGCATCCTGCGTGACGAGCCTGAGGTGTCGCAGTAGATCGTTGTCTGGAAACTTTTTCATTTCTGATTCTTCTATCAAAGCCTTAAAACTGATGAGACCTTTTGGGAAAGATACTGAGTTAACACAAGTCCCCCTTTGTGATGGATTTTAAATGGCAAGGCCGAATAACACAACACATTAAATATTTTTCTATTTCAAGTGCAGTTATATTTTGTGTCAGAATTATTTACAATCTTCTCACGCAGAGGAAGAAAATTACCTCTATCCCAGCTGAAACCAGGACAAGCGTAATTTCTGGGACTATAACAGCTAAAGTATTTACTTTAAAACATGAAATTATATAGGATTTCCTTTGGTTGTCACATAAGACAAAAGTTGCTAAGTTTCAGAAACCAAAACCTGAAAAAATAGCCATTTAAAATTAGGGGTTGTAGACAAAAGGTAAGATACTTACTTCTTTTATTGTTAATTTTTGCCTCCAGGGCTTCGTTAACGTTGGAAGCCCATTCGTTGTATGATTCTGCTCGCATCTTCAGTGCGTTCATCATTGGGTAGAGTTCCTCCAGGGTATAGCGGTACCTACAAGGAGCACAGAATTCAAACTTTTCAGAAAGAAAACGGGGGGGGGGGGGGGGGGGGGGGGGAGGAGGGGAGAGATGTGTTGGGTCTCTACAACACAGAAATGATCTACGATGCACCCAGGGTTATGCAATTAAGACACAGAACCACACCAGGTTCCTCCTAAGACAATTCCAACATTGCATTGCTTCAAAAAGCAATCCCAACATCACAACTGAGCAACTGTGAATTGTCTTCAGACAAGCTACATTCATGCAGGACAAAGATAAAACAAACAACAAGAAAGGAAAGATGACAACGGGAAGGGAAGCTGACAAAAGCAAGAAAATATTACTCAGCAAGGACTGGATGTAAGGGACGATGACCTTGTTGCTAGAAATAAAAAAGCAAATCAACTTATCCAGCAATTTTTGCCACTACAGAGCAAGAAGAGCTGAACGCTGAAAAGAAAGAGTCTTTGTATAGGAGCACAAAAAAGGCACTTTGTTTTGAGGGCACTGCGTATGCAAAGGACTGAGAGGAGCAGAATCCAGAGACCAGCACCACTGACAAACCAGAGTGGGCATTAGATTGTCAAACCACAGCATCTACACGTAGGATAAATACCTCCAGAACAGTATTTTTTGCTGTCTAAAGCTTACCCCAGTTTATATTTGTAGGTGGGACAGGAACAGAGATCCTCAACATGGTACAAGCAGACCAGTAATCCGGGTTTACATGGACAATAAACGGCAGACATGAAACAGGTGGTTTTACACTTCAAGCACTGGCGCTCGTCGTCAGGGAACAGCTCAAAGGCCACTCTCTCCGAGTCAGTCACTCCCTGCGAAAGAGCATGTTGCATCACTTCAAGATCTAATGAAGAGGTGATTATTCCAAGCTAAAACATCAGAAGCTAAGTTTATCAAAGGAATAATGAAGTTCAGAAATAAGATATTAAAACCAGGTAGACAGAAATCTTGGTTAATGAAAAATCAGCTTTTCCAACTAAATTAGTAGAAGAACAAACATTACTTTAAAAGAGACATTCTGAACAATATTAAAGGGCAGATGCTAAAACAAGATGCACAATAAATCGTTCTTTAGCCAAGCAGTCCTCTGAAATCAACAGGGCTACTCAGGAAGGAACTAAGGGCTCTAAGCCGTTGACAGCCCAGGACAACCCCAGCACGTCTTCACACCACTGTTTCAACAGTTCCTTCCTTCTCATAATATTATTTCCTACCACTCACCAGTTTATCAAGCTTCTCATGCAACCTCTTCTCATCTTCAATCATAATAGCCATGTCTTTCTGCACCGTAGATGCTACCACAACATCAAGAACATCTGCTTTGGAAGCCATTTTACAGATCATCTCGTCATGAGAAAACACACAGTAGCGGTTTAGCAGGCGGTAATGTTCCACACACTGGCGACCCAACGGTAGCTGCATTGAAAAACATTATATAAATGAAGAGTTCATTTTGCAAATTACATTAAGAGACTTTTTATGCTACTAACCAAAAACTATGCAAATGAAAGGCCAAGACAAATCCTAGCAACAACATTCATAATTCAGAATGGAGAAACTAGAGAGATCAAGACCCTGAGTTCTTGTAAAGCAGGACTGCTCCTAACTCCTTTACGGTGGACACAGTGCGTTTCCCCTGTGAACCCGGCTAAAAGACTTGCATCCACCATCTGAAAGAGACCATAATTAGGGGTAACTAAATGATTAAATCACAGCAGGCTCAGGAAGACCCAAGCCAAAAATACACAGAGGCTTGGAAGCGTCAAAGGGAAGAGTAAGGATGCCCTGGCAGAGGCAGGTTGCAGGGCACACTGAACCTTCTTCTCAAATGATATGGCCATTTTCTGTAGGACACAAACTGTGCTGTAGCATGAGAAACTGCCGACTCCATGAACCACTGAAGTGACTGATTCATTACGAGCTGGGCAGGTTACTCAGAGCTTTATTTTAAGGCTGTCGGTGGCCAGGCGGATAGTGATGCTCAGGTTACAATGAGGTTACGTGTTAGAGTCCAGGATGAAACCCATGGAAGGACAAGAGTAAACTGAAGCAAAACCAACCAATATGCAAACCCAGTCACAGTGCAGAAAGCTGTCTTCCAATTTCAGTCATCAGTCATCTCCTACTTCTAAGTGACGTTTTTTAAATCTAGCAACATTTTTGGATGGGCTACATTTATAAATAGCCAAGATCTTTTTTTTGGGGGGAAAAAAAAAATCGGGAGGAGTAATCTGAAGTATCAGCAGCTTCAAAGGGTCTTTCTGAGATCAGGCAACACTGAGTCCAAGAGATCTGCTGGGAAGGAGAAATGAGTACTAGTAACTTTGGAGCAACTATCCTCCATTTGCTTTCATTTAAAAAAGACAAAACACTTAATAAATTACAACAACCTAATAACTGCCATGTGTGCCTATCTCTGTTGCTTCAATGAGCTGAGTGAAGCGCACTGGGAATAAAGTACTGGTCTGCAAGCCTTCTGTTTGAACATTAAAACTTTCTGTTCCCTTCTCATTATTCTTCCTTAAAAACCTACAGCACCTCTGCTGTCCAAGGGGATGGACTCATATCAGATCCAATTCTTCTTACTATTTTTCCCCTAGAGGACTATCAAAGTCTTTAACCGTTCTTAATGTGTGTTAAACACATCATCCCATTTACTCACAGAAGTTAAAAGCAGAAAAGAAGTCCAAGTCGGCTTTGCTTCTCAGCTGCAGAAAGCACCTCTTAGAGAATTCCCAGTGCAATAAACAGAAAAAAATCATTCCAGCTCTTGACAATTAGCATGGAATTTGGGGACACAAAAGGAGTAGACTCGAGCAGCACTGGTGCTTCTCAGTTCTAGGCACACAGAGAACCTTGCCTACCTCCAGCCCTAATGTGTTATTTCAGACTGAACCTTAGGAACCAGAGTTTCCTACCTAAAAGAAATACCTTCAGCAAAATATTATGTGTCCAGTAACAGGCTCCTTCTCATCTGTGGCCTAGATTTGTGCATCAACAGTAAATTAGAGCTGTACGTCAACTAGGAACAACTTTGGACCTGCATACTTGATGAAAACCTGGTTCTGGAACATACCCAATCAACCGTGCAGAAGTTCACAGCTTCAGCAAAATTGAAACCCTGATTGAAGCCGCTGTGATAAGCTCTTGGAAAGGTGATCACGAATTCTCCAGCACACTGATTGGTTCGATAAACCTAGGAGAAAAGACAGACAAGCATTAGGGCAAACCCAAACAGAAATGAAAGCTCTGAAGAGAATATGGATTTCCAATTCCTAAAAACTTCTATGACGACTTTGGACAGTTTTAAAACATAACTCCAAGAATTGCAACTGTTATTTGGTAACTTATCCTATAAAACCCTAGCAAGCAGCGGGGTTTCATTCAGCCATGCCATTCTGAGCCATTTTAACTCAGTCGTCTGAGCCCTTTGCACTTTGCCAGCTCTGTTGACAATTACAGAGGTGAAGCACGGGCAAGGCTCTCCAACGCGTAGCTGAAGGGGAAGGGAAATTTGGAACCTACTCTAAAGTTCATACTGCTGTAAATCTAGTACTTGTGGCGCTAGACAATCCGCAGGAGAGCGGGCAGGTCTTCCCGCATCTCTCAATTTTGGAGTCTGTCACAGCATAGTAGACACCACAAATTTTTGCCACTTTTTCCAGATTTTCCTTTAAGTCCCAAGGTCAGCTCGTCAAAAGCTAATTAAGTTGTAAAGGGACATAATTCCCATGAATAATCTAGTATGGAATATGATGGAAACTGATGAAAAATGTTTTTAAATACCTAAGAACTTATCCAGGAAAAATAAGAGGATGTGGATGACAAATACAGGAAGAATGGGGTTTGGCCCCTTGCCAGAAACTCTATGCCAAAAAAAAAAAAAATGGTGTCTGATTAGACAGACATAGGAAGAGCTCCTGCCATCATTTCAAAGGTTGAGACTAAACTTTCCAGCTGAGATACAGAAATAGAAATATCCCAAGGTGGATCTCCAGAGAAGAGTTTGCCAAGCAATTCCAAAAGCAATGATTCCATTGCCCATCTGTTCATACTGGCACATTATAGTAGACAAGGAAGATACAACACACATGGAAACTACCACATCATCTCTGTAATAAAAGTGGCTTCAATTATCAGTTTTGGAGTAGAATTCAGTGCAAATTAAAGAGGGTTGGGTTTGGGGGAGTAGCACAGGAGTCCAACAACATACAGGCACTCCGTGGGCCATCAAAGTATTCGGGTTCATTATGGTGACAAGTTGGTGCAAGAGATCTGGCTGAGATTCAAATAGCTCTGGAGCAAGCTTCTTCATTACATCCTCCAGCTGTTCAGCTGCATACCCTGGGGCTCCATACCACGTTTTAGGCTCCCCCCTGCAAGATTATTAAAAAAAGTTAAATATAAGCAATCTTGTAAGTTACATTTTTAGTCTTCTGCTTTAAAATACACCATGTCAAAAGAAGGGTACATCACCAGGAAGGAATGCAAGTACCTTCCCGGATCTTCACATTTTATGCAGGTCCCTCCTCCAGACCTAAGTTTTTAACTGCCTACGTTTCTGAGCACATACTTAAAATATTCGGGGGGGGGGAGGGGGGGGGAAAGACTGAAGAAGTCCTCAGTGAAGTTCTGCCGATTCCAGCACAACTTAAAAACATAAGCTGTTTGTCTTTTATACCATGAACACAAACTCCCTCCTGGTTCTACCAACCAAAGCCAGTTCTTTTTGTCTTGTGCGTAATTGCCATAAAAGCAACATATAGTAAGCAGAAAATAAACTTCCAAATTATGCAAAAGACATCAAGAAAAAAAACCCAATCCATATCCAGAGTAGGAATAACAAACTTTTAGCAACAGCTTAACGCAAGCCAGTTGAGAAAATTAAGGTTATGCAGATGTGTACCAGTAGATCGCTTCAGGTTTACAATGAAGCTGGCTCACTGCAGCACAAGGATGGAAATGCCTTCCAATCCCTCATAAGGAATGATGCTAGAAAAGGTGTTTAGAAAAGAAGGTAACAGAAAATCACCTCCTCCTAAGACTCCTGAAGAGCTGACAGTGTAAAGCTGACCCAACAGTGTTGTGTTCTTCCATAAATCATGAAGCAATTGGGAGGATTCCAGAAGAAAAGCGTGAAGTATGACTGAAGAAGCACATCCCTCATACCTAGGAATTTATTCCTGTTCTCAAACAGCACCTCTGCCATGGTGAAGAGGACAGGTAGCGGGAGGGACTGGGGAAGGGCAGCTACATCAGTACCACAGGGAGTAGCACAAGCAGAGGTGTTACACGACTATGCAGGCTTGGACCTGGCCATCATCTTGAGGCTATTCTATGAATTCATGAAGACCAGCCACAGATGCAGTGAAAAACTACACTGTGTCCTGACCCGATACTGGGTTAGTCAAGAAATCTGCTCCTTGATGCGTGTCAGTGCCGAGGAGTGGATGACAGCAGTTATGAACTACGCTAAACTTGGACAAAGATACTGGTGTTGGGGATCTGCGGACTTTGGGAGAACAGATAATGGAGAAAGGTACAACTCTAACATATACTAAGGTGTCAGCCTTATGAAGGCAGCAAGCTGCAGAAGAGATAAAGGTGATGGTTCTTTCTGCACTGCTACCTGACAGGTCCACGTTCCTGCCTTTAGAAAGAGTAGCATCAGTGATGGTAATTCTTCCTCTGACCAGGACTGAGGTCTTATTTATTTATTTGCAAGCACCCTTAGAAGCAAAGATTTGGGTTTTCTCCTTTTACCATTTCAAGAATTAACACAAGATTTAGAGTCATGCAGGAAAACTATTGCCTTCAACCCTGTGAAAGGTCTGCTGCTGTAGCCTGCTTCGACTGTCTGCTTAAAACCCTGGACCAGGATACAAGCAGATGGGAACACAATGTGCACGTGCCAACAGTAGCACTTCACAAGAACAAGTCCTGCCTCCTGAAGTCTTTTCAGAGTTTGGAGCATTGTCTCTTCAGCAGCAGGTCATTAAGACTGACTCCTCTGGCCCAGAACAGTATTACCCTCCAATACACATTGCTCTCGAATTGGCTAAAAACCCCAGCTATAAACCTCTAAGCTGAATGGAAATACAGAAGAACATCTGCAAATAAAAGAAAAGGCATCAAGGACATTCATGCTGGAGGAGAACTAGATAAAGCAGGGAGGGCTGCTTCCACATGTCTGCGAATGTACGTATGTGTGTGTGCACTTACACGCCTTTCTGGCCTTGACTGCAAACACCGGTGCAATTTGGGACAAATTACGCAGCACATAAAGCCACCCCACCAGCAGCGAGGGAAGCTCTCCTAGGAGAAATGAAGTTTCTACTGCAAACAGAAAAACTCCTCTCCTCCCCAGTGTTTCCAGTCTGATTGAAGACTCAGACAAAAAACAGAGAAGCAACAAATAACAAGGAAGATCATTTTTACCACGTAATCTCGAGCACTCATTTACTCAGCCTCACTCAAACATTTGTTTTAGTAACGTCAAGTCCTAAGAAAGCAAATGAAGTCATGGACAGCTTGGACTGCGCTGCAGCAGCTGCTGGTTCAAGGAGCAGCAACTGAGTAAGTGACCAAGATGACGGCCTACTGACTAGTAGCTGGGCTGTGGTTTTACCAGTCTGCTGGAATATTTACGTG
>NW_009258891.1:1011619-1042876 GCF_000687185.1 Egretta garzetta
TCAAACTCTAGAAAAGCTGCGGTAAGGTGAGAAGTTTAAGAAGTTCAATCTATTTAGAATATCAAAGAGATGGCAAAGATCTGTCCTGATTACGGTTGACAAGTGTTTGCTTGATGAGAGGATTTATGATAGAATGATCCATCTAACAGACAAAAAAATATGCAGGATCCTAAGATTGTTAGTTGAAGCTAGATGATTTTTAAAACAACTTGCATGGTTTTTAGTTTTACATTGAGCATAAGAAAACTTTTGATGGAGTATCTGCTGCATCTCTCATGGATTTTTTTAAAACTGGGAATGGATGTCTCTTTCCAAAATATGACCTCTTGTCCAAAAGCAAATCATTGCAGGAATCACACTGTGTCAAATTTAACCCTGCTGCTACAGGACTGCGAGGGTTATTCCAGCCTGAACTCCATTCACCTGGTTTTAGACCACTAATTAAAAAGGGGAAGGGGGAATGGAAGGGAGATTGCTTCTCAGGCTGAGTTTATTCCTCGAACTCACCAATGCAGATAGTTAATCGAATAGCTCCAGTGGTCTTCTATATGCCAGCAAAATGAAGAAAAGCACATTCCTACATAGAGCCAGGGTAACTTCATCCCACAGATATCTGCAGTGATGTGAGCAAGAACAGACTGCTCCATCACAGGCATGTTGTTTAAATTCCAGCCGCTATCAAGGTATTCCTGAAAATCGAACAGCACAGTCACGGCATTATACAGCAAGAAGTAAAAAAACCCAAGGTGGTAGAACTGCCAGAAGAGCGACAGAGGAGCAGCATCCTTCCCAATTAGAAAGAAAAGAAACAGGTCAGTGAATCAAACAACAAAACCTCCATTGTCTCTGTTCTCTTCACAAACCTTATCTGACCGGCTTTGTTAAAATGAGACTTTTTTTTTTTTTCAGTCTGGAAGTTATTTATTAACTTCTAGGATAAATCTGTGGCTGAATGAACATTAAGATGTCTGATCACAGCAAATTTTCTTTAGTCAAAACTCTGACGTAATTCTCTTCAAATGCAGCGCCAGATAGACAAACCAAACCCTTTCCAACCCAGTTCCATTATTTGGCTTTCAACCGGAGGCTTAGCTAATGAAGTACTGCGATACAAACACCCACAGTGAACTCATGAAGACCTACCTCTTCTTCTGGTCTGACTTTGAATTTCCCACCCCTAACTGGGAAGCCACTGCCAAATTCCTTCGAAGCAATGTCAGCTCCGTATTCTACTGTCACATCCTCTTCAATGGTACTAACAAGTCTCCAGAATTCTTTTTCAACCAGCTCGGTGGGGACCATCTAGGTATGAGAAGAAGAAAACCAAGGAGTGCATACTCAGGATTCGGTATATAAAAGGTACGTGCATATACGCTATCTCAGGGAGGGATCTCCGTTAGCTTGAAGCAAAATGAAACATAAGAGGTTTCAGTTGAATATGAGTAAGAGCTTTACTATGGGGGTGCCCAAGCCCTGGCCCAGGCTGCCCAGGGGGGCTGTGGAGTCTCCTTCTCTGGAGATCTTCAACCCCCGCCTGGACGCTGTCCTGTGCCCCCTGCTCTGGGTGAGCCTGCTTGGGCAGGGGGGTGGCACTGGGTGAGCTCCCGAGGGCCCTGCCAACCCCTGCCAGGCTGGGATTCTGGGATGTGTTTCCCCATTTCAAAATTGCTTCAGCAAGAGGAAAAAAAAAAATGCAGCAAACATCTGGTTCCAGGCAGGGCATGGTGCTGCCTTGCTCTCTCAGGAACGGGTGATCCCTTGAGAGTATCCTCTTCCTTACAGACAATTTTTTCAAAAATGAAAAAGCCAGGGGAACAAGAAACCCTGATACCAGCAAGACAAGGATTCACCAACATGAGTGAGAACCTCCGATTTGGGATTTCACCCCATTCAAAAAGGGAATTCCCCCCTTCCCCCATTAAGTTACATATTTTAACGAAGCACAAAAAAAAAAAAAAAAAAAAATCGAAATCCACCTCATGGCATCAGGACAAACACATGAACATACATGTACTGGCATGTTAAAATAGTCCGACTTGAAGGCGTCTGCCATTTCTCCAAACGTGCGCAGTGTGTAGTCTCTTGCTGCTTGCTCAAACCCAAACGCTTCTTGAGGCTTATTGCACTCCTGCAATTGAAATGGTAATTATTGCCATAACCTGTTAATCAGACAATCTGTGCTCAGATTTTACACGAAGGGGCTGCTGTTACAGCACCTGATGGGGAAGAAGGCAGGGCACCTGACCAAAATCAAATGACTGCCCCAAGTCGCACGGTCAGAAGGAGACACCACTCTGCTTAATTTGCTTAGTTCACCAAACCACAGTATTTATTTATTGACAAATCTGCATCAAAGTTAATGAAGTAACACGCCTCCCTCCTCTAGCACAGCTAAGCAAAAAAAACCAAACCCACAATTCAGAGACTCCACACTGAAGCACCCACTGAGACTCCAATTTTAAAGCAAGGTGCCAATTAAAATCCAACGTATTCTCTAAAATTTGCGCAATGCTAAGGCAGATCAATCTTTGGCTCCAAAGTATTAAGCGATAGCTCTGCAATTTGAAGCGTGCCCAGTTTTCATTTTAGCTTTACCTTCTATGACTTTGTTTGCACAACCTTAAGTAATGACATATTGTATTTTCAATCCCTAGGATCAAGTCAAAAAAACCCAAACCAAACCACCACCACCACCAAATAAAATATAACCTGCAGCCTAACTATTATGGTTTATCGAATTACCTGAGCCAAACACTGGGGACACCTCCAGTCCCCTTTGGGAACATCATGAAGGGGTGGAATTAAACAAAAAGTATGGTAACTGTCATCACAGCCATCACACAACAGGAGACGGTCCTCATCGTTACCACTGCCACATAAGAGACATACATACAAATCCACCTGTAACAAAAAATTGCCAGAGTGGGAATTTGAGCACTTAAGGTAACTCATGGTGAAAGAGCAGTTTGGTAACTCAGGCATCTGTGACATTTGCCAAAGCTTATTTTTGTTTTATCTCTGAAATGGAAATGAGACAAGCAAACACAAAATATTTATGTAAAAGTTTAACTAACCCCCCTCGGTCACTTAAGGAAGGGCCACAAGAGTTGCAAGCCCTTCCATGTGGTTTTTTTTCCCCAATGACAGGAGACTCAGTGGCCAGGACAGTTCTGTGGATCGGTACTGGATAACAACGCCTGCTGGTGCCTCACAAATCCTTTTTCTTGTTGCTCCCACGCGCCACATGCGTGCACAGATGTTTCACCCTCCTCCAAGACCAACTGTTTGGAACCCCAGAAGAGAGAAAGGGGTTCCTCCAGATGGGAATGTTGCTTTTTCCCCCCCCAGAGGTACTGGCCAAGACCTTCATTTTACCTTGGAAAGGCACCAGCTTCCCAGCAGAGCTACATGGTTTTGGGCAGGGGGCAGCTGAAGTCTGATGGAGGTTTCAGACAGCAGCTACCGAGCCCCAAAGGTGCAGGCACTGCCAACGGGGGGAGGGCGTCTGCTGTCTGCCCTACGCCGCACCGTCATTAGCAATGGACTGGAAGGCTCTTCTCAAACTAGACTAGAGCTGGGAGGACAAAAAGATGCTGTTGTCTTACGTTGTTAAAAAAAGAAACAGCATCTCCTGCCCCTCCCCACCAGCTTTTTTTGTTTGTGGGGTGGGGGCATCAGGCTTCTAGTATTTGCCCGTTCTCAGGTATCTAGCTGTAGGCGTGGATTGAACATAGAACAATTTTTGGGTTTATGAAGGATCCAAGCAGTGGCATGGACAGAAAGAATCTCAGTATCATCTTCTCAAAAGTGAGACAAACTACCATTGCTTTCAGTTTGGGGGGGTTTTTTGGGGGGGGTGGTGTTGGGAGGTGGCGGTGTGTGGAATTGGAGCAGGAACAGGGTTATTTTTTAAGAAGCATTTGAAGGACAGAGCTTCCAAGTTAGTGCTGAAATTGTGGAATGAGCGGCAGGTCTGCTGGAGAGCCGGGTGCCGAAGCTCGCATTAAGCTCCTTTCAGGTTAAAGCGCGCGAGGGACAGAGATCAGCTCTCAGAACCATTTCTGTTTGGACTCTTCTTTCAAAGTGCTTATTTTGAGACTGTACCTTGGAGACAGAAAACAAGTTACTTTAGTTATAGAAAGGGAAACCTCACGATCCTGTTATTTTCAGCTTTGTAACAGCATGAAGCTCTGGGGACGTGTATTCCAGCAGGCGCAGATACCGCTTTGGTTCAACCACAGGGTCACATGAGCAACACAGGAGTCCTTGGCGTGATATAAATATGAGATTTCACTACATACCCAGCAAACCCAGGAACACCCGCAATCAGTAGGAAGCAGCGGGGAGGCAGGGCGTACTCACAGCGTTAGTGGGTTTTTTAGCTCGGACTTTGGATTTGTCTCTCTCTGGCTCCCCGGCATGCTCTCTCTTCTCGGGAAGTTTCACTGTGCTATGTGTTTCTTTTTCTGGTGCAACAGAAAAAAAAGAGAGGGTATTATAAAATGTTTTAATGCTTAGCACTACTTTTTATTATTTATTGTACTTGTTATCACTTGTTAAGACTGTACCACTCCAAGTTATTTGTTGAAATGTTTGTTATCACATACACACACTTGTTGCAGTTAGCTTAAGGCAAGACTGGACACCTGCAATGCCTACAGAAGCTGGAACTATCAGAAAAACCAAGCATGTCATCACGAGCCAGCAATGACTATCACAGCCCACATTTTTTGGTGTGTATTTTAAATTAATTTAAATTAAGAGTATCTTCCTAAGCTAAGATTTTGTTTCCATGCAGCGTTAGCAAGCAATTTTAAAGCAGCGTGTCACACGGAGACATGATACGGCACTCCAGCTTCCCATGACGATCTTCACACTTCAGTTCTCGCAGTGGTAGCTTTCATGAAAATGCAACGTCAACGACGAGCATGCAGCGGAGCGACCAGACAGAGAAGTAGCTCCTCTACATTCCTAGGCTCCTACCTAACCTGGGCACGTCTCTACTCAAGTCTTCATTCCTGACATTATAAAACCCCAAATCCATACAACAGTGTGCAGAACCCCAGGGCCCTGGGGCTGAAGACAAGTGGCAAGGAAGTTCTCAGCTAAAGTTACAAGTGAGCTGGAGACCTTCGCACCCGGACACAAGACAGTGCGAAGCATCTCTTGGAGCTAACAGAGATATTAGAGAAGAACGTCTGCATCTATCAAAAATTTAAGCATTAAAAAATTGCCTAGAGCTTTTTTCCTTCTACTCTTTGGGAAAAAAAAAAAAGGTTACTGCCTAGAGAGACTCCTTAAAGAAAAAAATTACCAAATTAAAAAGACCACAATCTACACAAATTTTTGAAAAAAGAAATTTGAATGAACAAAGGAGTCTGACAAACTGCTTAATTTCAGTTATGAAGTAGTTGTTCCTATAGCTGCTTTGCCAAATCATTTGTCAACAAACTTCTGTTTGATAGCATTAAACATTTCTTCTCAGTCTGAATCGGGTAACGACAGGCTCAGGACTACTGCCAGAGGCAATTTAAAAATCCGATTATGGGAACTTTATCGTTAAGTTCACAACATACCATCTCTTGTCTTCATGAGCTTCATATCCTGATTTCAAATTCAAATTCTTTCCTAAAAGTCTCTGAAATCTGAGAAATTTTTTAAAGTTTCCTCTATTTATCGCTAGTGGACTGATGCCAGCTATTTAAAATACAAAATAGAAACATGGCTCAAATCTTACTTCTGATTGCTCCAACACTGAAGTTTAAAAAGTAGAATTCTTTTTTCAACTGAAAGTTATCTTCTTCTCCAAGAACACCCCACCACTTACAACCCCAAAAAGATTTCAAAGCCATAGAAGAACTTTTACAATAAATTCCAATTTAAAAATGAAGTTAACAGAAGGTTTGGGGGTTTTTTTTTTGGTTTTTTTTTTAATTACTCTGAATTGGCCCAGCTGCTGAATTTAACTCTGGTCTCAGTTTGTACAAAGCAACAGAAGCTGCATTCACGTTTGGTTTCACGCCCCACTCACCGTTCTCACACTTCGGAGGTGCACATCCCATTCTACGTCTCAGATTGTGAGTTCTGGCTTCTGGAGGGTCAGATTCGGTTTTAATATTGGTTGCCTTAAAAAAGGAGAAAAAAAGAAGAAAAATCAGTAATGTCCTTCGACGGAACACTTTGGTTTTACACTTGTCTTTGGGAAAAGGTCACTGCCCCTCAGCTCAGCCGCTTGCTGTAGGGATCGATGGGTTTGGAAGCTGCTTTGCCTCCGAAGGAGCGAACACGCTGGCTACGTCCAGCGCACGGAGCCCGAACAGGAGAACACATACGAAGACGTAAATAATTCCCTGCAAGTCTCTACAGTTCAGTAACCTTGGTGGCAGATGCTGCAAGCAAGGTTCTGAAATATGCCTTGTGGTACTCTCAAGAGCCGAGAAACAAACTGGGGGAGACAAAAAAAAAAACCAAACAAAAAACCAAAAAAAACCCAAAAGAACAAACCAATTTTGACTTCCAAATTGGAAAAAAAAAAAAAAAAAAAAAAAAGATAAATTCTCCATACAATTCTTAATCCACCCTGATAAATGCCAGGAGAGGACTGCAGAGGTTGAGAGAACAAGCTGACGTGAGATGCAAACACTTCACTGCAGTACAGCGGAGGTCTTAAAACTTGTAACCTGACTTGTTCTGGGCAACAGCCAGGCAGGTGGAAGCCGGATAAAGGCCTTGAGGACTTCATTTCAACTCAAAGAGCCGTTCTCTAGTTACAAGCAAGTAACTCTGAAAAGGCAACCTGCATTTCTGAAATACTTCATTATTTAAAAAAAGAGTTCAGAGAGAAATAACACAGGGAACAACTTGGAGAGATTTGAAAGGAAATCCTACAAAAAGCCTGGGCCAAGAACGCTATGATGGTTTTAGTTTGATTTCAGTGGAACTTTGCAAGAAGCAAAGGAGCAAGGAACTTGGGCTTTCATAGATTTTGTTTTACTCTTGAGAAGCAGAACATTCTCCAGTCTTCTAGGCAGGGAGCTCGGTGTATTGTGGAGCTTTTGACACAATGTTTTTCCATTTAGTTCTTGTATTTCTTCCCGAAGCTTGGAGACTGTGGGAGAACAATTCTCAAATCCCTCAATGTCAAGACGGGTTTCTCCAACATTGTATTTTTTCAGCCTAATTTCCTAAGGAAATGAGGTCACGCAACCGCGCTCTCGCTGCTCACACAAGTCAGACCACTATCAACCGCACCCTGAACCCCAAACAACGCGGGCTCTGTGGGACTCTCAAAGCCAGACCTTCCAGCCTGGGTGCATCCTTGGGTATGCGAAGGGCTGGGGTTCGTCGTCGTTATCTTTGGGGGGGGCTGTAGGTTCGTTCGTTTGTTCGGGATTTTTACAGAGGTGGTTTCAACATTATGCCCCTTCGCTTTTGGTGTTCTCTTGGTCACGGTGTCTCCCTGAGACCAGGCAGAGGGTCCGTTGCTTAAGATATGCAAAAAAATGCTGTTCATTATAATGCTCAGTAATAGTGAACCAGGATCAGCTTGCACTGATCCTCAAGCAACGCCGCAACAGATGCCCCATCTTCTGCATCTTTACCTCCCGAGTTACGGCTGTTATTCTGTGCTTAAGCCTATATTTAGCTTCACAAGAATAGCTTTTTTTTTTTTGGCCTGAGCATTTTATGGTATCGATTCATCTCAGCCTGCAGCATTGTTCTGCTCTTTTCCACTTCTCTTTTCTACATCTCAAGCATCTAAATCCTTTGCATTTCAAAACCGGCCTATGACTGTCATTGCCCTTTTCCTTTCCAATTATGAACATTTTCTCCTAAGTGTTTACTGACCAGGTAGGAAAGGGCAAGGTAAAAGCATATGCATCTTACAGCTGCAGGCTAACACGTATCCCACAGGCTGTGCTTTTTGCCAGTAAGAGTAATTTGCAGAGTTTATAGTAGCTGGTTAGCCTTTCAAAAGCAGGAAATGTCAACCTGGCAAACCTGAGAACAGACTCCGGTTTTAGAAGTGAAGACACTGACAAATCCTTCTCTATCTCGTTACAGCCAAAAGCGGAGACGCGTTAACCAAACATTACTGCTCTGCAACCAGGTCAGAACAAAAATCAGCTGCGTGTAGCTGCAATGAAGGATAAAACGGATTTAATCAACTTCGCTGACTTAGCACGGAAATGGAACAGAAACACGGTAACAAATCTTAACTTTTGGAAATTATTGTCTTAAAGCACCACAGCCCCTGCCCAAGCGCGTCAGTCCACGCTGCTTAATTCAGCCCCAGCTCTGTACTTAATCAAGTATTTTCTTTCCACAGAAATCAGGTGCACGGCATCAGTAGTGCTCAGGGCAAGAGCTGACAGCGTAGCCTTGCGTTTTGGTTAAGTACGAGCCGTTAGCTTCACAGAAATTACAAAAACATGCACTTGTTGTCAGTCAGCGTCACACCACTGCCAGAGAAACAGATAAAATGTGAGCGTATCTTTGCCCTGCTGCTTATCTTTGAAGGATACGTGAGAACTAGCATCTCTCAACCGCAGGCAGACACTTCAAGTGGAAAGTTTCAGATCAAACTACCGAGGTTTTCTCAGAATTATAAACCTACTTCTAACCAAGTATTTGAAAAACCTTAATTGTAGCTCATTAACTAAGAGTAATCACAGGCAAAATTTGCAACACCTAGGCTGTACTACTTGGTAGTAATAAAGACCAAGACTAGAACATTGGGAGTTAATAGAGTCTGAGATGAACTTAAACTAGAAACGCGGATTAGAAGCCGTCGATCGTGACCTTCCTCACTCATGATGTCACCGCTAAGAAGAGCGGCTCCCGGGAATGAGCCTCCCCTACTCCTCATCTGCTCCAACAAAAGAAATCATAAACTCTCCAAAGGCAGGAGGGGAGGTCTGGGAGGGCCGAAGTCACAGGAGAACAGCTTTCCAGCAAAGGAGCTGCACAGTGATCTCCTAAAATAAGTCTATGCAGATATAATCAATACATTTTATGCTTATACAAATAAATATTATTTCTTAAGCACATGTAAGATTAATCCTGTCTGGTTGTACAAAACCATACTGACTTAATGGTATGAATTTTTTCCATAGATTACATAGTGCAAGTATAGCAAATCGATAGAAAAATAAAATACAGCAACGCCACATTGTAACCAAAACCTTCCCTGCTCTAACAGCTGGTGCAGCTCATGGAAGATGTACAGAGACCTCCCAACACATTTAAAGAAGAACGACTGTTCACTGGCTGCCCTCCCAGGAAATGACAGATCAAAGCTGCGAAAGATAAGCTGCACTTCTAGAATTTGTCACCTGTATTTTAATCTGAGCCCCGTATTATCTATAATTATGCTCAAAGCACTTACAGCATAGGCACTCGTAACTAGTGTGTAAGTGGACCGGCTTCAGCAGAGGAGCCTCTCACAACTCCCAACCACAGCAAAACACCTTTAAATTACCACACCGTTCTTGCCATATTCTTTATAATTTATGCATTTATAAACATTTAGGTACAGTTAACAATGACAAAGTTGAACGGCTGTTTCCTGCGCATATACATTCAGTGATCTGATCGAAATAAAATTTGTCCTGTAACTTAACTAAACCCAGTTGTGCCACGTTGCTGGGCGAACCCCCGCTGCATCACGGTTTCAAGCTCGGCCGCCGCAGAGCCGTTACCGCATGAAGACGGATTCCCTCACCTCTGCTCTGAGGCGTTTTGCTCGGCGAGCAGGTGGACAAGTTTCCGAAGGCTGGACAGACTGCCTCTGCGGAATGTCGTGGGGCTTGTACTCCTTATCTTTCGTGTCACTGGTGAGGTCTGGTTTCTGCAAGCACTGAAGAGACACGATTTGATTACTTCATTTCTGCCTCCACTTCTAAGACAAACTTTGCGTCAAGCAATTTCCTGGCTAATGTGCAAGAATGGAGACAGGGCCTTAATAATTACTGTGCTGAGTTAATAAAAGCAGTCGGTATTTATGACAACTGTAACATTACCTATGTGAACAAGTCACAAGATCACTTCTTCCTGCCCTTTTACTGAATGCAATAACCATAATAAAGGGTCTTCAATAAAGCTGAAGTCATCCTTTCCATTTTATGAGCACCCAGCATTCCTCTTTGGGAACACCAATACCAATTCTTCTAGCAGACGGCGCTTTTGGAGACCGTACCAACAGCATACGGGAAACTGCTACAGTGTCCTCACGCAGCATTACTGTAATGCCAATGTACAAAGCAATATGAAAGTAAATTATAGCCTACCATACCTCCCTGTCTTAAATTAAATACACTTTTGTTTGAAGAACATTGCCGAAGTTACGTTCCTTTTATATTGTGGAGAGGACAACGCTGCTGCACGAATAAAGGGCAAAAGGGGAGAAGGAGATGCAAGAACAGTTTTAGTTCTTTGAAGTCACCGAGTGAACACATTTAATTGCTGAAAACTGTGCATACAATTGGCAAGAAAAATAACAACAACAATTCCAAGTTTGTCAAGCCACACAACATTCAGTAACAGCAGCCAAAACATAACAGGTTTTAATGAGTAAACAACAAATCCTGAAGAAAGAAAAAAGTCTTATGTTGTCAGGAAGTATTTCACAGGAATTGCTGGATCCACATTTCCCCAGCTCACGTCTGTCCCCATCACAAGCGTTTTCTCAGCAAGAGCAACAGGACGGGAGGCGCAGGAGAACGGCCGCAGCGGCAGGAGGCCTGGAGCTCCGCAGACAGAAACCAGACTTTCAGAAACAAGTGACAGTGAGAAGAGGGGATGAAGTGATATTTTAGCATACAAGTCCACGTTGAAAGAAATGTGTATTTAAGAAAAGAGACGCGTCAGTCAAGGGTAACAGGACATCACCACCTACCACCCACAGACAGTCCACAGCACCGCTCCAAATAAAACTGAACTGCTGGCGGTTTCTTACAACTGCTTCTGATCTCAGACTTTGTAAGCTCCAGACTTCTTCTTTGAAAGCAAATGTCTGACTTTATTTCACCATTAAACACACACACGAAGCCGCCCAACTTTGCAGTTTATGCACAGGAGCAGCGAGTCCTGGGCGTGCTCCCGCAGAGCGTCGCGGCCCTTCCGAGGACCGGGCTCCCGGAACGCTCACGCTGGAAGACGACGATGTGAATTATTTCACATGAACATCAGCGGGAGAAAGTCACAAGCAACAATTTCTCAGGACAAAAAAAAAAAAATGGACAAGCAGAAAAGGCGAGCGAGTAGGAAAACCATGTGAGAAAGAAAAGCAAGTGAGGCTGATGCTACACAGAACATTGCCAAATTCAATGACTTTTGTAAATTCAGGTTCCTTGAATCATGTCCTTGTGTGAAACCCAAACCTTTCGCTAAAAGAAAAAAAAAAAAAAAAAAAAAAAAGTTTCTACTCCTTCTAGGAACGGAGGACATACGATCCGTGCAAGCAAGTATCCGGACAGCAAACAGCTTTTCCTAAACAAAAGGGCAATGAAACCTGGAAAGAGAAACAGCAAAAAGCAAAGCTGGCACAGCGCTGTGTTTTGGATTTAATATGAGAATAATGTTGATAACCCACAGATGGTTCGGTTGTTGCTGAGCAGGGCTTAGTCAAGGACTTTTCAGCTTCTCATGCCCGGACAGCAAGAAGCTGGGAGGGGGCACAGCCAGGACAGCCGACCCCAACTGGCCCCAGAGCTATTCCAGACCATGTGATGTCACGCCCAGTATAGAAACTGGGGGAGTTGGCTGGGGGGTGGCAATCGCTGCTCGGGAACGGGCTGGGCATCAGTTGGCAGGTGGTGAGCAAATGCATTGTGCATCACTTCTTTTGTATATATTTTATCATTATTATTGTTACTATTTTCCCTTTTTTCTGCCCTGTTAAACTGCCTTTACCTCAACCCACAAATTTTCCTTTTTCTTCCCCCAACCCTCTCCCCCACCCCACTGCGGAGGGTGAGTGAGCAAACGGCTGGGTGGTGTTTAGCTGCCTGCCGGGTTAAACCAAAAATGTCCTTTCGCTCACTTATTTCAATGAAGAGTTCAATGGAAAACAAGCCCAGAAGACATTTCCTAAATACTGAGGTTTCAACAACTATTTAAGCAGAAACATTACCCAGAGCCTCAGTAGTCTGAGGGCAAAGGTGTAGGGTTAATGAACACTTCCAGTTGTACCTAGATGAAGACCTAGAAGTGTAAGTCCTGTCTTGAGGACGGGAATTCCTCTGAACCAACTTTACTCCTAGACTGACCTCATCAACTGCAAGCACAGGTCTATAACCAAGGACACCAGATGCTCAGGTTGGACCAGATGATCCTTGAGGTCCCTTCCAACCTAGCATTCTGTGGTTCTATTTCTTCAGTCCTTTCTTCTCCCAACTAGCAAAGCCTTTTTGGTAAGGTTAAGCTTCTATCAATAATTTACCATAAGCTCATCCTACATACTGTGATCTAGATTGGGATCATGATCCCATATTCTGAGAAGATGGTTGCACGTGTAATCCTTGAACTCCAAATGGTGGCAGAGAGTAAGTTAAAAGCCCATCAGCTTGAAACCATTAAGTAGCAGCTCCTTCGCCAGGCAGCCGAAGGACAAAAAAAAAAAGGAATGTTCACAAGGCCTCCAGGATATCAAAAGATGGGAAAAAAATACAGGGATACTATGAAATCTCCTCCAGGTGTAGATGTTTATGAAGTAGTAATTTACACATAAGCCCATCACCCAGCTCCCTGTACTTGCTGAATCCAACTGGTCTACCCCTGCTGTACATCCACTTCAGGATAAGAACCATCACCCTCCAGAGGTGCTTATTCTTCTCCAGTAACAATAAAGGGTCCTAGAAAACCATCTCATGCAGAAACATCTTTATTAGAGGCATATGCATAAGTCTTTGGGCATAGGAATCCCACCAGGACATTAACGTCTTACTTTGGAATTACCCAGAATTACTGAACCTGTTGTGTTCACTGAAAAACAGAACAGCACAAGCCTGTCCCCAGCCCTGCCCCCAAACTGTAGCTGCATTTTAAATCACACAAACATCTGGGCAACGCCTCACCAGAGATGCACTGACAGAAAACTCTGGATAACTCAATTCCTGTATCCCTCTGGGCACACAGCGCGATTTGGTAGCATCGTACCGATGGTTACTGCGGCTAAGAGGATAAGCAAGGCACAGATAGTAAGAACCAGTACTCCAACAGGTTTGCTGCAACTACTCTGGAGCCAAACACCCAAGAACTGTCTAGTCCCAATGTTTCAAGGTAAGAATAAAATAAATACACCCCTGTGGAGAGCTGCTTTGAGTATTGGAAACTGGCTGACGTCAGGAATTTTTGCTGTTTGACTGAACAAGAGCTTTAATAAAAACACACTCTCTCTTCACCTCTGAACAGCTCCAGGTAGTGTCACTATCTTACTGTGTATACAGAAATATCTCCAGCTGGGCTATTTGTCAAAATAACTCCTGAAGCCACTTTAACGCATATTTAAGCCACGTATAAACAATTAACGCTACACGCAGCTCTGGATGAGATTGAAGCTATGGCACAGGCATCAGTGGGAATTACATCATTCCGTATTTTCAGCTTTTGCAGAAAAAAGTCAATGAATATTGCAAGTACTACCAATTAAAAAAAAAAAAAAAATTGGTGAATGCAAGCACTAATTTTTATGGCTGATCATCCTGGCTGCATGAAAAGCTTTTCTCAAAAGGCTCGTTGAAATACCGCACGAAGGAACCACACGTCTCAAACTGACAGCTGTCAAATCGAATCGCTGCATCTTCTCCAAAACCAAAAATCACAGATGCTTGGATTCCCAGTAAAGCACGGAACAGACATACACTAAAATGGTCACCTACACAAGGAGCATCTGGGAAAGCACCACTTATGGAGAACACGTGGAAGAAAGCCAAAAAGAATCTCATCCGAGATTCTTCCTCAAAAAATGTATTGGAAAACAAACTCAGTTGGAAGACAACATTGTCAGGAATAAAGAAAAAAAATCAAATCTTAGAGTGAAAAGTGAGCTAAAGCCAAGATATTTCTGTGGATTCTCTCAGTTCATTGAAAATGCACGGCTCTGCCACATATGGGAAGGGAGTATTTTAACAGCTTGGGGGTGGGGGAAGACTTAAAAAAATTAAGGTAGCCACACCTACACAGCTCTTCCAGAACCACATCCACTAAACACATCCGTTTGGAAGAAATGTCAGGTGCCCATTGCAAGGCAGAGCTTGGAACGTTACACTTAAAAAGAAGCGTGAGCTCATCCGAGAAGGGTGTTCTCTTCTGAAAGGGCCCACTACTGAGGAAGCCACGAGCGTAGACATCAAACGTGTGCCAGACACTCGCGCTGGGCGCATTAACTGTTTTACAACTTTTAATTAGGTCTTGCCCTGTGCAATTGCACCTCCAAAATATCAAAGCAAAGCGAGGTGTCAACAAACAGACCACCTTCAAAAAAACCCGAGAACCCACAGTTTTCAGAACAAAAAAGCAAAAGTTTTCAGTGAAATGCCTTCAGAAAGTGGTGTTGCTTTCCATTGCTTAACATGAATGTGTTTGAGCCAAGGCAAAATATTTTTGCTAGAGCGGTTTCCCTAGCACAAAGATCTTTAGCGTCAACTACATTTTGTTCTTATCCCTCCATTTGTAAAACACTCAAACTTACACACATTAAATTATTTTTTCTGAAGGGTTTGCAGAATCTGCCTGTTCTTTGCTAAAAAGCGATCGTCACTCGCTAAGTAAAAAGCCTTCAATTCCAGCCTTCCTTGACGTATATCAAATCCCTCCCTCACTTTGGTAGCTTTATGCAAAAGGCTAGTGGTGAACTCTGTAGATTTAGACATGCTTGTAATGGGATTTGGGCTTTTACTGCTTCAAAAAGTTCAATACTCCTCTCTTAAGAGGTTCGTCATGGTTGGCAACTGCAATCTATTTTGGTTTTCCAAATAAATGGCTACTGTTCTATAAGAAAAGTCCTATTCTTCATTAGAGATTATGTTGCTTCCACTGTGAACCAACCCTGAATTTTGTTTTAATGGCCAATTCTAAGCAGGAAGGATGAAGATTTAAGCTTGAAAGAAGTCAAAAGCCATACTGTTAACTACACTGCAATATCCACGAAGCAGTCTTGAACTTAGAATCATAGAATCACAGAATGGTTTGGGTTGGCAAAGCCCTTTAAGCTCCCCCAGCCCAAGCGTTCCCCTACCCCTGCCATCCCACCCCCAAACCCTGGCCCTCAGCACCGCCTCTGCCTGGATTTTAAATCCCCCCAGAGAACTTGGACACTCTCAGCGAACGCAAGATGAGTTACTGCCACAGAACTGCCGCGGTTTGATGCAGTCCCTCAGCCACTCTACGTACAAGCGCTACAGACCCAGAGCACCCTCGTTCTCTCAGAGAGATGGAGCTGCAGTGATCAGTAGTTTGCGTTTGACAAACCAGCGTTAAAGAAATCATTATAGGAAGTCTGAGCGTCCGCTATCATGATGCTCCTGCAAACAGTACAGAGAAAATACAAAAAGGCGGCATTCAAAGCAGTCAGGACGAGGTTACCTTGAAGAGTAATTCTAAAATCTTTTCTTTCAATTACAAGTTTGCCTGTGGCTTTCTGAACTGCTCGCATCAACGCCATAGGTTGCACCTTGTCACCTGCATGCCCTAAAGCATAAACTGCAGTCTTTGGAAATGTTCCATCAATAAATAAAAATGTAACAGACTGGCTGCTAAATGAACCGGACTTCAGTTCGCTTCGCTATAGCTTACCAGTAGGCTCGCTCCAGACTGGAATAAGTTGTAAGGATACAGAATGCGCTCGTAATGCGCACGGATGTGCGAGCCCACGGCTTTGCCAGGAGCGAATCCCATCCTGGTGGCTATTTTGGTCCATTTTCTCTCCTTGCAAACCACATCAAATCCTCCTTCTTCTGCAACTAGCTAAAAAGCGGAAACAAAATGGTCATATATTTAATAGTAAAATAAGCAGCATTTGAGGAAAGCACTGCTAGTTTAAAAGGAAAGACAACACCACAATTGCTATTTTAAACCAGGAAAACATGGGTTTAAACAAAAACAAAAACCAAACCCACAAACAAAAAAACCCAAACCAAAACATGAAAGTTGTTTAAAAGCTGTAACTAGGATGAACACGTAACACAGAATCTATTTGGGAAGCGCAGACTTGTGGAATTACCTTACAAACAAGTCAGCACCTTTATTAAATGACCGAACAGTAATTCAGCCTGCTTTTGAGAGTTTGTCTGCCTGCAATTTGCCATGCTTCGGCTTTGTATTCCAACACGACTTTCTAGCACAGTGCAAGCAGTTCTTCTCACTGGAGCAAGTACTATGAAATAGGCTTAAAAGCAACCAAGTAAAAACTAACTTAAAGAAACAGAGAGGACATATCCCTGGGGCCAGTGAATCCCACCCCTTGCTATCAGAATACATAAACTCCAGAAGTTTAACAAGCTTCATCCTAAAATTGGATTTTTTTTCTCCCATATTTCTAATGGGAAAACATCTTTCTCACTGCTGTCACTGTTCAGAAGCCCCTTCAGTTAAGCTGAAGTTTATTCTTGACCAGTTTGTATCCAAGTTCAACTTTAAAGAACAGCTGGAAATTTAATTTGATATCCTAGCTCAGGTGAAGACTCCCACGATATTTTATTCCCTACTCTTTTGTCACATTAGCTATGTCAGGTTAAACAAAGCAATACTTTTTCCAGCTTACATATACGCCCAGTCTCCCCTGAACATCTGTGATACCATCCCAGAAACTGCGATAACACAACATCTCTTTAGGAAGAGTTTCTCCCTTCTAACAGTCTTACTCTGTTAAGCTGAAATAAATCCAAGATCTTCCTCTCCACGTGTGGAATTTTCAGCGTACATCCTTGAAGCTCCCAAAACTTGGCAATCTGGTCCAGAAAATTCAGCTTTACACGAGTTTGGGCCTGAAAACAAACAAAAAAGAGCGGCCTACTAAACGCAGATTAAGCACTTGTATCCCAAGCACAGGGAGGACATGGAGCTGTTGGAGTGGGGCCAGAGGAGGGCTACTAAAATGCTCCGAGGGCTGGAGCCCCTCTGCTCTGAGGCCAGGCTGGGAGAGTTGGGGGTGTTCAGCCTGGAGAAGAGAAGGCTGCGGGCAGAGCTGAGTGCGGCCGGTCAGGGCTTCAAGGGGGCCCAGAGGAAAGGGGGGGACAAGCTTTTTAGCAGGGCCAGCTGGGACAGGACAAGGGGGGATGGCTTTAAACTGAACCAGGGTAGGGTTAGACTGGATCTAAGGAAGAAATTCTTTACACTGAGGGTGGTGAAACCCTGGCAGGGGTTGCCCAGAGAGGGGGTGGAGGCCCCATCCCTGGGAACATTCCAGGCCAGGTTGGACGGGGCTGTGAGCAACCTGATGTGGTTCAAGGTGTCCCTGCTCCTGCAGGGGGGTTGGGCTGGGTGGGCTCTGGGGGTCCCTTCCCACCCAAAACATTCTGTGATTCTGTGATCCCACTGTTTGTAACGTTGCAGTTGCCTGTTTGGCTTTTCCCTGTGCAGGTATAGTTTTGCATTTTTCCTTCTCATCATATGCAAAAAAAAAAAAAAAATAATCTATACAGATACCAGCGGTCTCAAGTCATTTTTTGTTCACTTTTACTGCATTTGGAAAAGTAGTTGCTGAGAACAGGCAAGCAATGAGTTACTACTTCTAAAAACTACCAAAACTAGCTGCATTGCTAGGATTTGTTACATGAAATAAATTATATTAAAAAAAATTTACAAAAAACAACCCAAACAAAAAACCAACCTTCCCCTCCCCCCCCAAAAAATCCCAAACCAGAAAACCACACCAAAAAAAGGGGTTTTTTTGTTACCCCTTTTCACTCCCAACTGTATTTGTTTCATTTTTGTGGATATAAAGCGGTGAGGGCAGGGGAAGCCAACTCGTCTGCTCGCACAGCAATTCACCCAGCACGGTAACTGGACCGCTGCTGTGTTAGAGCAGCAGCTTAGACTTTAATTTTGACACATTTCATCGTTATCACATTTTCTACTCTTAAGGTAAAAAACAGCCATGTCTATTCCGACTAGCTTGCCCTTAAACTCCAGAGAGCTCTGAACCAGCTTGCAGCCACACAAATCTCTTTCATTTTTACCACCTGAAGCCAGCGTTCGAGCCCTTACCCTGGCACTTCACATAACCACATCAGGACTTTAGAAAGCGAGGATCACAAGAAAAATCAGGCAGGCAAAGGAGTCACCGGCATTCCAGTGCGCACCAGCAGCAAGCTACCTGGGACTCACAGAATCACAGAATGGTTTGGGTTGGCAAAGCCCTTTAAGCTCCCCCAGCCCAAGCGTTCCCCTACCCCTGCCATCCCACCCCCAAACCCTGCCCCAAGAGTGACTCCTCACCACTCCCTCCTCCTAGCCTGAATTCATGAAAGCAGTGAATCAAAGTGCTTGCGAACAGCAAATTTTGTACCAACGGAATCCAGATTTTGCAATTGTTCCTTCCAAATGGCTTGTTATTTTTAAAGCACTTTGTAAATGTTTCATCTCTGCTACTTTTAAAAGATGCTGTACGCATGCAAAATGCAGACGCAAATCTATAGCACTTGAGAATTTGAGTTTAACCACTTATAAGCACCTTGGTGTGGAAAAGGCCTGAATTACATCCCTTTAATGGGCATTAACTTATAAATGTGATAAACTTTATATGTTTTTAACCAGGTTCTGAAACAGATACATTTCTGTGCTAATTAAAAACTGATGCTCAGAGGTCCCGAGTGCTGTCAGTGCAAGCAAGCACAGCTCAGGGTCAATCCGCTGGAAAACACCACCTCCCAAAAAAATATTTAAACATTTTGGAGCAGGAGCAATGCTCAGCTTTACAGTTTACCTCCAGTTCATTGAGCCTCTGGATCCTCGGTGTAAAGTGAAGCTTATCGACATCACATGCAAACGGAGGCTGCCAGTCCTGGAAAAACAGAAGAGCTTCATCAAAAGACCAGGAAAATGATGGGAACTTCCCTATCTGCCAGTCAAAAGCCAGGCAAGCCCAAAGCACGGAACAGGTCTCTGTGGTTTCCAAACCCCCCTCAGCCCTGAGCGGCTGGGCAGGAGCCCCTCAGCCCAGGAGGGGATCCCAGCGCGGAGGTGGCACAGGACCTGCCCGGTGCACCCCAGCCCGTCCAAACCATCGCCGCACCGCCCCCCACTGCCAGCTCCGGCGAGGGCTACTTCTGTTTCCAAATGACTCCATGTTGAACAAGCCCAGAAAGCAGGCAAAAATTAAATACGCCGAGTTAACTCCTGCCAATCTCATTGTCCACCCCTTAAATATTTCATTGTGCCTTTAAAACAGACAGATACTGAAACCTCGAAATAAATGGTGTTTGGGGACTAAGGACTTGTCCTCGAAGATAAGCCTTCAGCGGCACGCTGCGTCCCCGGGCAGGGAGGCACGGCGCAGGCTGCTCGCCCCGCTCTCAGGACAGCCGTCACCTGCCAGGGCCCGTTCCCAAACAGGCACCGTACGGCAGCCGGGGGTTGCGTCCTCCCAACAGCGAGAGGAGACCTCCCGGGGAAGCGCTGCCGCCCTGCGTGTCAAACCCAGCCAGCGCTTTCAACGGGGGTTACGGAAACTCAGTTACGCCTCCGAGACGGGACGTCACTGCCGTTCGCAAATTCAGTATCGTTCCCGCACAGAACACCGAACAAAGCGCAGTTTTGTAACCCGTGATCCAAACCGTGACGCCTGCCTCGATCGGGAGGACTAATGTTTGGTAGCAGAGACTTGAAATGCTCATGAAGGGCAAGTGCGGCGGTTCGCGTTCATGAACGCTGCTCTCCAAAGCAAACAGCAGCTGCACTAAAAAAACAGGAAAAAAAAGCTGCTTTTCTTAATTCCTTGTTTGCAAACATTCAGGAACAGCTGGAATATGACCAATTAAAAAAATATTATTATTACTTTGACAAAATACCTGCAACTGGTAGTGTTATTTATAAATACAACCATAAAGCAATTTTATCTTTTAGATCTCTGACATCTATCACGTGCAGTTGGTTTGGCAATACTCAGCTTCGCTAAGCCAAATTAGATTTGATTTAAACTTGACAGTAATTTATTACATATAAAGCTATCTTATTATCACTAATTACAGAACGAAGATAACGTGCATGAGAGCTACTGACAGTGGAGTAAGACAAGAGCTTTCTACCAGGAAAAAGAACATTTCCTCAACACCTGCAGGCTAAGGCAACTTAAAAAAGATCAGCGTCGCAAGCAGAGTATTTGCTATTTTAGCAGACGTGCTAAACTAAGTATTGTCAAAAACCACCATAAAGGACACACAAAGCATCTACAGACAAACATCCAGGCTTGATTCGATATTATGACAACCCCATCCCAACACTGGAGCAAGCCCATGGCAGAGCCCGGTATTTTCACCACGAGAGGAGGTACGCAAGAGTCACCGAGAGCGTGGAAAACCTGAAGAGCAAAGAGGGACGCCAATCTACGCGCTTTATCAAACACAGGTTGACTAATCCAGACCTCTAAATTAGTAGTAAGAGAGAAGTCTTCTGATCCTACAAGGCATTTTCAGCACATCAAAACTTGGCAAGGCCAGGTTGAAATGAAAATTTGAACTGGAAATTAGCTGACAACGGGGGGTCAGGATGACAAACTGTCAAGAAGATGGTCAGCCCCCAGCCAGCGGGACAAGCTTCTCAATGGTTTTTGTTCTTTTAACCACAAGACAGACTGGTGTCCAACGGCACGATGTTCTTGAACAACTAGATGAAATTAACCCTACATTTTTGTTTGCCAGAACACCAAATGCAATGAAAATTGCAAGTCTGATGAAGAAAACATTTGACGTTCTTTTGTAATGTCCTGATATTTGATGGTCCCCAAAGTGTAAGATGAGAAACATGACTGGGAACGTTTAGGGCAAGATTTGAAGTGTCGTACTTCAACACGGCAAATCAGACTTTCAAGCTGAACCATCAATAGGCACAAGTCTGGAGTTTGTTTTGTATGTGAAGACAGAAGACAGGCAACCAAACTAGGAGAGAAGACAGAAGACCCATGGGACATTCCAGGGACCAAATTAAATTGCCGACAGGAGAGCTGTAAGATCCTGAGCACTTTGCCTAGGCTAAGAGAGTAAATGAAAACAGAGGCCTGTGCTGACTGATTGCTTAGCTAAGTAACAAGCCAAGGCTGTCTCCAGGTGGGCCATGCATTACCCTAAACCAGGATCCCATAATAAGGATCTGCAGAGGACAAGAAACAGGAATAAAAAGAAGAGGAGCAAGAATTCAGCTCACCCAGGCGATGACGCTACCTCTAACGCTGTTACCAAGCCTGACGCTGTGCTCCAGGGCTATCGCTTGCAGATGAAGCACTGGCAGACCATCAGTAAAGCCAGAGGGGAGAGGAGAGGAGAAGGCAGGAGACTCTTCAGGTTGGGCCACATGGCCCCGGGCACAGAGTCTGCTGCTCCGGGGCAAAGCCCGGAGGAAAGCCTGTGTGCCATGGGGACACAGCAGGAGGAACAGGATTCCTGCCTGCTCCTACAGGCTCAAGCTCAATCCCCAAGAAATAAAGAGACAAGAGTCTCCAGGACACACACAGACCTAGGAGCCACTGCTGGAAAGCAGCCTGTCTTCAGGCAGGACAGAAGCAAGCTTGTCCCCTCTGCTTATGAAAGCAAATGAAGAAGTTAATGTGCGTTACCTTACAGAAACGCCTCATCCACAGCACTGCATGCTGAAACACAGTACTCAAGCATTAGCTGATTAGCTCCACACATCTCTTATTTATTACTGACTGGCATACATTTTGGGAAATTCTTTCTTTTTGGCCGAAGACGCTTACTCCAGCAACTCAACTTATCTAGTTCATCAGGAAAAGTAACACGACTCCAGACAACCCAAGCTCCCACAACAGGTATTTTCTACACCTTCCAGTTTAAGTTTAACGATACTGAATGAACAACACACACACCAGGACACACTTTGATGGGGCATCAGCTGTTTTACAAAGAGAAGCTTTGGAAATTCGATCTATTCAATGCAGGGCTTTCAGCAGACGGCTTTGCAGTCTACCAGGCAGATGGGTCCATCAACCAGAAACAAAAATTTAACAGCCTTGAAGTGTTCAGCTTTTAGCAAGGAGAAAGTCATTACAAAAACTTGTGTTGAGATGTGGTAAATTGGCTTAATGAGAGGTAACACTGGATTTACTCTGGCTTTTGACATTTTTAAGCAGGTAGAGCTGAGGGAAATGCATGCATATTATAAAATAGGCGGTATTAGATTGTTGCAGAGAGACTTCTGACTTTAGAAACACATAGGGTGGGCACATCCCCTTTATCCCAAGCTGTTTCATACAATATTAGTCACAGGTACAGATACAGAGCCATTCAACATTTGGAGAAACTACAGCAGGCGTCGTAAAGAAACCATCCCAACGATCATGGATTCACGTTAAAGTCATCAACAGTTCATTTGGGAGCATCTGAACCCCTCAAAGTTGATAAAGCAATGAGAGTAATATTTATCGTCTTATATTCCAGGGTGAGGCAAGTTCCTCAATTCATAAACAAGATGCTTTCAACCCTTCTTTAATAAGTATATTATTTACTCAACAGAAAGCTTGCATACATTTTGAAGCACAACTTACTAAGATAAACACGATGTTCATTGAGAAGAGTACTAAGAGACATATGTGTTTTAAAACAAATGCCTTTATGTGCCTTGGAAATGCAGCGGCACCACAAGAGGGAGCTTTCTCATGGCAAGGCTAATTCTGCAAATCTGCTGATCCGCATGACGAGCTTCGCTGGGGAAGAGCAGAGCACGCGCAGACCAACTCCACAGGCCCACTTCCCTCTAGTTTGTGGCTGGGAAATCTGTGAGACTAGCCATTGCCATCCAGCAAGGTCCTCAAAAGCAACTGGGCTGGATTTCCCCCTTTTTAAAAAAAAACCAAAAAACCAAAACAAATAAAAAAAAAAACCAAACTCAAAACAAAAACCAACCACGAGTTTAAAAAGATCAGTTTAAGTTTCTTTCAACAACCGCACTAAACACTGAGATTAAGGATACACAAAAAGCAAGAAAACCTGAATGTCCTATAAAATCAGGGGTTTTTACCCTCCCCAGACTCTTCATCTGAAACCCCTGGCTGCTCTCTGTTGTCCATACCCGACTGTTAGGAGCCTGCAAGAGACACAAAATCATTTGCCTGTGTTAGCATGCATTTGTTAACCAGCCCTGGCAGAACAAAACCGAACACAAATCCATGCAAAAAAATGGGACCGGCATCAAAACGTCAAACTTTTCTATAAACTTCTTAGACAACTCCAGCTGTGCAGAAGGCGTGCTCCAGGATCACATTCGTATTTCAAGGAGCAATGCAAAACTAGAAATGGTCAGAACTCTTTCTGTGCTATTTCCATAGTCCTCCCTCCAGCTTCGTCGTTACAGGGATGGCAGGCGTCATATCATTTCAGCCAGTAAACCTTGCACCTCATGCAAACTCACTCTCTAATTAAAATTTAACCACCACCCCCGCCTTGAATTCAAGTGAAGAAGAAATTACCGCTGTCACGGGAAGCTGTTCTACAAGTTTGTTAGCTTCAACTTTCCTTTTTCCCTTATTCCCATCTAATTTTTAACCAAATACCTTGTTTGCTTACTGCCAAGAAGCTATTCACGAGCACTTCCTGGAAGCAACATTTCGAGACATTTTTCAATAAACAAGTACCTTTTCTTCTTCTCTTTACAGGACTGGCTTTCCAGCTCCGCAAATAAAGATTTTCCTCAGGCTTTTTTCCGAAACCTCTCCTATTTTTCCCCAACATATTTTGAAAACCACAAGTAGCATTTTAGTTGCAATCTCTCCAATGTCAGACACGCACAAAAAGAAATCACTTTCATTATTTTGCTAGACAGAGTCTCAGAGCAAGCTCCAAAAGAATGCCTTCGCAATTCTTGCCAGAGAAACACAGATTCGCGTGGTTCACCGTAGCAATCCACCGCTTCCCGGGATGCCCACCCCGCGAGCGTGACCTACATTCTTTGTTCCCACATCTCTGATCTTGCCTTCGCAAAGGTGTTACACGACTGCTGCCTCCGAGAGGGAGGGAGCCGACTCGGTGACTCAGGAGGTCCCTTTTAGTCTCACGGTTTTATGACTATGTTAAAAACGCGCTCCAAAGAAACACAGATGGCAGAATCGATGCAAAAGCGATGGGCACCACCGTGTATCACCCCAGCAGCGTCAGCGGGTCATCCACAAAGCTTCCTTTTGAACGGGAACTAATCCCTCTCTGACCCTGTTAAAAGGCTAACGTTAGTTGGTAGCTCCCATCACCAGCTAACCTAGTTTGTGGTGACGCGGTCTTTGCTTGGTCATTTTGAGTGTAGGTGATTTTTCCAAAAAACCCACCGAATTTCTCCTTGCTAAGAAGGGACGCCGGGTGCAGTAACATACCTTACGTGCAGAACTCGTCAATAATGTAAGCTTGGTGGAGTATTTCTCATCTGAGACAAAACCGGACCCTGTTACGTATTGCAGACTAGCAGAGGAGAACACACACAACCACAAATCCTTCCCACCCAAGAACCACAGCCAATGATGAGCTTGCAATGGGAATCGCCTCTCAAGATACCAGTATTTCTGTGCCAGCTCCAAACTTGGAAAGAAATAAAAGCTCAGGTAGACTGGAGTTGATTCTCAAGCCATCAGAGCCTCCCTGGGGCCCAAAGGCAGAGGATGGAAACCACGCGTAGGGTTTGAACATCAACACCCAACAGGCAGCATGGCTTACGTACAGGAGATTCCAGTTCTCTCTCCACGGAGGCGACTGCATGCAAGGAACAGGTACAGGGACCCTGGCAGCACCAGGCAAGAATCACCAACGTTCCAGCAGCACTGCACAAAGAGCCGGAGATGCACGGGGTGTTGGGGGCAGCCTACCGGCAGTGAATCCAAGATCCCTGATTCACTTTGGAGGTGCTGGCCTAGGCCTTGCAGCAGAGCATCTGTCAGTACTGGGGCCAGACTCAGCCGCCAGCATCCAAGGGCACTCGGACCCATGAGCTACTGCCATCTTCTCTCAAGACACGGCACGCCGCAGACGGACCCTTGGTCTGATCCCGCAGTATGTTCCCGGAGGGCGTCCCAGCTGCAGAGCAGCACAGGCAGCGCGGAGAACTGCTTCTGGAGCTCCCCCATCACAGCCCTTTGGAAACAGTCTGTGCCCTCTTCAGATCTGTAACCCACAGCTTTCAAACCTGGATTTTAATCCCAACATCACTCAGATTAAGAAAACATCTGAATTTAGCTGAACAGAAGCAGACCAGCTCTGGCCAATGCTGCTGGCTCCATCCGTCAGCAGGCGTGGAGCCCCAGCTGCCCAGGGCTCTGCCCCTGCCCGGGCGATTCCCCTGCGGCTTTGGCCACCACAACGGGGCCCGTGGCCCTGGCTGCCCAGCGCTCTCCGCTCAGATTCATTCTCACCTGTAAATCACTGTCAGTGAAGAGCACGTACTCAGACACGTAAGGGTGGTGGGTTGTGTGACCCCCAAAGGTCTCCCTGGCTTTTAGGAACGCTCAGCCTGGTACCCCGAACACGCGCACAGCACTGCCCCCCCCCAGCAGCTCCCAGCTACAGCCCAGTAATTTGGGCTTGAGAGAAAGCTCATCCTAATGGATACGCAGGCGTAAATTAATTCCATTCACTGGCAGCTTTAGTTTCAATGCTGGGGAAGGGAGTTGCATTCAGTTTGAAACTCTTAACTCCAGCTTTTAGCCAATTGAGACTGTTTATTTCAAGTTAAACAAAGAAAAAACTACAAAACCCTGCCAGTACCATTGCCCCATATGGAGAGTTCCAGGCTGAACTGTTTCATCTTAAATTTTCAATGAGCTGTACAGAGCGAGTGTTTAAAACCCCTCACTGGAAGAGACCGAGTCAAGGAGGGGACGTTCTCAGTGGCCTTCAAGCACACTCCAACGTTCCAGCGCTTCTGAAGCGCAGAAGCCCTGCCACCAGTGACAGTGGCAGGAGTCAAGGAGGGGACGTTTCTCAGTGGCTTCAAGCACACTCCAACGTTCCAGCGCTTCTGAAGCGCAGAAGCCCTGCCACCAGTGACCGTGGCAGCCGCCGTTAGGAAAATAATACTCCTTTTTACAAATTTTCCTGATAATTAGAGATCAGAGACCAGTAAATAACCTACGCTGAATTCACCTAATTTCACCCTACAACCCCTGTACCGAACACAGCAAATTCTTCATTTAAACATTTCCTAACGAGCTTCGGTGCCTGATCTATTTTTCTTTGCAAGAATTTGACAGCATGTGAATGGGAACCTTGGGGCTAGAAAGGGGCAAACCCACCCCCACCCCCCTTCGGTCTTTCCCCAACGGCCGATCTCCTTCGGCGTTAAGCGTGCCCTGTTCTCCAACTCCAGTGACCCTGGCTCACGCGGAACAGGACCCAGTGGCTCAAGCTCTGCTCATCACGACTGACAACGATGCAGCACCTGGGATTTTCTCCCTATGAAGCTCACTTACATATTGTAACTGAGTTATCGCTCTCTTTTCTGTTTGATAAAAATCAACTGACTGAGCCTCTGTATATTATCAAATCAGAGGGATCATCGGGATCGACCTCCTGCTTAGGGCAAACCCTACCAATTCGCCCCATTAATTCCCGTTTTAGCAGTGGTGCGTTTTACAGCTCCGGCACTAGGAGATCGCCAGAACCCTCAACGAAATCACTCCAAAAGTGAATTGGTTTTAGCCCATCGTTTAACGATGGGGTTTTGGTTTGCTTTGTGCCTTCTCTTTCTCCACAGAAATGAAAATAAATCAAGCAAGCAGCTGAACGAGCAGCCTGAACAGGCAGGGTTTAAAATCAACGCTGCTCCTGAAAATACATCCCTGGAGCAGAAGCTTCAGTTCTCAGAAGCCCTGGGCCTTTAGGCTTCACCACTCAAGCTTTGTTAAGGTTAAATTTTTCAAAATTCCTTCTTTCATGTGCAGAACTTTCCTTGACACTTCTCCGTACCCTCTCTAGTTGTCAAATCTCTTTTAAAATGTCAAACCAGTGCAGTATTCCCAAGGCAGTATTTTCTACTCTCATGCTACCACAGAGGTAAAATCATCCTATTTTTCACGGCGACCCTCAAGAGCCGCATCCACCGGTTTAGCCAGAGCAGCCATTCTACCGTTACACTGGTTCCCCCAAGGCTCCCCAGTTACTTTTCTATAATCCTCCCTCCTCTAAGACTTCCCTCTGCTCCTTTGTTCCTAAATGCAAACCCTCACATCGAGTCCTAATGAAGCGATTACTGTTTCATAACGCCCGTTGTTTACTAGGCAATGGGGACCCCTCTATAACCACGAGCTACCTGCTGTAAACGCGCTCTATATGGAATAATTTCTTTTGTTCTTCTAGACTTTTAATGAAAATTAGGATACCCTTGGCTTGACGTTCTGAAAGACCATTAGAAACGTATCCTTCGTTACAAATTCTCATTAACAGTTGAAATGATTTGCGATTCCTTCAGCACAATATCAATTTTGCACAATAACAATTATTATAATTAGAGTACTGAAACACACTCAATTAATTTATAGATCTCGGATCATGACAACACAACCGACTTACCCAAATCGACAGTCATATAGAAAACAATAAAACTCATTTGGCAACGCCAGGTTTCATGCAATCGCATTTCGTATCAACACCTTCCGAGTCCCTGTTCAGGACCACGTCAGCCATTCTGGCCCTGGAGCCAGACGTGACCAACAACTCCTGCACCCAAAGAGAATTTAACCCCCTAATGAAGTTAATTCCTCCTGTCCTCTTGAAAGTTTCCCACTATTCCAGGATTTACTGAGAAATGCAAATCAGTAATTTAGAGAACGCCAGTGTCAATTCCTTCAAGATTTCGGGTACACGAATACAGACTTTCTTATCTTAAAACGCTTCGGTTTAGCAGGGCAGACTTCATGTTACTTGGAGGCCCTAACTACACTTCTCCAAAGTCACATGATTTAAAGCAATGAAATTTAGCCTGAATTTTCTCAATTTTCATGTTTGGCCATGGAAAAATCATGATGTTCCTGGTATATCGTCCAATATTGTACATTTTGACACCGACTGATAGGGTAAGTCAGGCTTCGGGAATTGTTAGGAGCTATTTCTTCACAGCAGTAAAGTGACCACACAATGAAGCAGAAGGAAGAGTCCATCCTCAGGACCAACCTGGAGCAGGACAGTATCATACGCTCTACAGTTGACTTCTTATTCTTGAAGCTAGACTTCAAATTTGTTAGACTGCTTGCATTCTATTAACTACCCACTTCAAATAACGATACCATTCTCAAGCAATGCTTCGGTTCATTCCTCTAAATGCCCCCAATAATTTGCAAAGCTATCATAACATCTTCCAGAACGTAAAGCCACCACTTGGCAGGCCAAGTTTCAGAATAAACCGCTGTTCCAGATTACTATTTAAATAAAGAAATCTTAATAAAGGATGTTTTCAGTTTGTAGAAGAAAACCCTAACCACAACGCAGAAGGCGATGGACTGCAAACAAGTTGTACGCCATCCGCCTGCCTGCACCTAGCTCCCCAAATTCAGATCAGCAGCGAAGAGTCAAAGCATCTCTGACTGACGTAACACGTTAACTACCAGACACAACCACTGCTGGTAAAGCCCCGTATCTCACCTGAATGCTTCGCTGCCCATTGGACCGGCTACTTACGCTCAAGACCGGTGACAAAAAGCCTTCCCTTTGCTTGCCCAAGTCACCCATAACAGTGCCAGTGAATGTGGTTATTGCTCCATCGTTGCAGTATCCCACATCCATCCAAATAAGAGCAGAACCAAGTCATCAGTGATGACTGGAACAAACTGAACTGGAATGAAGAGAAGAAAGCTTTTTTTGAGCACGCAACTGGGAACTGCTATGCAGAAATTATACCTCCTAGTATAATTATTCCTGGACATTCTTTCATCCCGTGAACGTACAAGGATCACCCAGAATCCACTGTCTTCCACCCAGATGTCCACAGTGCATCAGATGCCTCGATACCCCCTCACAGAACAGTTCCCTGTCCTCCAAACCTGCCACACAAAGAGAAGCTACCAGAGATGTGGTTTTCTCCAAGCCTACCTGGTGCCCAGCTAATGCCAGCAGAAAGGTACCAGAGAGGAAGATGACCCTGGTCTTTCAGAGAACAGGGAACTCTCCTTTTCATAGCCTGGCGCTGAAACATCTGAGGACTTCATCAGTCGTACGGTGAAACCACAGTTGGGCACCATCAGTCTCATGTAACATTATTCCATACTGCAGTTCAGACAAAAAAGCACAAAATTCATGTGCTGATAATTATCCAGCCGAGTTGAAGCTAAAATAATGCAAGCCCAGCAATCAAATTTTTAATTCCTCTTTCGGCACAGATCCTGACAGCTCATGGTGCTGCCTACCTGCTTACCGGCACGTAACCGGACTGAGAACGCAGGCAAAGGCTTCACTTGGATGCATGAAGGTTTCAAACCTCGGCTGGCCCCAAACAATGCACGCGGTCGGAACACACATCATTTTGTGAAAAGGTCGGTATAGTTTGTAGCTCACAGAATTATAACCCGCTCGATTACACGGGAACGAACAATAACCGAATATTCATTGCGTCTCCTGCGTTCAGGAGGAAGGCCAAGGAACTACGTCAACTTCAAGGCTTTTTCTGGTAGATTTGGAAGGGCTCCCTCTATGCTCCAGGCTGGTGAATGAACAACTGCACTTGCACAAGTCATCCAAGTGATTATCAAGGGTAGATAAGAGCCATGGTAGCTAAGCTCTCATGAAAGCCAGGCCCCACGCAACTATTAGGTGTTCAGCCCTCAGCAGCTCCAGCTATTTGCATCCTACTTCTAAATACGTTCAGTGAAAACATATGATCATAAATACAAGCAGATCTGAGCTCTTTAGTGAGGACGAGAGCATGCGAAAATGCAGTTGCAATAAGGAATTCATTCCTTAGCAGAGCTATTCATTTATGAGTCTCTAACAGAGAATATAGCTTACGGGAAGCCTTCATTAAAGGGTTTTGGCTTTTTACACAAGCAGCCAAGAAACACAGATGAGTTGCTGGGTTTTTTTTAAAAACAAATCACAAAAGAAAAAAACCTTCATAAAAATTCTGTTCTCCTCGCAGCTGCTGAAATACTGTTGACAATACACAACCCAAGATTATTCTACTCAAAAACATTACACAAGTTCAATGTTGACTGTATAATGAAAACCATCTTACCCCCCCAACTGTGTCAGCATTTGGCTCCACTGCGTGAAGAGGGGCACTGGCACATTCTACCGAGAGATAAATTCAAGAGCGTTCTTGCATGCGTTTGTACCCCTGCAAACCAGGACTCTTCCTCCAGAGGACAGAAACATCTTCCTCTCCGATGAGCTCCGCATTATTCAATCTGCCACGCACCTTCCTATCACCTCAGACAGCAACGCAGCGGCTTACTTCGATTTTAAATGGGGAGGCAAAGGGTAGTTACCAAGGGGAGTCCCAGCAACGATCAAAACATGAAACTGAGGAGCGTGTGTTTCTGAACATTATTTCTTTGAACTCAAAAGTCTCACTCGCAAAACTTAAGTCTGCAGAAACGTTTTGTCAGCTTCACCTCTGGCTGGATGAGATTTAGGGCTCTCAGTTGCTGTTTAGCATTCTAGTTGTTGCCGTCATGTTAACTACCTCAAGCCAGCTGCACCACCCCAGACTCGCACCACCCTCCACTCAGAGAAAGAGCCAATTCGCTCAAAATAAAGATGATTCACAAACGCTTGCTCGTTAGGTCTGTGCCCTAAGAAGCCCCTCTCCCCACCAGCACCGCTGTTTATCCCTTTAAACGAACAATTGTGACTACACAAACTATGGCTCCAAGACCTCCACAGTATTCCCCAGTAAATCGAGTCGACCAGTAAAAGGAGATCGGAATTCACACCCCAATTCTGAGCTTGCTACACCATCGGTCGAGATGATGATGATGAAGATGAAGGCTTAATACTCTTCCCACTGTGGATTGCATTCTAAAATGGTGGCCATGTCTGTCTAGGATTCAGCTCGCAAAGCCACCAGCCCAACTCGCAGCTCCGGAGTTTGGTGCTGTTCAACTTGAGGAAGCGGTTCCCT
>NW_009258891.1:1045313-1056645 GCF_000687185.1 Egretta garzetta
CCACCCTCTGCTCGCCCACCTTCTGCTCGCCCACCTTCTGCTCGCCCACCTTCTGCTCGCCCACCCTCTGCTCGCCCTTACGGCCAATAAAGCGATGGCCTCAGGGCGTTCACCGCCGGTTTAGGATGACGAGCCGTACTCTTCCCTCACTTAAAAAATGGAAGGGGAAAAAGATTACAAAGAGGCAACAGCTTCTGTAACGTGCGTGTGGGCAGAGAAGGGGTCCCTGCGCTCGGAGCCATCGTCAACGGAGCCCTCCCGGCTGCAAACCCACGGGCAGTGCAGAGCAGAGCAGGACTGAGACACGGGGAGTACGGGGCACCCCCCGCCCCGGCACAGCCACGCTGGGCAGCAGAGGGCACAGAAATCGAGCAAGGCCCCCTCAGCCCGGCAGCACAGGCCCTGCCTGACCCACCGAGGGCTCAACCCCACACTTGGCCAGGGAAGGGGCCAGGCCTGGGCCAGCAGCACGCGCCTCGGGAAGGTGCAGCACCGAGAGCCGAGCTCTTCTGAAAGCCTCCCTGGTGCCAGGTCCGACCCCGGCCAGGCTTCAGGGCAAGGAGCCCCGGAGAGCCCTCAGCCATCGGGAGCGTCTCGGATCCCCGCGCACTCGGGGAAGAGGCTCCTGCCGTTCCCTTTGCTGAATTTTATCTATAGCTGACAGAAGTCAACGAACCCACTCCCCTGTACAAAAGCAGTATCAAGTTTAAAACAGAAATCTTAAGCCATACATGTAAAATGCACTGTATGTTTTACGCTTTCATTTTACAGCAGGGGAGCCTCCAGTACAGATCACCCACCACCACAATCTGGAGAGAAAACCTAAGCTGCTTAATCACCTTACATCAGCTGCTCCGCAGCCCATCCAAAACTCAAGGGTCTCTGGCACAGAGGAGAACGCCTCAAGCAACACCACCTCAGTGACTTTGGGTCCAAGAGATTCCCCAAGAGTTTCAGGGATGCTTGAGCATCGGTGGTTGCTGGCACACAGCAAGTAAGTCTTTTTGGTAATGACTCCCTGTGGACTTCGTCCGTCAGAGCTGGAAGGACCGTGTGTGGCAGGACCATTTCTGCCCACGCAGTCACATACAAAGGCCTCCTACGGGACTCTGATGGAAAACCACTCAAGACACAGGTGCTTTACCCTGGAAGTTAGGACCAAGGAGAAAATGCACTGGCTACAAAGCTCTGAAGCTGAGAGCTGAGCAGGGAAGATCAAGAGATGACCCAAGGATAAAAAGCGGGTGCCTCGAAGGGAGGGCGAGGTGGCTCAGGTCTGGATGAGATGGAGATTTAAGGTAAGCAGTAAGCCCTGGAAGGTCTGTATAACCCCATCAGGCAGCCTACTCGTCCTTCCACCTTGCTACCTGCTAATGTAAACGTCTTGTCAACACAAGTGCGTACTTTTGCATGCTCCCTTCTCCTGGATCCTCCTGCTGCTGTGACATCTGCAGAGCAGTTGTTGTATTCGGGGGATTAACGTGGCAGAGCACTGTCTGGCTGAGAAATCAATGGCTCCAGGTTCTGTGATGAATTCCCCAAGTATTGCAGAAAGGAAATCAGATTTCACTCGGTTAGAATGAGAATGCAGACATTCCTTCTTCATGGTCCAGTTGACTGTCATTAATTAAAGCCTTCTATTAGATAGGCTTTCTTCAGGCCTGTTGTATTTGTTCCCAGTGAGCAGAATTTCCCCATCTTGGCATTATACCCAAGAAACACGGCAGCTGCTGTCCTGGCAGTGACCTAGCAGAGACATCAAGAAGGGATCAGGTCGGCCCAAGGTGAGGACCGTCAAGGGTTCTGACTGGAGGGAAGCTAAGTATTCTTCACTTGGCCGGGGATTTTTCCTTGGCAGTTCCCTCATCCTCACTCCGTCATGCCTCGTGGTGAGCTCTGTATAGAGGATCCATCCAGAATCCCCCACATTTGAGTGTCCCTCCAGCACAGCTTTCTTCGCGTACCATTTGTTTGCAGGACATCCCATCAACCTGTAGGGATATTCAGCTAAGCCTATTTTGTGTTTTGTCAGATGGGAACCGTACCGTGAGCTCTCCTCCTAGTGCAAGTCTCCCCTTCCTGCTTCAGCACCAGCTATCATCTGTTTGGAGCACCTTGTTTGTAAAGCCTGGATTGACTTGCTTGGGTTTAGATACTTGACTCAGAGACTGAAAAAAAAAAAAAATTAACCTTCCCTCCCCCTTTTATGTACATGCCCATGCTATCCTAGACCACCTTTCCTTTTCAGACGGAGGCTGGGTACCAGTTCAAACTAATTCCAGTTAAATCAGCACTGATTCAGATTGAGGCTTGGCAACTTTGAATCCCATCCCGTCTGCTCCCAGGCACGCACTACAGAGCTGCTGATTCCGGTGCTGAGAACAGGCAGGCACAGAGGGGAGCTGCTAGCGAGAAGCAGGGCCCCAGTCAGGAGAGGGCACCTTTCATCCCAGCAGCCTGGAATCCATTCAGTTTAATCCGGTAACACAGCGAGAGCTCTAACTGCAGCCAGCTCCTCTGGCGTCTGCTGAGTGCTGGTTGCATCGGCCTGGGACAACAGGAACACCATGATGAGCTTTAGGAAAGACCATACCCTGGGCCTCCAAGCAGACAGAAGGTATCTGCACTTGGGATGCCGAAAAAGCTAACCAAACTGCTCCCAGAGACTCCACAATTAGCAATGCTTAAGAAAAGGTGCTGACATTACACCACCTTCACTCCAGAATTACCTCGAAGCAAGCTGGAGGAGATCCTGCCCATGAGAGTCCAAGTTTTAGACTACCCTATCCAGAGATGATCCCCACCACATACAGAGTTTACAGCCAGGTTTTTTCTAAGTCATAGATAAGTGAAACTCCACTGAAGTCAAAGCACTCGTTTCATCAGCAGAGTTTGGCCTAATTAAAATACTATGTGTTTAGATGATCACAGTACAGGGCAGGGAAGGAAATATGCTGAGCCTCTCGGCTCTTTAAGAAGATAGGTTCCTGGGAACAAACAGATTTAGTAAGCAGAATCTATGACAGATCAAACCAAACCAGTTTTCCTGGGCAAACCAGCAGCCTGTGCAAACCTGCAAAGCAGTTTGAGTTTCATCATCAAGGCTAGAAAAGGGTTTTACATTTTCCAGAAAGCCATCTGCTCCCCAAGATGCTGATGCATGTCAGTCCTTGAGAAAAAGGACTATTAGCAGAGAGCTGCTGCAATCTCAGGATCCTGGTTAGAAACATGGAGTATTCTGGATGTAACAGGACATCCAGAATATTAGGACGAGAGGACAGAAAATTAGGACAAGAACAGCCTCAAGTTGTGCCAGGGCAGGGTGAGGTTGGCCATGGGGAACAATTCCTCCCCCTTGGGGCTGTCAGGGGCTGGAAGGGGCTGCCCAGGGAAGGGGTCGAGTCCCCAGCCCGGGGGGGATTTAACAGCCGGGCAGAGGCGGTGCTGAGGGCCAGGGTTTGGGGGTGGGATGGCAGGGGTAGGGGAACAGTTGGGCTGGGGGAGCTTAAAGGGCTTTTGTAACCTAAATAATTCTGTTCTATAACCATAGCTTTCGGCTCACAGGCATCGTACTGACTCTTGCTTTGATGCTGGGTACCCAGACTGCTTGGCTCGCAGTGTCCTGGCTGACTGAGTCTCAGCAGAAGCATTCTGAGATGGAGAATTAGGTACTTGGCTGGCAACTTGTGCTACAAAAGAAACACTGGCTTCAGTACATAGATGCCCTGCTACTTTTCCACCTTCCTTCCCAGAGCTGCGCTCCCTGCCACTGCCCTGCTCTGTGCCGGCTGATGCCTGCTCCATGTCTCCGCGATGCCTTCTGCACTCTGGGGAAGCCAAACGAGCACCACCAGCTCTTAACTCTTCAGACTGCAGGCTGAAGATGTCAGCTACAGGAAACCACGCAGAGGGGCCACGCTGAAGGGGTAGGCAGGAAATCTGAGCCGCGTTTGTGGGCTAGAACCGCGCTGGCCGAGGACGGAAGTCCCACAGCTGCACACAGCTCCTAGTGGGGACTGTGTCAAGAGACAGGTAAAAACAGCTGGTAAGCGTGTGGAGGACTAAAATATCTCTGCTCAAATATGGGAAGTCCTCCGCAGCTGCGCAACTGCCTTCAGCATTACTTTTATTAATAAAATTCTTTAAGTCCCATACCCTATCATTAGCTGCTATTAAAGGCTGAATAAAGTCTTACTCCAAATCCTTGGCCAGACTGCCGTAAGAACACGGATAAGCAAACCTCAGACGCAGGGAGCGCTGGAAAGCCAGAGCGAAGGTGCTGTTTCACACGCCTCACTCTGCTTTCAGGCAGCTGCTGACTCATGCTCAACAAATTAGGGTTGTACCTTCTTGCTCTTCAGCATGCTAATAGCAAATGGCAGCAGCATGGGATACAACCTGCTTCCAGGCAGGACACGCAGAGGGTGGGATTCTTCTGTTTAAGTGTGGAGGCCGACAGGGGACCAGTCATCGATGGAGCTCTTGGACAGTCAGCGAGGGTGAGGCTTTAAGGTTCAGCATCTTAAAGCAGGTGTCTAAAATAGGTCAGAGTAACCTTGCTGTGAAATCCCCTTACTCCTCTGCACTGACTGTGTAGGGAGCCTTGGGTGAGTAGCTCAGCTCCAGACCCCAGCGCCTGGGAAAGTGAACCCCACTACAAAGCCCTGGCAGCGCAACAGAGCAACTTGGGAAATACAACTTTCTGCAATGCATAAAACCATAAGGAATTCTCTTTTTTTTTTTTTTTTTGTTAGAGAAAAACTCTTTCAGAAATGAAGATGCAGCTTCTCCACCCCTCACTCCTTGGCTGCAGTGAAACAGAAAGCACCATCACAACTGTTTCCCCCCAAAGTATCTGAACTCAGCTGTGGTTTCTGCACAGAGTAGAAGCAGCACTAAGAAAAAAAAAAGCACTCAGAAGACTGCACTTTCTGCCAGTCTTGCACAGCCCCTATCACAAAGTGGTGACAGATTGCACGGCCACAGATAAACCCACTGCCCCTCCGCTCCACAACTCGGTGACACTACACAGGCTCAAGCAAGGAGGGAAGCTGGTTTTGCAGAAAATGTTTAATTAACAAATCTTGTTCCTCGTCAAGCTTCCTGCCTCTGCTACAGCTGAAATCCCCCATGATTACCCAGACATACGCTCCAGGTTCACTTGCTTTCAGACACATAAAGGCTAACATTAAAGAGGCACTAAGGATACTTCATTAGCTTGTGCAATAGCATAGGATTTGGGGGATCCTGTGCTTGGGTGACCTGCAGCTGCGTTCAGGATGGATTTACATGCCTAGCTCAAATATGCATACTGCCCAAACCCTCAACCCTCCCACAACAGCCTACTAACCAGGTTTCAAACAGCAGGTACACACAGAGGCATCTAACCCCTTGTGGGTCACTTAAAATACACTAAAAAATTACAGTCCATGACTGTACATAAGCAAAAAGATTGGTGAATGACAGTAAATGTAAAGCACTGTCATTCACTGATGAAGAGCCATGAAAGAACTGCTTCTAGAGGGGACTTAAACATGCCGAAATAGTTGCAGATTGCTCAGGTACATTGGAGAGTGTGCAAGAGCCGTATGAGTGAAGCCAGAGGAAGCATTTCGGACAATACCGATGACAAAGGTGACAATGTTAACAAAGCAAAGGTGGTAAGAAACCGCATGAATCATACAAGGCAGACTAATACAGGATCTGGTAGATGGCACACCGGTTTAAAACCAGCTGGGGAGCCAGAAGGCATTCAAAGGAGAAAGGATGGGATTAAACAACCTGGCAATGGAAGGAACTTAGGAGCTCTACAGTCAATAAACTACCAGAATGAACAGAAACCAGGGCCTCAGAATGCACCGAGTTCCAAGGGATTGTTGCAAAGGAAGCCTGGCTTATTGTGCTCATAGCTGGAACCACACACACCTGATGAAGATGATGCAAAAATTTCAAAATCTCCAACAGAATCTAAAGCATCTTTCACAAGGAAGTACAAGACTGAACAAGAAAAGCTTTCTAGTGACCACAAATACACCAGTAAGGATTGCTCTTGATCTGCCAACACTTACAATTAGCAAAAAAAGGGTGTATCAGCACATAGGTGCTTTAGAGAAGTGCCTGCAATAAACACATACGAGTATTTAATAAAGCTAATCAAAAGTAAACAAGGAATAAATGAATGTGCAGTCAAGCTGCCCCACTCAGCCTCATCAGGCTGATCTAACACATGCAGACACTCAGTAGACATTAAAATACTTGTAGGCAGAGGAGATAATGAAGCCAGTGCACATATGCTGTATTAGACAAAGCTGGAACTTAAACACGCTGTTGATATCTGCAACAGCAGTGAACAAGTAAAGAAACAGACACAGAATTTGAAAACAGAGAGAGGAAGATAAACACAAAACACAGCAAAAAAGTAAAACAAGAAACAGAAGAGTACTTTGCATAGAACTGCCAGGAACTGTTGCCTGAATTATGAGGGAAGTCAGAGAAAAGGAAACCCTCCGTTCCTGGGTGCCATATGTGCTTACTGCAAGACATTAACACCATTTTCAAAAGCATTTGTGGACAATGGCAGAAACTGTTCTATAACCTACCCCGAGACGTGACTGGGACACTTCCATACATGCATGCACATGTTTTTGCCTTCCATAGAAATACTCCATGTAAGTTGTGAAGAACAAAGGCAGAAACAGTTTTGTCCCAGTCAGCAGAGAAGAGCCGAGCCGTGGCTCGACAGCAGCTGTAGCTGACCCATGGTACCCCCCACTTCCCTGCTCCCCGCTCCAGCACCCAGATCCCACACTGAGCCATCTGAGTTCACGGCAGCAAAAGAAAATTATGCTTTTCTCCCAACAAGGGAGAAGTTTTCTTGCCAATTTAACATAAAACTTAGTGCCAGAGGCAGTGCACGAGCGAAAACACAATTGCATGGGTGAGAAGAGGGAGGACCGGGATGGCAATAGCCGGCATTTAAGCTGGTTTAACAGCAGCTACAGAGATAAAACTGAAAGTAACTGCATGGGACACAGCTTTGACAACTGGTGCAGAATTGCACAAGATCAGCTCCAGAACTGCTGGAAAACAATGCCAGGCTCAAAAGGCTCCATTAGCACCTCTTTGAAACAATGCAGACCAGCAGCGCTCACCCAAGGCAGGTTCTACAAACTGGATTTTGAAATAACTGAAAAGCCACAAGTATCTCTACTCTCAGTATAACCAACTGAAAAGTAGCTTTTGCAAGTGGTAGTGATGTAAGACTATGAAATGCATTTGACAGTTGGAGCCAGAGAGCTCTAACAAAAGAAAAAGTAACATGAAGATGCTTAAGGTTTTGGCAGGCTTCTCCGAGAACGCTGCTCAGCATTCATCCCGCATGTGAAGCGCCACAAACCACTCGCAGCAGCCGTCTCTGAAAAAGGAACTTTAACACTGACAGCCAGTAACCTCACAGAGGATGCTGTCTTAGAGGAATTCACAGAAATGACATTGGAAGCACAGGGTAAGAGCAGATTCTCAGGAAGTTGGAGTCATTTTAGACAGAGGAATTTGTCCCAGTTCAAGCCTCTTGAAGTTAAATGCTTCGTTCTGGACTTGACACCTTAGGCCTTCAACAGGCACTTAGGAAATTCACTGAATTCTAACTTTACTGTCAGCAAAAGCCCCGTTTCTGTTCTTTCCCCTAATCCCCTTGATATTGCAAAAGAATCCTAGTGCACCTAGCTCAGACTGTAGGTAACTCGCTTTCAGGTATAACATCTGGAAAAATGACTCTTACCCACCCAGCATAAGGCACCGAGTTTGGGAGAGTTATGAACTGCTCAGTTATCTCCTTCACTGATCTGTTCAATGAACTGCCTGGGTAGCAGAGCTGACTGATGTTTCAGTAGCAGGATGCAGAGACCAGCAGTAGCATCTCACCATTTCAATCCTACAATATTTAGCAAGAAAAGAACTGCAGCTCTTTAGGAAGAGTTGTAAACAGACCCTCACCACAGTACAATAGCACTTAGACATCACCCATCGCCTCCAAAAGGTAACAAAGCCAAAGTGGGAGAAATGCCGAACCAAGTGTTAATGCAACACATTTTGCCTTTCTGGAGAGCTGACTGTATCCATATGGACAGAAACTCCAGCCTGTAAAGTCTTGAAATTTTTTTCCAACTTCTCCATGACCCAGTCCCAGATCTCCAGTCCCAATCTTATAAAGTGAATTTAAATGTTCCTGCCACGATCAGAACTCCTTTCCCACTTTTTGAAACCCACAAAGAAAGGCTTAAACCCTCGTTCTTCCCTCAGCCTCAAACCACTCAATGGTGCAGCTGTCATAACGCAATTACCGTTGCACATGTTGGGCCAGGATTGAGACACCAGCCACACAAACACTTACTGGTGCCCGGTAGGAGCCTGAGGTAGACCTCAGAGCAGAGCTGAGCTCACGGAGTGGGCTGGAGTACTTCATTTTAAAGGGATGAAGATGCAACTCCCTTCTTTCTCAGAAAGAGTAATTCACTTAGACTTCCTAAGTCTTCCTGCATTTGTAACAATCTATGTTAAATATTAGAAAAAAGCATTTCATTAATGTTTCTAGAATGTTTTCTAGGCCCTCACACTTAGTATTTACAGCTGTTCTTTTCTAGTAATCATTTGAAAAGATGACTTTCTGTGCCCACGTACTCCAAGCTCTTGATGCAGACCAGGGAAACCAAACCAACGCTGCAGATAAACTGCAAAATGTGTTCTTGAAAAATGACTGGAAGTTTTACAGATCAACAAGGAAACAGGACAGCATCAGAAGAATGAATAGTATCTTTAAACAGGCTAACATGTTTTGTGTCACATGAAGCTGGCCATGGACAGTAGGGTCTTCAGAAAGCCAATGGACAGGCACATGGCATCAGGAAAATGAAGAGACTGGGTTTTAATTTAATTCACTGAAAAGCTCCACAGGAGGCACCGCTCCTCATGTGACTCTTACCCTTTTTTCATTTATTCAGTCTCCTGGTATTTCTCAGCCTCTTGTCAGCCAGCACCTACAATGCCTTCAGAGCAACGTAATTTCTCCCACTTCATCATGCTCTCATTCATTCTCTCCCTTAACAGCCAGTTGAAACTACAAACCTTTAATCCCCTTGCCCAACTTTTAGAAGAAATCTGTAGATCAAAGTCTTTGCACAGCCTGGAAGTTACATAGTTAGTACTCCCTCTAGTTCAGACCAAGATAGAAAGATGGGATTAATCATTATCACCTTGCCAATACACACAGAAAATCCCTACAGCACTGCAGTGGAGCTCTGCAATACGATGGGAAGTTGTTCTTCAGCTCCTTACCACCATATTTGTTTATAAGCCTAGTCCCTGTTTTTGGAGTTCAAATAAAAACACATCTTTTCTTTGGAAGTAATTCCTTATAAACACGATGTAAGAACTGGTGAGATCAGGAGTCACCTAATCCAGGATCTTATTCCTGACAGGAGCCTCAATTACACTTCCTCTATACTTTCCCCACCTCTGGTAATTCACAGTTCCTATACAAGATGCCGTATCTCTACATTGAGTACCCTAGCGGACTTTTCTTCCCAAACTTTTAAGGCTTGTAAAAGAAATTAATTCAGAGGTAGAAATGCATTGACTGAAAAAATCTGCAAAACAATTTGAATCTTAGGTTGTTACAATACTTCAGCAAGGGAAGTGAAAAAGCCATCCCATTATATTAAAATAGCTCTGCATTATAAATAGTGACAACTGCATTTTTACTTCCATGAAGGATCTCCTACATAAAGGAAAACATGACCTTGTGCAAAGGCAAGCAAAGTTTTATTTGGCAGAAATACAGGCATGTAAAAACATCAGAAGCGAATGGCATGGGGCAGCACATTAGCAGCATTGTATTTCAGATGTCAAGATCTCCCCTGTTACAGTGTTCCTGCAGATTTGACTGAAAAGCACGGAGGCAAGCACAGAATGACATCTTTGTCTTCGAGAACTTGCCAGAGTGGAAGCAGTACGTCAACAGAAGGCTTAAGGACACAACTGGAGGCTTGGAACAAGGCAATCAAAACCTACATGCACATTTACAGCAGCAGATGGGCAAAGTAATGAATTGACACTGCTATCCCCTTAGCTGTTTTAGCAGCTCCTCAAAACTTTCACAAGTCACTCTGAACTGCCCATGAGACATCACTCTGACTCCTCACTATCACACTGTGGAGAAAGGCAGAAGGTAAAGCCAGAGAATCATTAATACTAAGTCGCATTATCCTTTTTTTTTTTTCAGCTAATGCTTTGTGTTTTCCTAAAACACTGCTAAGAGCAGTGTAATTTGCAATCTTGCCTCTACTTTTCCCACCAGAATAATGGAATCACCCTATTGTTTCTTTACTTATTCACTTTCAATTAAAATCTCACTTACCAATTCTAACTCCAAAGAGCTACACTCTCCTAAACAAGCTCATATTTTTCAGCAACAGGCTGCTAGGGTGAATGTGATCTGACCGGGTTCAAAGTTTGAGGCACAAAAGCCCTTTCTGAATTTTATTTGAGAAAAATTTGCTCTGCAGGAAGGTGGCAGCATGTGCAGTTGTATGCTTGTTACCTATACTGTCCATAAAGCTAAAACAGACAGAGATTTTTATCGCACAATTATGCTGTGGCATGCTTACTATAGAAATTAGAAATGTACATAATTATATATATAATATAGACATTAACACATTAAAAGGTATTAATGTTGCTTATTCAGAGGGCAGAGTGGGTGGAAATCAGATTCTGTTGCACTGCATTCCCCTGGAATGGCACCAGAACCATCTTAGAACAGATCTCACAGATAAGACCAGCAATTTACACAGAGTTCATCGCAATCCACCATGGGCTCCAGCTCACTTCCTCCTCCTCCACTCAATGAGTCACAGAAGTTATTCTGTATCAGGTGATAGCTATTAATTGCCAACCTCAATACCAGAGAAAGCTGTGTCACCACACAGGTAAAGATATATTTAGTTACCACTAGATAATGCCTGCACTTCTGCCAGTGCAAAGAGGCACGTGACTTTTCAAAGCATAAGTATGGGGATTTCTCAAAGAAAAGATGCATTTGAAGTTTAGAATTAAGGAAAGGCTTTCAGAGTGCAAAGCAAGCATTTTAAGTGACAGCTAATCTTTACCTCTGCAAATGTCAGATATTTGCTCTTACACTCAAGTTTTAGTTCAGTACAGGATCTCCTCTACATTGCAGGAAACAGATGAACCACCCCTTTGTTAATTCAACCACACAGCTAGTAATTATAACATGTGTAAGGATTTCTGCAGCTAGCTGAAGCAAGAGAAGTTT
>NW_009258891.1:1056677-1058053 GCF_000687185.1 Egretta garzetta
AACACTATCTTATCTTGGCTCACTATGCAGATGCCTACACTGAGAGCTAACTGCCCACTAGCTAACGCAACAGTGTTTCTTCATACTAATATAAAGAAAATTTGAGTGTGATGTAGGCCGAGAATGTATAATGTATTTTCAGCATCAGTCCAATGGCGAACAAGTGACAGCATCTCCTGTCAAACCTTCCACCAGTGGATGCTTGTCAACTTTCAGCTTACCATCTTCTCAAAGTAGCATTACATGTTATTTTTAAAAATTAAAAGCATAATGCATCTCAGATCTAATGCCTGTGTTGAATGAGATTCCCTAGTCAGTCCAGATTTTTCAAAGAGCTCAGCATTCAATATACACGAGCCTTTTACAAGGATGCTGGAGTGCCAGGTCCTGCACAGACTCATTGTACATGCCTGGATAAAACATTTTGACACGCTGCAAGCCATCACATAAGCAGCAGTGTTCTAAATAGGGGTAATCCACATGTACAGTAAAAAACCCGACAGTATCAGCTGGAAACAGAGCATGCCAGCCTCAAATAACGAAAAGAATAATCCCAGATAGAGCCAAATCATCGCTTCATCACACCGAAGGCCAGTTCAGAAACCCACTCCAACACAACCCTCTGATACACGTAACTTTTAAAGGAAATCACAGTGCTGGCACTTGGGTCCACACAGCTTTCTTCATGATCTGCTAGTAGTATGAGATTTCACACGGAAGATTAGACCTCTGCAAGGCATGACACAGTCCTTTGCATATTCCTCTTGAGGGCACTGCCATTACATTAAAAATCTGAAGGCACACACTGAAATGAAGTTGATCTGACTTGCAATAAATGTGTGTCTCTTGGGTTATGCCTAGCACATTTGCTTAATCATCCAGTAAGTAGGAAAATAAGTTAGTCAACAGGACTTGAAATTCTCTACACTTATGTCTACCCTGGAACATAAAAGCACAAGCAAAAGTAAATGAGACATTCACTGAAACTCCAGACATGCTCAGCTACGCTGAATGGCAGGAGGTATGAGCTATACAGATGCTGTGTATTCTGCACACGACCATGGCTGACAAGACAGTGAGGCACTCATCTAGGTTATAAAGCCTGAAGATTGTCCACCCCATCTATATAAAATTGGTAACTTACTTCTCCAATAAGTTTAATTAACTACAAATCAGACTGACTGACCACAATGGCTGCAAGAACACAAACACCACAGTAATTCAGGACAACAGGCTAAGCAAATTACTGGTCAGCCCTTGCAGACCAGGCTATTCTGTGAGACCTTCAATCAACAGCACCTTGTTAATTTAAATTAAAAAGTGATACTCCCATCTAGTAGGATAAGCATACCCAAGTCAGTTAAAACTGAGGTTAG
>NW_009258891.1:1058641-1069441 GCF_000687185.1 Egretta garzetta
GATTCCCACTTTTGAGTTGATATCAAGTACTGCAGCATTACCTGAGCACTGCAAGTTTCCCATACAGAAGGAAGTTAAGGCACTTTTCATCCCACAGCTAAGACTCCTGCTAAGCAGGTATGCACAACTTCATCAGCTAACACAGGCTTCAAGCCTTGGCCTGAATCATAGTCTGCTATTAAATCAGAAAGAATATAAATAAGGTTGAAATAGAACAGGGAAGAATTCTCCAGCTCAGATCTAGTCTCGAAGTCAGACTTCGGTATCCTACAGTCACATTCAGTATTCAGTCACAACATATTTGCCTATTCCACTTTTGCTACTTCTGTTGGAGAGATTCCTCAGTCACCCAGCTCCAAGATGGAGTTAGAAATAGTCAGGTTACATGGACCACTGCCCTGTGTCCCCAAGCCCCCACTCAGACCACGCAGAAGGTTTCGAGGCTGTCCACATCTGAAGATAACCTGATTAGCCAAATCCTCTCCTGTTATGTCAGCTTACATGGGAGGCAGAAGGAAGGCAACTTGCATATCTGAACCCATGGACTAATGACTTCTGCAAAATAATTAGTGTCAGGGAAAACTAGTGTTTAACCCTGGCCAGCTAACCCAGAGATTTTTTGCTCCAGACAGCTTCAGGCAAAAGGCTGACTGCACAGGAAGCTGGCAGATAGGGACCACATTTCCTGTTGTGGGAAGATAAAGCAAGAGCAGGGCAAGAACCACACAGCTTCTGACAGAGAAGTGGCAGGTTCCTCATGCTACGGCACAGCCTTTCTGGACAGCTCTTCCCCCTCCAGGTTACAGCATCTCTAAGTTACTGACCCATGCTAAGTCTAGGTATAGGAGAAAACAAACTCAAATAGCCTTTGGTTTTAAAGGTGTTGCATCTTTTTTTAAGGGTAACCCAAGGTTACCTCCTGTTGCCTCTTGGGACACCAGCTCTAGAGCCCTGAAAAAATGTAGCTAAGTAACCTCCCAGCAAAAGATCAAGCACATTGTAGTCTTGTATTCTGGGGGAAAATACACACCATTAGCTCTTGAAATAGCAATACCTTAAGGACAAGAACTCATCTAACTATAGCATGATTATTTCATTTGGCTATCTTTCTCAGAAAGAAATTCTGTCTCCTGGACTACTGACTACTTGCATAGAGTTAATGAAAGTACATAGTGTTTGGACACTACCAAATGTCTCAAAGAAGTTTATTCTGATTATTTAACATGATTTACACTGCTACTGAAGAGGCAGTAAAATGGCAAAGACTTGCAATTCACTTGTCGTATTTAATATTCTTCACCTTCATCTTCTCCATCCATTGAATCTGTGCCCACTTCTTCATAATCTTTCTCAAGTGCAGCCAAATCTTCCCGAGCCTCTGAGAACTCTCCTTCCTCCATCCCTTCTCCAACATACCAGTGAACAAAGGCACGTTTGGCATACATCAGGTCAAACTTGTGGTCTAGACGAGCCCATGCCTCTGCAATGGCCGTAGTGTTGCTCAGCATGCACACCGCCCGCTGGACTTTGGCCAGGTCACCGCCAGGAACCACTGTTGGTGGCTGGTAATTGATGCCAACCTATGTGGAAAGCAGAAGAGACCATGAGTTTCTGATTATAATCACTGTCAAGCACTACAAAGTAGTCAGACAGTAGTTGAATAAAATGTTTCACACCCGAGAAAACAGCTCTAAGAACTTAAGCCTTCCTTTCTCAAAATACAAATCAGGTACCAACAGAACATCTTAATGAGAAAATACACTTCATAAGCCCATGACAGTGAATAAGAAATCTGTTAAAAAAATCATGATGTAACGAGACTTGCCTTAAAACCAGTAGGGCACCAGTCCACAAACTGGATTGTGCGCTTGGTTTTGATAGCAGCAATAGCAGCATTGACATCCTTGGGGACAACATCCCCACGATACAGCATACAACAGGCCATGTACTTGCCATGGCGAGGGTCACACTTCACCATCTGATTGGATGGCTCAAAGCAAGCATTAGTTATCTCGGACACAGAGAGCTGCTCATGATAGGCTTTCTCTGCCGAAATAATCGGGGAGTATGTTACCAATGGGAAGTGGATACGAGGGTAAGGCACCAAGTTAGTTTGAAATTCAGTAAGATCCACACTTAAGGCACCATCAAATCTGAGGGAAGCAGTAATGGAAGAGACTATCTGACCAATGAGGCGATTGAGATTGGTGTAGGTCGGGCGTTCAATGTCCAGATTCCTACGGCAAATGTCATAGATGGCCTCATTGTCAACCATAAAGGCACAGTCGGAATGCTCCAGAGTGGTGTGGGTAGTCAGGATGGAGTTGTATGGCTCAACAACAGCTGTTGAGACCTGTGGTGCAGGGTAGATGGCAAATTCCAATTTTGATTTTTTCCCATAGTCAACTGACAGGCGTTCCATCAGCAGAGAAGTAAAACCTGAGCCAGTGCCTCCCCCAAAGCTGTGGAAAATCAGGAAACCCTGCAAGCCAGTGCATTGATCAGACTGCAAGAGAAGATACATGTGTTAAAGCAATCGTGTAGACATTAAGAATTCCAAAACAAGCTCAAGACAGAAAACTCTGAATTCTGACACACCCCAACTGTTCAAGCTTCAGGAAAGCTAAATTGAATTTGATTCATCCACCAATAATAAGGAACTGCCCCATAAAAAAACCATTGTATTATTGGCTGTTTTAAGCCCCCTACATATTGGATGGTGGCCTCTCCACTTCAAATTACTACCTCAAAACTTCCCCTACCCTCAATTCTCAGGCCAAGGCCATTAACATTAACCAAGAAAAGCAATAATATTTAAAGAGCTACAGACCATCTATCCTTTATACTGATTTGACATTCTCTACCTGCGCAAAAATGGAGCAATCCCCTGCTCCAGAACTACTGCTATAATCCTCTAAGAGTTGCAAGCCTGTAACTCAGTTCAGAGAAGTGAACTGTCAAAATGCATTACACTGCCATTCCAGTTCAGCCTTCTCGGATGAAGAAATTAGACTGCCTTGTCCTCAGAAAGAAGTGCCCCATGATGTTTAGCTGGCTTCCCAGGACTCACAGGGACTTCCAACAGCTTGTAAAAAGAAATTATGACCATATTTTTCAGGTCAAAGTACAGCCTGCTGCAAACTTATCTTAGCTTTACTTAAAGAGGGTGGCAGCCAAGTGTTGAGAATAATACCCGTTTTGATCTGTAGAAGGTGTACTTTTCACTCTTCAGTAAGACTCATTTAGCATTCCATATTAAAGCACCAGAGAGATACCCTGGATTTTTGTGCAATGAGGATTCCTTACCTTTGTGACACAGATTTGGTAATGTACATGCTTAGCAGCCCTAAAAAGGGAACTCAAACCTTCTAAGCTGACATCTTCATAAATTTGATCAAAGTATGGGGGAGCCTGAAACATCCTAACTTACATTTATTCCTTTTCTACTGTTGTTACAGTAAAATTAATTCAGAAATTATAACAGCAGGAAATGCAAACTAAAGTCTAAACCACCGAAACAAACACTCCTATTTAAACTTCCTTGCAAAAGCCCCAGCCAGAGACCAATCCTGTTCCAGCAGGAGCTATGCAAATCAAAATTCTTAGTCCTGGCTTTCTGAAGTTGAACATCAAGCTATGAAGTTTTGGGTGCATCATCAGCATTTTAGGCCACTTGAAAGTCATATCCAACAGGAATAATCCAACCATTCTCAGCTGGCTAAGAACAAAACCAGATGTAGACTAAGTCCACAGATTCTCCTACTATGGAATAAATTAAAACACAATTTATAGGTCTATTTTTTGATAACCTGATTTCCAAATCCTGTAAAACAGGATAAAGATGATTAAGAGCCTTCAGTGAAGGAAAGTCTTACCAGTTTCCTGATACGCTCTAGAACTAGATCAATGATCTCTTTCCCAACTGTGTAATGACCTCGAGCATAGTTATTTGCAGCGTCTTCTTTACCAGATATCAGTTGTTCAGGATGAAAGAGTTGCTTGTATGTCCCATTCCTAACTTCATCTGGGGAGACAAGATGAGTTATTTGTAAGTTAGCTTTCTATGTAGACCAGGTTTTTCAGACTTCTGAGGGTATCCAGAATAAGGTACCTAAACCCTTGCAGATAAAAAGCAGCTTGATTTCTACCTATCAGTAGGTGACACAATACTTAGTACAGTCTAAATGCTGAATGCCCAAGAAAAATGAAATTACTGTTTAAGAAACTGTCCCATTTTACACATACAGTAAGTTCTTGGCTTGCCAGAGCAATTTAAAAGCGGACTGTAGCAGCAGAATCACTCTTCCACAGTTTAAAACAGCTTAAGGCCCACTCTGCAGGTCAGCATCTGAAATATTGCTTTTCCTCCTTATTTTCCACACCCTCCAGGATGTTGCCTTATTGCTTCAGCAGCTGGGGGCAGTCAGAGCCTACTGACTGCTTGCTTGTCCCCTTCTTTCCCTTAATTGTACTTTATGCCAAGGGTAGAGTATAATTTTCAAAAGGAACAGGAGATGCTCTTGGACAGATACTCAGTTATTCAAATACTGAGCTGTAAGCTCCAGCACGAATGGCTGCATTATAAAGGAACCGCACAAACGAACATACAGCACCCCCCACCAGCTACATATTTGGAAAACAATTTAGAGTTATCTCCACTAGTTATCAGAAATAGGCACTTACGTCTAGCAGGCTAAAGCTCTGTCCTACCACAAAGGTACAAAGACATTCATCATAGCTTTGTCTCTGGTTTAGCTCAAGCCATCCTTGATGGCACACCTTGATGGTATGCTAATGCAGTACTGCATCCTTTAATTAAAATCAGGTGGAAAGCAAAGAGCTTTAATAACTACAGATGAATTGCCTGTTTGCATATACTTTTTAATCTGAAAAAGAGCAAGCAAGACAAAGATAAGTAGAATTCAAGATTTAAAAATACAGTTACTATTTGAACCAGTTTAGCCTGACCAGCTACCACTGTAGTTTGCAATCTAATACCCTAAAGTATTTCCAAACTGCATCAAAATAAAAACAATTTGGAGAAGTCTACCATTCAATATACATATGTTTCTAAGACTTTCTGCATTACCACTCCAAGTTATAAAGGACAAATATAGGTAAAAGGGAAAAATATAGAAAATGAAAAACATAGCTGGTAGAGGCAACGTGAGTCCAGATGGTCCTGGGGAAGTAACAAAACTTAGAGTTAAGGTCAGTCATTGGGCTATGAAAGTGTGCTGAAGAATTTAGAGGACAGCTAAACGAAGCTTTCCCCTGGACACGCTATCCTTCATGTTTTTTAAGTATCTAGGGTAGATTTTTTTTTGAAGACATTTGTGTTGAATTCCCAGACATGTTACTGCCCTATTTCTTGGTGGAAAGTTTGCTGATATTGTAGTACATCCACAGAGCCGGTGTACATGTATGACAGTCCTACTGCTTTCACTAAGAGTAGCACTGATCCAGAAGCTCCAGAAAACCCTGGTGTAGACACATGGCAGATAAGAGTTGCTGTATGCACAGTAGATGTTTTAATAAACACAGTGCAGAGGGACATGCTGCCCAGGAAACTAGATCAATAAGCAGGGCAGGAATAAAGAAGGCTAGTCCCTAGAAAGGTGCATGATGGAACCTTTTAAAACAAACCCCTAACTTTTTTTGTATTACCAAGTATTTCATAAGGCAGCCTTTCGCCCACCTCCCCATGCTACACTTGCATCATTAACAAGTGCCAGACACTACCTTCTACCATTTGTCCCAAGACTCACCAGCTACTCACCCCCAGAGGCACAGTGAGAGCTTTGCCACCTGCTCTCCCTCACCTCATTTCTCAGCCTTTTCCAGTTGCTGAGAGCCACCACCTGGCCAGCAGCAGAGGAAGCAACACCAACAGGCATGGGGCTCAAGAAAACAGAAAGCCAGACCTGCAACAGCTCCTGGGAATATTAGAGCATGGCCAAGTGTGCTTTGGCTCATTTCAAAGTTATCAGTCCAGCACTCCCACCCTTGACCTGCCCAGCAGCCTTCTGCTCTCCTGCAGAAATTCAACCTACTGTATTAGCCACAGAAAGTAGTTTGGGGTGTTACAGTGAAGATAAGTTACCAGAAACTCACAGTTTGGGTATGCAGGAGTAGCCTAAGCCTATTCACTCATCCCCCCTTCCCAGTTCTCTATTGCAGAAAGATAAACACAGCAAATGCACAAGCACAGGCAACACAGACCTTCTATGAGAACCCCAAATCCCTACTTAAGGCAAGACAGCCACAAAGCCAGCTCCAGGAGAGTTATTTCAGGCACACACATTAGTGAGAGCAAAAACAAGGTTCATGACACAAGGAACAAGGGTCTTGTGAAACTGGGGCTGGCAGTATAGCTAATTCCACAGAATGTGGAATTGGTCAGTGGCTGATGCATGAGATGACATCTGAACACTAAGAGCTGGTGTTGCCAGGGCTTGGGATACAACTGATTTTCAGGATAAGAGTGGATTGTTATTCAAAGATAAGGCAACAGGAAGTTCAAGTGCATGTTTGGAAGTCCCTAAATCTAGGCTAGTGGTTGATACCAATTTCTGCAAGCACTATTCAAGCTAGAGAGTAGAAGATTGTTTTGGGAAAGCACAGGAACCATTCCAATGTACAAAAAGAAATCTCTGTGATACATAGCACATCTTTTTAAAAGATTCCTATTGACTGCTCTACACATTATGCCATATTGTTTCAAGATGTTATAACTAGTTCCTTGCATAGCAAAAGCATGAGGCATGTTCCAAAGTTCCATTTAACTCCCCATGCTGAAGGAAGGCAATATTTAAATTCTTTAGAGCTCTAGAGCACACATTTGCCAGTGCCAATGAACATAAAGACAAGTATTTTCCATCACTAGGAAGATGTAGGCAAGGTTTACATAGTGAAAATGTAAAGCCCCAAAACATTTTGCAGGACTAGAGAAGTGGATCCCTTCGTCAAAAAACGTGGAAGTTAAATCAAATCTTACAACATTGCACAGGTCACTATTTACCTATAACTGCTGGTTCAAGGTCCACAAACACAGCACGAGGGACATGTTTTCCTGCACTGGTCTCACTGAAGAATGTGTTAAAGGAATCATCACCTCCACCGATGGTTTTATCACTTGGCATGGTACCATTGGGCTGGATGCCATGCTCCAGGCAGTAGAGCTCCCAGCACGCATTGCCGATCTGCACACCAGCTTGACCAACATGGACTGAGATGCACTCACGCTGTGTGGAGAAAAAAAATGGATCACTCAGCAGAAACAGCAGTTTCCTTGTTTAGAAAACATTCAGCACACACAGCTTGAACTCCCATACTGCAAAGCTATTAAAACATTGGCCTTATTGTCTTGGTGTTAGGGGCATTTGGCACAAAATACAGCAGAACACAAAAGCCTCTTTCAGGCATCATCCACCTCCACCTAAAACAACCCTTTTTGGGCATTGTCATTTTTTTCAAACTCATTCTTCCTTGTTCAGATCCTCAACCAGACAGGAAAAGTTTGATCAACTCTTCCAAATCCAACTCCTCTCTTCACAACACAGAAGATTTAAAAACCCTATCATACCTGTCACTGGCTTAAATGTCCAGAAAGAACTCCACCCGCAGAACTCCAGCCCAAGGAGCCACATAAGCACAGCCACCAGAGGGAGCAAAACCTTCTGCAAGATCCAGGGCCATTTTGTTTAATATACATAAAACCAGAAAAAGTATTCTCCTGATCACTTTAGGGAACTTTGCCATTCTGTAAGAAATCCTTCACTTAACGAAACCCTTAGTATCACTTCATCACTGGACAAAACTCTACCTCTTAAGCTATGTAGAAAACCATCCATGTCAGCAAAAGGATCCTTTCATACTAATTTATGGATTCCCAAGTTTCCTTTGATGCCCAGAGCATAAACGCAGCTTCCTTAATATTTCAGCATAGGGTTTTGAATATTAAAAGCCAAACCACAACAGAACTATCTCTAAACTCCTTGTCCATCTGTGGCATTTTATATTTAACTTTAGTTTTGAGTGTCAGAGTTAAACACATTCTAGAAGAGCATGCATATAGGGCAGTTTTGAATAACAGTCACATTTCACTATGTTCAGACAATTAATTTGTCCCCTGACATTCCAGGATAAGCAGGACCTGGAACTGCCTAGTCTGCATCAGTAGCCAATGCAGGAAAGCAGAAGCACAGTCCTTTCAATTTCTTTGGGAATCCCAAGAAATTAAAATCTGTGTTTGCCAAAAAAAAAAAACCCCATCACCTCTTCTCAGCCACAACACTGAACAGCTGAGAGCTGTTGTTTTTCAGCTCCCCATCCATCTAAGCTGTGTATTCAGATATACAGCTGCCAGAAGAGCAATCCACATCCTCTCTGCAAGGTGCCTTACTCAAAGCTGCTGCCACACTATTCCTCTTCCAGGGCAGTACTCCATCACTCCCCAGGCCAAAGCACTGGGCTTGGCAAGGTACTGCCAAGAGGAGAGCCAACCTACACACTGTGAAAAGGGCAACAGGAAAAGCAGCTTCAGCATACAGGCCAACAAGGCTGCACTGTTGCAGAGGAGCCAGGCCATGGCAATGAATTAGGCCACATCATCCTTCCGGGAAAGCAGGAGGACAGCCTGCAACTCTTCTACAATGAGAGTAGAAAGAAGAAATATACCACCACCTCAGACCAGATCCTCACCTGTATTGAGGTTCTATCAGTGATCCAAGCTTTGTTGGTGAAGCTCCTAAGCAGCTGGGGAAGGTCACTGAAAGGACACATGTAGGGACTAGCATGCCCAAGGTGAATGCATGGAAGACAACAGCCCATATATGAGCTTTCCAGCACCACTACTTCAAACTACACAAAGCAACAACAATCATTCATATTCCAAAGAGAAAATTTAAGTCTTTGAAAATACAACTTGGGCAACACAGCCACAGACCAAGTCCTACAGGTGCCATGTTAAAAGCATGGCATGTTTACTTTGACAAAGTACAAAGTTCAGCATTTGGGTCACAGTAACTCCCTGCATCAGTACAAAGAAGCAATCAACTGAGAAGTAGCTCTGCTGAAAAGATCCCAGGGTTACCACAGAAACCATCCTGAATGTGCAACAGGGCATTCTCATCCTCAGTAAGGCAAACAATGTGCCAGGCTACAAAAGGAGACACACGGCCCCAAGAAGCTCTGTGGATTGGGTCAGATGTTAGGAGGATGCAGGAGATTTGGGCTGGATGTTAGGAAGAGCTTCCCCAGCAGAATGGTGCAGCCCTGGAAGAGGTCACCAGAGACATGGGAAGGGATCCCCTTCCTTGGAGGTTTGCAAAACTTGGCGAGACAGTCACAAAAACCCGACCTGGTACTACTGTCAGCCCTGCTTTAAAAAGTATCTTTCAACTGCTTTCCTGCAACTCTAACAAATACTTTTAAGCAGTATGTGGCTATTTAATGAAACAAATCTTTGTTAGACACCAAAAGACTCCACCTATTTTGCCCTGTAGAGCCTTTTCACAGCAGCAGAAGTCTGACAGTACCAAGAATATTAAAGAGAACAAAATCTGAGCCCTGAACACATAATCCCCAAATTGAAAAGACAGGCAAGAGACAACTGTCACACATTACAATTCTGGGCCTTTACACATCACTGATGGACATTTCATAGTTAATAAGGTTTAAATACTTACTACAGACAGTACTGTATTCAAGCCACAAGTCAGGACACAGAATCCTTAAGTAATTAACACTAAATGCTCTCCCCCACTTACACTATTTTCAAGCACAGAACCAGTTTCAGTGAAAAATCCCAGAAAACTTTCCCAGCCCAGCCTGAACCTCTGCAGCCTCTATTACCTCTGTCTCTTTTCACTGTATGATGCTTAAGAGCACTCTCTTGTCTTCTGTAACTGCCCTTCCAGTAGTTGTAGACTGCTACTAGGTGGCCCCTTGCTGTACAAAGAAGCCCAGCTCTCTCCAGCTGCACTGGTGGATCATGCCCTAGGCCTCTTGTACTCTCCAGCACGGTATTTCAGGTACAGCTTCATCTGCACAAAGCTGATGGAAAGCCAAGTTTCATGAGAATGGCTGTACCAGCTCCAACCAAGTTCAACAACATACCGTCATGAGGAACATGGTTTCCCTAGGATGAAACTCAAGGGGAACTGCATCCTTTGCAGAGATGAGAGACTGCATCCACACTCCTGATGTGGCTTAACTTAAAAATGTGTGACCATAAACAGCCTCCCTGGAAGGGTAACAACAAGATAAGGACATCAACATATCCCTCCAATATTCTCCTGACTTTTAACCATTTCCAGTTCCACAAATACTTCCATTGCATTCATAACCCTACAGAAGCAGTCTATTTTTTAAATCCATGTAACCTTCTGACATCCACAATCTCTTTTCAAAGAGATCTACATGGCAAATGCCCATACAGAGAAGGACCTCCTGTTTGTCCCAGAGACTCCGACTGACAGCTCCCACTTGCTGTGCTGCACAGCTCAACAGCTCCGTCCTCTTTACAATGCCCCAGCCCTTATCACACCTTTCAGACAGCCCTTCAAGGCTGACTCCCAACTTACAAGGTCATTCCACCTCAGCTTTATTACCCAGCTGGTCTCAGGGTCCTCCAGGAAAGCTCCCCACCAGCCCATTCCCTGACCTCCCCCAGACCCCCTCACCCCCCGCTGGCACCTGACCGCGGCAGGGGAAGGGCCAGGAGCGAAGCACCAAGCGGCACCTCCAGAAGCACCCAGTGCGACGGCTCCGCTGCCGCCCCAGGTCCCCCACACCCCA
>NW_009258891.1:1070400-1075952 GCF_000687185.1 Egretta garzetta
GGCGGAGGGCTGAGAGCTCAGCTCAGGAGAGCTCTGGCTGGGCGGCAGCTGCCCCGAGAGCCGGGCTGCGCCGGGGGGCTGCTCTCAGCCCCTCCACCCGAGGGGCTCCGGGCCCAGCGGTGCACACTGAGTCCCGTTAAAGTGGCCAGCAAAGCGGCCAGGCTGTGCGAGGCAAAGGCTTGGATCACAGCGTGGTCCCGCAGGCAGGCCCTGTGGGAGTGCGGGTCCCCGAGGGCGCAAGAGTGAGGTGTGGGCAAGTCTTTGTATTTTCCCTCCGAGGAAGGAGACAGATCCATCCCGCAGTCACCAGGCAAAACAGTGCTTGTACCAACGATGACTGGAATGAGGTGTCACACGGTGGAAAGGATTTAAAGCCAAAGGACCAGACCTGGAAAGCCGTATAGATCCTACTGGAATGGGTACCTTTGGTGTTTAAATGCCCTGATTTCAGTTGGCTGTTTAGATGGGAAGTGTAAAAGCCCTGTGGTGTGTCCTATGGGTTATATTAACAGAAATGTTAATGAGATTGCCAGACGTACTTCTTGGGTGGAAAGCGGCTGCTGGTAGCGTGTACATGTGAAGTTTGATAACCGGAGCACCATCCTTCCAAGGGAAGCACCGGCACCGGTTTCAGGAAATTGCTTCTCCCACTGCTGAGCTAAGCTTTGGCCGGCAGGATAGGCAGTGAAACAATTTTAAACAATAACAAAGTAGATCATATCTTCCTCTTCCTGTGTAGACCTCCATTCCTGTAAGCAGCCCAAACAAAAGTGATATTTTTGAGGGGAGTGTGGTGGAGCTGGAACGAGAGGTGGGAAGTGATGAGCCCCCTCGCTCCTGCTGATCTCGAGGTAACTAAAGCCTGCTAAGGATGCTACTACTGCTATTATCAATTTCATTGTGATCATTTCAACACAGGGTGCGGAGATGAAACCTGCATGGGTGCTCACTCAGAATTACTGAAAGAAAAAAAAGGCAAAAGTCCTCTGGAAAGCAAGGATCAGAGGGTCGAGAGAGAAGGACAGAGATGGAGGAAGGGGAAAAATAATATTGGTATACTTGTTTTTCCAAAGAATGATGCCAAATGTAACGCATGGCTGAAAAACAGGTAAGATATACGTACCAAGCTGGCTGCATTTAGAGAATTTGGCTCCCCAGAGGGAGGTTGACTAAGGCTTGAGGGATGGTTGGGAGATCTATTTCCTCCTGCTCCTGATCAATAAGCATACTGTGAATATGAAACATAAACCTCTTTTTGAACCATGAGCGGGGTGGCTAGGCCAGGTGACATCAGGAGAGTCACCTTTGCAATTAGTTTTCTAAAAATAAGCCTTCTCTGCTTTTATGTAATCTAATCCTTAACAAGCCCAAACAAATTGCTTACTGCTATCAAGGTGATACATTTGAAGAATCCAATCAACATTAAACTTCTAATAACCCCCACCCCCGTTCCAGCTAACCTCTTGTAATATGCTCCAGTCAGCTCTGAGACCTGAAAGAACTCATCTTTCTGTTTTTTCATCTCCTTTGTTTTAGGCTAATTGCTTAGCTTCTTCGCTGGGGTATGACTTTGGCTGCAAAGTGCCTTTAGCTCAGACAGTCTCCTTAGCGAAGCTGTTCAGTAAAGACGACCAGGACAGTTGTAGTTGTCTGAGACACACAGAAATCTGCAGTCATAGGTGTTCATACTCAGATGGGAGGGATCATGCCTGAAGTGACCATGAGCCATCATACCAACTACTAATGCAAGATGAAAGAGGAAAACAGTTACAATATTTTAGTTTCTTTTGGGAGGGGAAAAAAGGCAGTTAAATGTTCTTTTTTTTTCTCCTCTTATCATCTGTTGTGCTTTCCTCGGTTGGAAACAAAAATATCAGCACCACATGACTGATTGGACCTTTGCAAACCCAGCTTTGGCAATCCTTTTCCTGCAGCATCAAAGAGAAAACAGGCCAAATTGGATTTCATTCTTCCACATGTTGTGATTGTATTACGAATATTTCAGTGTTCTTTTTTTTGCTTTTCCTTAAAGCCTCCCATTTCAGGCATTTGGTGAATCTTTGAGAATTCCATACATTCATTCAAAAAACACCCATACTTGGTTCTGCCCTTACAATTTACTAAGCAGATCTTCAACCAAAGTTTGACCTAAGCTCTAAAATGTATAGGAAATAAGTGCCTACAATGATTTTTTCAAAAAAGCTCATTATTTTTAAACCACTGCCTCAAGGGGACGTGTTTGTTTGATTGAGGTGGACTCTGCCCCAAAATAATGCTCACAGTGCTCTAAGGGTCCTCTCAACTCTGTCGGTGCCATTTAGCAGTGGTTCAGACCCTGAATTGTCAATGGTACAGAGTCACATTGTAGTATTTTATTCTCCTTTAGAAGTGTTACAGGACCATCAAACCAGAAGGGTCAGACACCTTGCAGAAGCAGCAAATTAAGCTGGTATCATTTTGTGAATGCAGTGAGTACTCTTTTCAGCTCAGCTGACAAATAAGATCAGAGATTCAGGGCAGGCTGGGGTGTTATCGTATGCTCTGGTCCAGCTTAAACTGAGGTTTTCACATACTTAACTACTGTACTAATCACCGGGTCTGATTTGTCTTAACAAATCCATTGGGAAATGGATTTTTGTCACGTACCTCAGCTCTGAAAAGCGGTGTTATCCCCGCTAATCTGGATTCACCAGGACTGCTCGCGCTGCATGAAGTATTTGTCAGACTTTGGTGAGAAAATCAGGTTTTGATGCTCCTTTGTCAGATTTCATACAGCCACTCGGGCTGTTCTGTCGTACTGCATCAGCTGCAGGAAAGCTTCATTCACTGGGCTTCAGCGTGGTTCTCATGTGGCATAAAAGGGGGCATCAGGACAGTGGGACCACGCAGTCGCCACTTCAAGCCGGGTTTGCCTCGGTGTGCCTTCCCATAGTCGATGCACTGACAAGAAATAACCCAGTCTTACAGAAGCTCGTGTTGCTGGATACCCAGAAAAATGTTTATTGAGGATTGAAATGCGTTTGCTTTAGTCTGACTAAAGAACAAGGTCAAGTCCAAGGGGCTATTATGTATCCAGGTTTTCTTGAACACATTCTCTTTTCCTGCTGGAGATTATTTCTCTGTGCAGTATGAGATTTTTTTTCCATTTTTCTGGGATTTCTCTGTGTTTGGTAATGCTATCAAGGCCCACAGAGCCCAGATTTTGGCTGCGTACCATGTATTCAGTGAATATGATACTTTCCGAAAATGCTGGACTCACTGTGTATTTGTGATAGAGTCTCTGTAGTTGCACAGTGGGTCTGGGGGTTCTCGAGGGTTTGGGATGAACCTTCTTTGAATGTACAACTACACAGCTCTTGCTTTCTGTTCTTTCTCAGAAGTGTTGGACAAATAATGCATGCACATGCATTTTTATCAGTGAATTCCTAAAAATGTGATAGCCTTAACCCTGTGTCTGTCTGCTAACTACCCGTCTGTGCTGGGTTTGAGATGACCTGGGGATTCCATGCACCATTTTCCAGCATTCAGACTTACAACAGCATTGTGCTGCCTAGATTTCAGTGAGGTCTTGACTCCTCTTCATTCCGAGGTCACAGAAAACTCATCTGAGTGTGAGAAGTGATGACTGCGTGTTTACAGCTACCGTAAAATATTCAGATTTCATCGCTATGGGGGCAATGCTTTACCAAGACTTCATTTTTTCAGTACTCGGGTTCACCTCTGCCTCTCTGACTGCAAATTCATTCGGTCTGAAATATCCATCCTCAATCCTGTGTACTTCACCCTAGCTTTATATCTGGCTCCTTCCAGAAACGTACAGCCCCTCTGACTGTTTCATGGGAGACAGACTCTCCCTCCCAAATGGCTCCTTTATGAAGCCCTGAAAACCAAATCCAGATGCCTGTTTGGAAAATTCCTACATAACAACAGGGCAGACACAGGGTGAGACTGGGCGGGGACTCTGTGTGTCCCTGGGCAGCACAGTTTTTCCTGCTCTAGTTTAAGTTGTACCCCGTGGCCACCAGCCTTGCACTGTGAGATATTTCAGCCCATTTTAGGCCAGGGTTGGGAGGGTACCTAATCGGCATGAGGGCCTTGCTCCTCAGGGACAGGTTTTGTTCTGTGGCTCTGAATGGCTCTTCCAGTCTCTGATAGAATTTATTTTAAATTCCAGCTGCAAGGTCTGGAGCTGACCCTGGACATTGGCTGGGAGCTGGTGAAGGGCCGTGGCGTGCTTGCAGTGGCTTACAGCAGCGAGCAGCATGTTCCAGCAGCCAGTTCCTTAGCATGGGTTGCACCTTCTGATGCGGTAAATTGCGTAACGCAGGCGCGCGGGGACAGACCCGGTCACTCAGCTCTCTCCCACACAGGGCACCGCGGTGACCGGCTTCGCCGGCCGTTACAGCCACCTGCTCATGACTCCCTGTGTCATTTGCCATCTAAAATCTTTCTTAGCTCCCAGACACTAGTGTTATCCCGTGTATATTCATTCTTTGTTCCCATTCTTTCCTCATTGCTTTTTCCAAAAATGAGCACCCAGGCTTTCTCTTGGCCGGGTCAGATTAGACAGCACCAGGAGAACGCATGGTTGGGGACCAGACTGAATTTCAGAGGGAAGGCATAACGCAGTTACTCATTCACAAACAGGGCCCCTTCCCTTCCCGGCGCAGGGCCGGCCGGGAGGTTATTGATTTGTCGGCAGGCAGCAGGGCTCTCTGCTGAGGGCGAGGTGGGGTGGTGCCTTCCAAAGCAGAGATTGATCGCCTCGATGTGCGCACAACGAGGGGGCTGTTGCAAGCGAGGGCCCACGTCCGTGCTGATCCTGGGTGCATCTGTCACAGGCTGACACAGGAGCAATTAGTGCTGGGCTGAATCTCTGCGCCGTTGTTGTGCTGGTCGCTGCATTGCTAATGCCTCCTGACTGTTTCGGTGGTGTAGCAGGGAATGAGAGGTTGGTTTTAGATATATATGTTTTAATCCTGGGGTGGCTATACACATGAGGAAATTGCTAAGGACATAAATGTAAGAAGAGTCACACTGGATCAGGCTCACGCCTGCTGAGCTCAGCATTATTTCTCTCGTGGTGGCCCACAGCAAATGCCCTGGGAAGCCATGTAGAAGAGGACCAGTGTAACAGCATCACTACCCCAGGATATTCTCCCCAGCTTTAGAGATTTCTATCTCAGAGAATTCCTGAACCACTAGTCTGTATTTTCTCATCCAAACTATCATCTGGCTACAGGTTTTTGCTTGTCTGTTTTATCCTGCCCCATTCCCCACAGGTAGCTCAATGCTGCCAGGGTCCGTGAAGGTAACACAGAGTCTCCTCCTGGATTTGGGGTCCTGTATTGTTACAGGAACAGGTAGTTTTTAGTGTTGGCAAGGAATTCCTTCCAAATTGTCCTGACAGGGATCTTCATGTATTTTGGTTTTGTTTTAATCTTGCTTTGCAACACTGGGTGCAGTTCACTTGGGATCACCTGATCTGGCCTAATCCTTCTCCTCGAGAAGACGCCTTGACACCCTGCCTAGGGCAGCTTGCTATGGACTTT
>NW_009258891.1:1077380-1086397 GCF_000687185.1 Egretta garzetta
CGGTGACCGGCTGCGGCCGTTACAGCCACCTGCTCATGACTCCCTGTGTCATTTGCCATCTAAAATCTTTCTTAGCTCCCAGACACTAGTGTTATCCCGTGTATATTCATTCTTTGTTCCCATTCTTTCCTCATTGCTTTTTCCAAAAATGAGCACCCAGGCTTTCTCTTGGCCGGGTCAGATTAGACAGCACCAGGAGAACGCATGGTTGGGGACCAGACTGAATTTCAGAGGGAAGGCATAACGCAGTTACTCATTCACAAACAGGGCCCCTTCCCTTCCTGGCGCAGGGCCGGCCGGGAGGTTATTGATTTGTCAGCAGGCAGCAGGGCTCTCCGCTGAGGGCGAGGTGGGGTGGTGCCTTCCAAAGCAGAGATTGATCGCCTCGATGTGCGCACAACGAGGGGGCTGTTGCAAGCGAGGGCCCACGTCCGTGCTGATCCTGGGTGCATCTGTCACAGGCTGACACAGGAGCAATTAGTGCTGGGCTGAATCTCTGCGCCGTTGTTGTGCTGGTCGCTGCATTGCTAATGCCTCCTGACTGTTTCGGTGGTGTAGCAGGGAATGAGAGGTTGGTTTTAGATATATATGTTTTAATCCTGGGGTGGCTATACACATGAGGAAATTGCTAAGGACATAAATGTAAGAAGAGTCACACTGGATCAGGCTCACGCCTGCTGAGCTCAGCATTATTTCTCTCGTGGTGGCCCACAGCAAATGCCCTGGGAAGCCATGTAGAAGAGGACCAGTGTAACAGCATCACTACCCCAGGATATTCTCCCCAGCTTTAGAGATTTCTATCTCAGAGAATTCCTGAACCACTAGTCTGTATTTTCTCATCCAAACTATCATCTGGCTACAGGTTTTTGCTTGTCTGTTTTATCCTGCCCCATTCCCCACAGGTAGCTCAATGCTGCCAGGGTCCGTGAAGGTAACACAGAGTCTCCTCCTGGATTTGGGGTCCTGTATTGTTACAGGAACAGGTAGTTTTTAGTGTTGGCAAGGAATTCCTTCCAAATTGTCCTGACAGGGATCTTCATGTATTTTGGTTTTGTTTTAATCTTGCTTTGCAACACTGGGTGCAGTTCACTTGGGATCACCTGATCTGGCCTAATCCTTCTCCTCGAGAAGACGCCTTGACACCCTGCCTAGGGCAGCTTGCTATGGACTTTTATGGAGCCTCCTATTGCACAGTCCCGACCTTTGGCTGTTGCAAAATACACTCTCAGTGCTGCAGGGCTGGAGAGAGACAAGGTTCCTGACATCAAGTAAAGTAAAGTAGCACCTTCGTTAGCCTTTTGGAGAGGTGGAAGGGGAAGAGAAACAGAGATTTTGATGGTTTTTTTCTCTGTAGGGAAGGGAATGGCAGGTAAGGAAAACTGTTGTATAAAGCCTAGCTAGCAACAATGAGGAAAACCATACTTTCCTGTGCTGTGTGATGAGATTTTTAGTTGGTTTAGCACTGGCTGCGGTCGCATACTGGCTAAATGAGCTCACCTGGCCCGTTGGGCGGGTCTGGATGTCACGGACTGCATGTCAGTAGTCTACGGCTGCATGAGCAGGCAACGCTGTGTCCTCTTCTGCCTGAATATATTGATGGGAACTAAATGAATCATGCAAATCAATAGAAGACAACCAGAATGGAACGCTCTGTTTCACTAGGTCAGTTTAAAATGGGAAACCATTGCAGCTCCCTCTCTAGGCCTCTCCCTGCCCCCATGTCCAGGGTGCAGAAGGGTCACCTGGTAGCAGAAGGTAGGAACACAGCAGATTTCCATTTCCTCGGCAAGCTGAATATCAACAAGCCCTGCCCAGAAAGGGAGCAAATGACTGCTCTGCCGTCAGGGCACTGGGGCCCTGCCAAGGAACGGGTTGTGCAAGTGGAGGTGGACCTGGCTACCTGGGGTGCAGAGGTCTGAGTGGGACGCTGCAAACCTTGTGACAAACCAGTTCATATCACTGGGCTTTAATTGCAGTGCAAGATCCCATCACGCATACCTGTACATTTTATCTCGAGTGCTGCATGCAGCAAATGGAGGAACAATCTGGGGAGAATGTACAGGTGGAAATGCTTAATCCATTGATCTCAGGCCAAACCTCCATGGGAGGACATGGATTCTCCATGAGGGTTTTAGGAATGTTTGCTGGGTGCCAAGAAATATCTTTCATTTAGAGCTGAAAACTGTCCAACTAGACAGGGCTGAATTAATTTCTGACCTAAACACTCCCCGTTCCAGGTGGGCTGGAAATCCTTAGATATGGGAATGATGAGTGCAGAAGTCATAAGAGTAGTTCGTATGAAGGAGGGAATCATTCCTCTCCTGAACACTGAACATGTGCAATAGGCATATCTCTAATTATATGATTATACCCTGTTTATACCTGGTCCTCTCCCTGCAGGGAGTGTCAAAGTAAGTGGAAGGATGTGCTTGAGTTGCCAGATTGGAACCCCAAAGGGCTGGGCTCTCCTTTTGTTCTTCAAGATTTCCTGCACGATAGTCAGCAGAACTGCAGCAGAATGTATGCACACAGGAGATTAACATTTCACGAGCAAGTTTAATATCAGCATTATCTACCTTGATCATTTGACTTTGTAACCTTAATGTGCTATTAGCGTGGCTTCTTGTAGGTAATCCTGAAATAAGATCCTCTTTCCAATGGCCTTAAATACATTCCCTGGTTTTAAATCTTACATTAGTTGTTCTTCCAGCTGTTTTAATCCAGCTCCTGCAAGCATGGACTTGACTACCTGCCCTATTTTTTTGTTCTTTGCAAGTCCACGTTGCGGGGGCTGCTTTCATTCCCCACTTGCTTTAAATGCTGCTTCAGCCCTGACTTTCATGCAGTACTTCTCCCCTGCCTGCTTCCCTGCTGGTCAGCGGTAACAAACCTCCACCTGACATTTGTCAAAGCTGAAACAGCTTCTCCATCAAGTCCACTTGTTTTTTTCTTTACAATTAAAAGGCCTTCTGAATTACTCACCTACTCGCAGTGCCACCTCTGTATTGTGAGTTTTGTGCTGGTTGGTACCGCTCCATCTCAAGTTATGTCAGACTTTGGTAACTGCATTGCCTGTACTGGTTAAACTTCTTGGCCCAGCTTCTGTTCATTACCTAGGAGTAAACGGACCCTAGCCTACAAATTCTGTTGTGTTCTCCACTTTGGGATTAGATACTGAAAATACACCTTGTATTTTCCTGCTACAATAATTGGCTTCTTTTTGTGTGTGTAACTAAAATCACTCATTAAACCAGATCGCTCTCACTGTGAAGTTAAGTTAACCTCCTTCCTCTGGTCAAGCAGTAGCACCGTGGACCAATGTACTCATCCTTCCAGCGTTTGGGCATTCCCATCCGTACTGAGTCTTTGCTGCATGGTTCTTTTGACCAAGGAACCAGTCAGCCAACGGTGCAGTTTGTGAATGGAGCAAGCAGTTCACCTCCTGTACTAGTTTGGGCTGGGATAGAGTTATGTTTCTTCGTAGTAGTTGGTTCAGGGCTACACTTTGGATTTGTGATGAAAACAGTGTTGGTAACACTGGGACGTTTTGGTTACGGCTGAGCAGCACTTACACAGCGCCAAGGCCTTTCCTTCTCCTCCCCCTGCCCCGCCAGCGCGTGTTGGGAGGGGACACGGCTGGGATGGCTGACCCCGGCTGGCCAAAGGGGCATCCCAGTCCACGTGACGTCGTGCTCAGCCACAAAACTGGGGGGTGGAGGATGGCGGGGGCTGCTGCTGCTCAGGGACTGGCTGGGCATCAGTCGGTTGGTGGTGAGCAATTGCTTTCTTTTGCATCATGCGTTTTTCTTGGGTTTTACTTTCCTCTTTGTTGTTTTTTTCTTACATTTAAAAAAAAAATCCTTTTAAATTATTAAACTGTCTTTATCTCAACCCATGATTCTGCATCGTGCGTTTTACTTTCCTCTTTGTCGTTTTTTTCTTACATTTAAAAAAAAAAATCCTTTTTAATTATTAAACTGTCTTTATCTCAACCCATGATTTTTCCTCACTTTTGCCCTTCCAATTCTCCCCCTGTCCCACTGGGGGAGAGTGAGCAAGCGGCTGTGTGGTGCTTAGTTGCTGGCCAGGATTAAACCACGACACATCCATAGTCCAGAGATGCCACTGGCAGGGCTGTATCCATCTGTGATGGTCAGGCAGCATGATCATAGATCCGAGGCAGTTCTTGCTATCTTAAGTCCATACAGGGTGGTTTTAGAGCGAATCCAAGGGATTGTTGACCAGTAAAGCAGGTAGGAACATAAACTCCTCTGTGGACTCTCTCACATTTGAGATCCCCAGTGACCTCATGGTGACACCGATGCAGAGAAGCATCGGAACAGAGCTGAGCATTCACTTCCCCGTTAGCCTTGAAGAGCTAAATGCACTGCATGTCCTGGCTCCGCCAAAGAGCTCCCGGTGGTTCAGGAACCTGTGGAGGGATGCATATGCAAGGCAGAATGGCTTTGTGGGTGCACAGCAGGACCCCCACTGCAACCAGTGCACCCAGTTCAGCACTGCACTGGCCTTATGGTGCAGCTGCACAAGCCAGCAGCCTCTCTTCACTGACATCTGTGTCAACACCAATTAAACGTCCCTTTAGCTGGATCAGCAGCACTACAAATCTGGCCTGGAAGGCAGGGGATGCCAAGAAGCAGAGCGAGAGGGTCCCAGCAGGCAGAAGCCACACTTTATGCTGTGTTGCTCTGAGTACGTGTGGCACTGGGCACTGTGGCTTCACCTCTCCCAAAATCAGGAACCGGGGCTCGGGTACAGGCCAGCTGCACCCAGACATTGCCTTTCGGTGCTAGCATACTGCGTTTCCAACCGAAATCCCCAAATCCCAGCGGGGCCCTGGAAGGAAGTGATGGAACCAGATCCCCATGAGTGGTGCTGGCATCATGGGGGCCTTGTGGAGCATCAGCACCAGAGCAGAACTGGGGCACCCATGGCTGCAGCAGGGACAGCTGCTGAAGGCACTGAGCCTCCGAATTGCTGCTGACACCCACAGCTACATCCCTCTCTCCTGAGGTTCCTCCCACCAGAGCGTAGCTGCGCCCTTCTCCAAGCATCTTTTCTCCTCAGGCCCTGTGTTTGCTGAGTCCTGGCACTTCTTTCCTCCTACCCTCCTTGGTGCTAGCCCCTGGGACCCGCCACAGTCTGACAGAGAACTGCATCCTTCTGCCTCTTTCAGAGAACAGGAATCACAGGCTGCTCCCTCCCCAGGAGGCAGCAAGTTCTTGGAGCCACGTCCTCATGGTCCATTGCCAGAGATTCCAAATTAACCGGGGATTCTGCAATGAGCTGCGGTCTGGATGTTTGCCATGGAAAGAGCACGCTGTTAACAGTGTTCCAGGCGGCACGCAGAGCCAGCTGCTCGGGGAGGGGAAGGATACCTGCGCTGACATGGCTTTGCTTATTTTCCCTTGCTCTCGGGGCATCTCTTCCAGCTGGGTTTGAACAATGGCAGAGGGTGACTCCTGGCAGCACTCAGACAGGAGCACTCTGCCTCTGCACGCACAGCGTTAGGGCTAGCAACTGTCTCCCTTCCTCCGGGGGAATGCAGGGACTCCTGGAAGATAAGGAACATGAAAGGGGGAGCAGACGCACGGCTGAGCACGCACATGCTCCCTGCTGCTTCCCCAGCGAGGAGAAGCGTGGATAAACACATCCATGCTGGGAACTCTCCTAGCGCAGCTTCTCGCCCCAGGGACATGGCTCCTATCGACGCCACAAATTGCCCTGGAAGACTTTCCAAGGACAGACTTTGCCTGCAGTTCTGACCTGTCCTGCCAGACTAACACCCGCCAGGACGGCAGGCTGCTGGAAACAACACGGCTCTGGCTCTTACTGCTTTGGCCTCCTCTGGCGGCGGAACGGCAGCTGCTTTGGTCAGAACATGCCCCACTTTCAGGCCCAACTGCATTTATGAGATCACAGCCTGCCTCGGGCTGTTCCCCTCCACCCCCAGCCTACCCATCTGATACAACTGTGCCAAGGAGGGAATGGTAACCCTGTGTTTCTCCATGCAGAAGCTGTATCTGAATGGTTCATATTTTAACCAAAACACAAAACTGAAGCCCCTAGGAAGTGACCAAGTGATGATCAAGGGACATATCCTCTGTCACAAGCTCTTTCCACCCCCGTAGCGCGCTCAGATTCAGACTCGCAGTACTTGGAAAGCTGAACTGCCGCGACCCCAAGGTTGGACTGTGCCATTCTGGGTTTAGTTTTAAGAAAGATGCAAGGAACAATTTTTCCAGAGCCCGCTTCCCCCTTTCAGGAGGTGCAAGACTTCTCTCAGTGACCCAGGAACCTCTGTGCACGGTCAGATTATTTTCAGACGCCAGGGCTCTTCCTCTGAAGCACACTCCCGCAAAGATAGCCAAACACCCCTGTATTACCAACACGGCTTTCAGCACAGATCCAAAATGTAGCCCCATAGTAAAGTTAACTCCATCCCAGCCCAAAGCAGCACAGCTGCTCTCACTCACCCAGGGGGGCCCAGCCCCCCGGTTCAGTAACTCTCACCTGGATTGCCAGGCTACCATCTCCCTCCTCGCTGCCCTCACCGACACAAAGAAGTCCAGCTGCACTTGCAAGAAAGCTGCGCTTTAAGAACCTGGCTGACTCGCAACTCAGCACAAAAGTATTTATGCTGAAATGCATGACAGAAATTACTGGTTAAAAGGAACATAAAGCTGGCTTTTATCAAAGCCCTCGTTTTCTCTCTGCACTTTTATGGCAAGTCCCACTCATCTGCTGAGGTTTCTTTCCATGTCCCCCAGCAGCTGCAAAATACTTGGTGGTTTTCAGCAAAATACTTGGTGGTTTAGTGTTCCTTTGATTCCCGGGTTTGGGCTTTACTAACCTGGCTTTGCAGGAGGCAGGGATGCATTTCCCTGCACTATTTGCTGAAGGACCCTGAAGCTATTTCCCCTCTATTGTTTCCTTTCCTCCTACTGCTCTTGTTCCTGCCAGGGCGTGTAATGTCAGGCACGTAAAATGACCTTCAGAGAGTATTTGTAACACATTTCAGATATCCCTCTTCTCCCTAACACCCACGCGTTGCAGAAACTGCCCGTGCTGATACGCTGTTCACACAGCCTGACAGTTCTGCTCTGTAGCGCTGGTGGTTTAGGGAAATAAGCAAGGCAAGATACAAAGATGTAATGCCAAAAATACCTCTCCTAGCAAAACCGGCCTTGTTTTTATTAATCCATGGCTCTTTTCTGAACTCTGCTGAGCTCCTCGTCTCCATACATGGTGGCAGCAGGTTCTGCAGACATGCTGAGCTGCAGGTATTGCAAAGATCCCACCTTAAGCCCTCCTGGCTGCCTACGTGAGGACTAGCAGGAACAGCAGAGCTCTAGAACCCAGCGAAGTCCTCCGAGCTACTACTTCAAAGCCCGTATGTTGCCATAACTGCCCTGCCAAAGATTTCTTCTGTTAAGAAATGAGCAATCACAGAGAGACCTGGGTGTTGGCAGGCCCAGAAACCAACACCTTTTTGCTGACTTGCAGAGCTGGGGAACGAGGGAGCCTTGAATTCCAGTACCTGCTCCGAGCACCACTTACCTATTTTGGTGAAATGCACTTTATTTAGGGAAGTGTGAATGCAATCTCTGATCAAGGGGTGACTTGTGGCAGTTACCCAAGACAGCTCAGCTGATCTCACAGTTTCCTGCTGCCAAAAATGGCAAGACCTGCACCCTGCCATTGCCTCCCGATTATCTCACGCAGGCTGCAGAGCTCCAAATCCCATGCTTCAACCCAGCAGCCCGAGAAGTCGTGGTGTCACACTAAGTCAGCAAAAGGGTCAGCAGCTGGCTTGAGAGGTTTGGGTGGGAAAGGGAGCAGCGAGGTGAAGCTACGCAAAGTGTCAATGCCAGCCGAAGCCCAGAGCTTGGCTTTGGGGCTCTGAACCCATCTCAGTACCTGAGTCAGAGTGGAGCAAGATTTGTTTTTACCCATCCCAAATACATTTACATTCCTGGTATATAAACACCTAACCGGTACAAGCAGCCACGCCTTACATTCCGAATGGGAAGCAATTAGGCAAAATCGTTATTATTTGCCCCCGCCCAAAAGCAGCACTGAGGCAAGGCCCCAGGTGCCGGAGGTTTTGTGTCCTGCCGTGCACAGTCCTCACCCACCCTGCTGGTGGGACCGGCCGGCGCAAGGAAGCAGGTTTGTGAGTATTCCCCCCCTCGGCAGGGCTACAGCTTAACACAGAATGGGTCTTCTGAGTGAAGTTCTATTTATGTAGAAGCACTCATTTTCAAATTAATTTAAAAGCAACTTGTTTGTGGAAATAAAGGTTTCTGCTCTGTCTTGTTGATGATAAAGAAAGACGAGCGTTAACAGGCCTCGTGTAAGCGCTTCCCATACCTGAAGGTTGGCTCTTGTCTATCCTTCCTTCCTTCTATTCCTAGAAGTTCCTGCAAGCAACTGGAAAAGTTTATCAACGTGCTAGATAAAAAGCAGTGACAAGCTCGTTTGTGAGACCATCCAAATGTTTATTAGCTCTCGTTAGCACAAAACCTGTTCAGCGCTTCATTAGATGCTCCCACATCTGATGTGGCTGGCTGCTTTGTGAATGCAGCAGAGCTTCCCCCTAAGGCGAGGTTTGCTGACTGCAGACATTCTTCCTCTAAACTGCAGTTAACATCACGGTGGAACTGCCTGGGCTCAAATTCCACAAAGTGATGCTGCCTTTTCCCTCTTCACAATTTTTTTTTCCCCCTCTCATAATTCTCACTTCAGCCCTCAGGATATGAACTAGCCCAGGTGATGGGCTCCTAAGCATCAGAGCTCTACTACATGGCTGCCCCTTCACCGGCACCACGTCCCTGCCTGGGCTACCTGGGCTTCCAGGGCGTACCCCATGGCTTCTCCAAGCTGCAGGAAGCCAAGACCTTACCTGATCCCAGGGTCTCATGGTACAAGCTTCCTCCCGTGAATTCCTAACAGACCATAAATTTCTTAGCATTTCCATAACCCGTGTGATCCTATTT